>NC_029778.3:38367381-38388253 GCF_000817695.3 Arachis duranensis
GTGGTTGTCAGGCACGTGTTCATAGTTGAGAATGATGATGATTGTCTCGGATCATCACATTCATCTGGGTTAAGAACAAGTATTATCTTAGAATGGAAGCAAGCATGATTGAATGAGAAACAGTAGTAATTGCATTAATCCATCAAGACACAGCAGAGCTCCTCACCCCCAACCATGGGGTTTAGAGGCTCATGCTGTGGAAAGTACACAAAGAAAACGTGTAAAGTGTCATGAGGTGCTGATACAATGTCAAGAGATCCTATTAATAGTAAACTAGTAGCCTAGGGTGTACAGAAATGAGTAAATGACGTAAAAATCCACTTCTGGGTCCACTTGGTGTGTGCTTGGGCTGAGCATTGAAGCTTTTATGTGTAGAGACGTTTTCTGGAGTTAAACGCCAGTTCTCATGCCAGTTTGGGCGTTTAACTCCAAGTTTTATGCCAGTTCCAGCGTTTAATGCTGGAATTTCTGAGGCTGATTTGCCACGCCAGTTTGGGCCATCAAATCTTGGGCAAAGTATGGACTATCATATATTGCTGGAAAGCCCAGGATGTCTACTTTCCAACGCCATTGAGAGCGCGCCAATTGAGCTTCTGTAGCTCCAGAAAATCCGCTTCGGGTGCAGGGAGGTCAGAATCCAACAGCATCTGCCGTCCTTTTTGGTCTCGGAATCAGATTTTTGCTCAGGACCCTCAATTTCAGCCAGAAAATACCTGAAATTACAGAAAACACACAAACTCATAGTAAAGTCCAGAAAAGTGAATTTTAGCTAAAAACTAATAAAAATATACTAAAAGCTAACTAGATTATACTAAAAACATACTAAAAACAATGCCAAAAAGCATACAAATTATCCGCTCATCACCATGCTATTGGTGCAGTGTTGGGACAGAGGCACAACAAGCTTCTGCATGTCATTTATTATGCTAGCCGTGTTCTAAATGACGCACAGAAGAATTACACAACCACAGAAAAAGAGTTACTTGCAGTGGTTTATGCCATTGACAAGTTTAGATCCTATTTAGTAGGGTCAAAAGTGATTGTGTACACTGACCATGCTGCTCTTAAATACTTACTCACAAAGCAGGATTCAAAACCCAGGCTCATAAGATGGGTGTTGCTTCTACAAGAGTTTGATATAGAAATAAGAGGCAGAAAAGGGACAGAGAACCAGGTAGCTGATCACTTGTCCCGGATAGAACCAGTAGCTGGGGCGTCCCTCCCCTCTACTGAGATCTCTGAGACCTTTCCAGATGAGCAACTCTTTGCCATTTAGGAAGCACCATGGTTCGCAGACATTGCAAACTATAAAGCTGTGAGGTTCGTACCCCAGGAGTACAGCAAGGTAAAAAAGAAAAAAAATTAATTTCAGATGTCAAGTACTACCTATTGGATGAGCCATATCTCTTTAAGAGATGTGCTGAAGGAATGATCCACAGATGTGTACTTAGAGAGGAAGCACAAAGGATCCTATGGCATTGTCATGGATCACAGTATGGGGGACATTTCGGAAGTGAGCGAACAGCCACTAAGGTCCTCCAATGTGGCTTCTACTGGTCTACTCTCTATAGGGATGCCCGAGAGTTTGTGCGTAACTTTGATAGTTGCCAAAGAGCTGGTAACTTGCCTCATGGTTACGCCATGCCTCAACAAGGGATCTTAGAGATTGAATTGTTTGATGTATGGGGTATTGACTTCATGGGTCCCTTCCCACCATCATACTCAAACACTTATATTCTTGTGGCAGTAGACTATGTATCTAAATGGATAGAAGCAATTGCCACACCCAATAATGATACTAAGACCGTGCTGAAATTCCTCCAGAAACACATCTTCAGCAGGTTTGGTGTTCCCAGAGTACTAATCAGTGATGGGGGCACTCATTTCTGTAATAAATAGCTGTACTCTGCTATGATCCGATATGGAATTAGCCACAAAGTAGCAACTCCGTATCATCCACAGACAAATGGGCAAGCTGAAGTCTCTAATAGAGAGCTAAAAAAAATCCTAGAACGGACTGTAATTACCCGTAGAAAGGATTGGGCAAAGAGCTTGGACGATGCTCTGTGGGCATACAGAATAGCATTCAAGACTCCTATTGGAACATCTCCATACCAACTTGTGTATGGATAGGAACCTTTCCATACCAACTTGTGTATGGAAGGGCCTGTCATTTGCCCTTGGAACTGGAACATAAAGCCTACTGGGCAACCAGATTCCTAAACTTGGATGCTAAGTTAGCTGGTGAAAAAAGATTGCTCCAGCTAAATGAGCTAGAGGAGTTCAGACTCAGTGCCTTTGAAAATGCAAAAATTTATAAGGAAAAGGCAAAGAAGTGGCATGACAAGAAGTTGTCATCCAGAGTCTTTGAGCCAGGACAAAAAGTTCTGCTCTTCAACTCTAGGCTCAAACTATTCCCAGGAAAACTGAAATTCCAGTGGAGGGGTCCGTATGTGATTACAGGAGTGTCACCATATGGATATGTTGAGCTTCAAGATATTGATACTAACAAAAAGTTCATTGTTAATGGATAGAGGATCAAACATTATCTTAAAAGCAATTTTGAGCAAGAATGCTCAAAACTGAGGCTTGAATGAAGCTCAGTAAAGGTCCAGCTAAAGACAATAAAGAAGCGCTTGCTGGGAGGCAACCCAGCCATTGGCAGGTTATTTGTTTTACTTAATAGAATTTTGACATACATTCTTCAAGGTTGATCATCAAAATTGAAGGAATTCACAGAGTTACAGAAGGATTTAGTGCAAAAAAGAGAATACCCCAAAGAGTCTTTGGAATCAAGAGAGGTTCTTAACCAAAGAACATGCAGACCATTACCACAAAATAATGGGTCTAAGGTCAGTGATCCCAAAAGTTAAATTCGATCTGAAAGATGACGAATATCTGGAGATCCAAGAGCAAATTCGAAATAGAGGATGGGGAATTCTAGCCAATCCTGAGACAAAGGTTGGAAGAAATATGGTTCAGGAATTTTACTCAAATCTGTGGCTGACAGATAAGCAGAGAATGATTGGAACTGCTTTTCATACCTACAGAACCATGGTCAGAGGGAGAATTATTTACTTCCATCTGGACAAAATAAGAGAGGTCTTCAAATTGCCTCAACTATAAGATGATCCTGAATCCTTTAATAGGAGAATGGTGAGAGTAGATAAGGGGTTGGATCAAGTTCTAGAGGACATATGCCTCCCTGGAACTAAGTGGATAACCAATTCAAAAGGTGCCCCAAACCAACTCAAGAGGGGAGATCTCAAACCAGTGGCAAGAGGTTGGCTAGACTTCATTGGGCATTCTATATTGCCCACTAGCAACCGTTCTGAGGTCACTGTCAAGAGAGCGGTGATGATTCATTGTATTATGCTGGGAAAAGAAGTAGAGATTCATCATCTGATTTCTTGTGAGATTTACACAATTGCAAACAAGAACTCCACTGAAGCCAAACTGGCTTACCCAAGCTTAATCTTTGCTATGTAAAGATGCTGGGGTGAAATTGCTGAAGGAACAAGAGAAGCAGGGGCGTGAGCTACAGGAGCTGAAGCGCCAGAAACTCTCCCTTGAAGGGTCAAACACCCCACAAGTTGAGGGAGCATCCACTTCTCAAAATCAAGGTTGTTGAGTCCTAACTCTGTGATAACCTTTATCATTAGGAATCTATTTTAGAGTCATTTAAATTTCTGTTTTTAATTTTCTGTTTTCTATTACTATTGGTCTTATCTTATATTTATTTTTGAGTCTTGTTCTTATTCCATGATTAATAAAATTTAAGGTTCATGTCTTAAAGCTATGAATGTCCTATGAATCCATCACCTCTCTTAAATGAAAAATGCTTTAATCACAAAAGAACAAGAAGTACAGGATTTCGAATTCATCTTTGAAACTAGTTGAATTAGTTTGATGTGGTGACAATACTTTTTATTTTTTGAATGAATGCTTGAACAGTTCATATGTCTTTTGAATTTGTAGTTTAAAGAATGTTAAATTTGTTGGCTCTTGAAAGAACGATGGAAAAGGAGAAATGTTATTGAGGATCTGAAAAATCATCAAATTGATTCTTGAAGCAAGAAAAAGCAGTGAAAAAAAAGAGAGAAAAAGAAAAAGCAAGCAGAAAAAGCCAATAGCCCTTTAAACCAAATGGCAAGGGTAAAAATAAAAAGGATCCAAGGCTTTGAGCATCAGTGGATAGGAGGGCCCACATGGAATAAAATCCTGGCCTAAGCAGCTAAACCAAGCTGTCCCTAACCATGTGCTTGTGGCGTGAAGGTGTCAAGTAAAAACTTGAGACTGAGCGATTAAAGTCATGATCCAAAGCAAAAAGAGTGTGCTTAAGAACCCTGGACACCTCTAATTGGGGACTCTAGCAAAGCTGAGTCACAATCTGAAAAGGTTCACCCAGTTATGTGTCTGTGGCATGGATGTATCCAGTGGTAATACTGAAAAACAGAGTGTTTTGGGCCACGGCCAAGACTCATAAAGTAGCTGTGTTCAAGAATCAACATACTTAACTAGGAGAATCAATAATACTATCTGAATTCTGAGTTCCTATAGATGCCAATCATTCTAAACTTCAAAGGATAAAGTGAGATGCCAAGACTGTTCAGAGGCAAAAAGCTACTAGTCCCGCTCATCTTATTGGAGCTAAGTTTCATTGATATTTTGGAGTCTATAGTATGTTCTCTTCTTTTTATCCTATTTGATTTTCAGTTGCTTGGGGACAAGCAACAATTTAAGTTTGGTGTTGTGATGAGCGGATAATTTATACGCTTTTTGGCACTGTTTTTAGAATGTTTTTAGTACATTTTAGTTAGTTTTTAGTATGTTTTTATTAGTTTTTATTTAAAATTCACTTTTATGGACTTTACTATGAGTTTGTGTGCTTTTCTATGATTTCAGGTATTTTCTGGCTGAAATTGAGGGACCTGAGCAAAAATCTGATTCAGAGGCTGAAAAAGAGACTGCAGATGTTGTTGGATTCTGACCTCCCTGCACTTGAAGTGGATTTTCTTGAGCTACAGAAGCCCAATTGGCGCGCTCTCAATTGCGTTGGAAACCAGGGCTTTTCCGCAATATATAAAAGTTCATACTTTGCCCAAGAATTGATGGTCCAAATCGGCGTTTCAAATCAGCTTCAGAATTTCCGGCGTTTAACGCCGGAACTGGCACAAAAGTTGGAGTTAAATGCCCAAACTGGCACAAAAGCTGGCGTTTAGCTCCAGGAAAAGTCTCTACACATGAAAGTTTCAATGCTTAGCCCAAGAACACACCAAGTGGACCCCAGAAGTTGATTTTTACGTCATTTACTCATTCTTGTAAACCCTAGGTCACTAGTTCACTATAAATAGGACTTTTTGCTATTGTATCTGGATCTATGACACTTTACACGTTTCATACTGTATCTTCTACGGCATGAGTCTCTAAACCCCATGGTTGGGGGTGAGGAGCTCTGCTGTGTCTTGATGGATTAATGCAATCACGCTTGCTTCCATTCTAAGATATCACTTGTTCCTCAACTTGATGAATATGATGATCCGTGACACTCACCATCATTCTCACCTACGAACGTGTGCCTGACAACCACCTCCGTTCTACCTTAGATTGAGTGAATATCTCTTGGATTCCTTAATCAGAACCTTCGTGGTATAAGCTAGAATCCATTGGCGGCCATTCTTGAGAATCCGGAAGGTTTAAACCTTGTCTGTGGTATTTTGAGTAGGATTCAGGGATTGAATGACTGTGACGAGCTTCAAACTCGCAATTGTGGGGCGTTAGTGACAGACGCAAAAGAATCACTAGATTCTATTCCGACATGATCGAGAACCGACAGATGAATAGCCGTGCTGTGACAGAGCGCGTTGAACATTTTCACTGAGAGGATGGGAGGTAGCCATTGACAACGGTGAAACCCAACATACAGCTTGCCATGGAAGGAGTCTTGCATGCATGAAGAAGAAGACAGTAGGAAAGTAGAGATTCAGAAGATGTAGCATCTCTAAAACCTCAACCTGTTCTCCATTACTGCAAAACAAGTATTTATTTCATGTTCTTTTACTTTTTACAATTAAATCTGAGAATTATTGATATCCTGACTAAGAGTTACAAGATAACCATAGCTTACTTCAAGCCAACAATCTCCGTGGGATCGACCCTTACTCACGTAAGGTATTACTTGGACGACCCAGTGCACTTGCTGGTTAGTTGTGCGGAATTGCAAAAGTGTGATTGTGATTTCGTGCACCACTTGTCCCAAGAGTTCAGGCTTTCTGTAGGTTGTGAGTCTAACCATGTCCTAGCTCTGTCTCTTACAGCAAAGGGGAAAAGCATAAGTCTTTAGACCTCGAGATCAACCCCATTGTTCTTAACAGTATTACAGATCTGCAAGAATTCAGATACGAACTGATAAGGATCTTCTGATGGAAGTCCATAAAACTTGCAGTTCTGCTGCATTAGAGAAACTAATTGAGGCTTAAGCTCAAAGTTTTTGCTCTAATGGCAGGAATTGAGATGCTTCTTCCATAGAAGTTGGAAGTTAGTGCAGCATAGTCACCAAGCATCTTCCTTGCATCTCTAGCATTGTTGTTATTTCCGGCTGCCATGTCTTCTTCTTTTTCAAAAATTTCTGTCAGGTCCTCTCCAGAGAGTTGTGATTTGGCTTCTCTTAGCTTCCTCTTCAGAGTCCTTTCAGGTTCAGGATCAGCTTCAACAAGAATATCCTTATCCTTGTTCCTGCTCATGTGAAAAAGAAGAGAACAAAAAAGAAGAGGAATCTTCTATGTCACAGTATAGAGATTCCTGTATGTGAGTAGAAGAAGAGAAGAAGAGAAGAATGTGGTAGAGAGAGAATAAAGAGAATTCGAACACATAGAGGGTTCAAATTTTAAGAAGGAGAGCATTGTTAGTAAATAAATAAATAAATAGAAAGAGATGAGAGAGAGGGAATTCGAATATTAAATAAAAGAAAGGAAAAAATATTTTTGTTTTTATTTTAAATATTATTTAGTATTCGAAAATTAAAAAAGGAATAAAACAAAATTAGAGTTTAAAATAATTAGTTAATTAAAAATATTTTTGAAAAATTTGTTAGTGGTTTTCAAAAATTGGAGAGAGAAAAGTAGTTAGGTGGTTTTGAAAAGGATAAGAAATAGTAAATTTTTAAAATCAAACAAAAAGTCAAGTAGTTAATTGAAAAAGATTTGAAAATCAATTTTGAAAAGATAGAAAGTTAGAAAAGATTTTGAAATTGAATTTTGAAAAAGATATGATTGAAAATTTATTTTGAAAAAGATTTAAAAAATAAATTTAAAAAGATTTGATTTTGAAAATTGAAGTTGATGACTTGACTACCAAGAAACTAAAAGATATGATTCTAGAATTTAAAGATTGAACCTTTCTTAACAAGAAAGTAACAAACTTGAAATTTTTGAATCAAATCCTTAATTGTTGGTAATAATTTTGAAAATTATGATATAAAAATAAGAAAAAGATTTTGAAAATAATTTTTAAAAATTTTTCGAAAAACATGAAATAAAAATGAAAAAGATTTGATTTTTGAAAAAGTTTTGAAAAGATAGAATTTTTAAATTGAAATTTTGACTTGACTTAATAAGAAATAACTAAGTTTTAAAAATTTTTGACTAAGTCAACCCAAAATTTCGAAATTTATGAGTGAAATAAGGAAAAGATATTTTTTATTTTTTTTTATTTTAAGAAGAAAGAGAAAAACAACAAAATGACCCAAGACATGAAAATTTAAGATCAAAACAAAGAAAACATGCAAGAACACTTTGAATGTCAAGATGAACATCAAGAACACTTTGAAGATCATGATGAACATCAAGAACAAAAAATTTTTAAGAAAAGAAACACATGCAAGACACCAAACTTAGAAATTTTTAAACTTTTGACTCTAAAAATTCGAAAATGCATATGAAAAACAAGAAAAGACTCAAAACAAGAAAATCACAAGATCAAACAAAGACAATCATCAAGAATAACTTTAAGATCAAGAAGAACACAATGCATGAGTTTTTGAAAAAATGCTAGAAAAATACAAACATGCAATTGACACCAAACTTAGGATTTGACACTAGACTCAAACAAGAAACACAAAATATTTTTTTTGAAAAATTTTCGAAAATTAGAAAAAAAAAATTTAAAGATTTTTGAAAAATTTTTGAAAATAGAACAAGAAGAAAATAACCTAATCTAAGCAACAAGATGAACCGTCAGTTGTCAAAACTCAAACAATCCCCGGCAACGGTGCCAAAAACTTGGTACACGAAATCGTGAGTTCACACTTTTCTCACAACTCTGCGCAGCAGACCAGCAAGTGCACTGGATCGTCCAAGTAATACCTTACATGAGTAAGGGTGGATTACATGGAGATTGTCGGCTTGAAGCAAGCTATGGTCATCTTGTAAATCTTAGTCAGGCGGATTCAAATAGTTCTGAGGTTTTGATGATTAAAAACAAAATAAAACATAAAATAGGATAGAGATACTTATGCAATTCATTGGTGGGAATTTCAGATAAGCGTTTGGAGATGCTTTGTTCCCTCTGAGCCTCTGCTTTCCTATTGTCCTCATCCAATCATGCGTACTCCCTTCCATGGCAAGTTGTATGTTAGTAGATCACCATTGTCAATGGCTACCATCCATCCTCTCAGTGAAAACATGTCCACTACGGTTTCCCACATGGCTAATCAGCTGTCGGTTCTCGATCGTGTCGAAATAAGATCGTTTTGCACACTGTCACTGTGCCCAACATTCATGAGTTTCAAGCTCGTCACAGTCATCCCATCCCAGATCCTACTCGGAATACCACAGACAAGGTTTAGACTTTTCGGATCTTAAGAATGCTGGCAATTGATTCTAGCTTATACCATGAAGACTCTGATCTCACGAAATGGAAGGCTCTATTGTCAGGAGAGGCAACCATGTGTCGTGAACCAGAAGGCCAAGAGATACACACTCAAGCTCTTGCAGATAGAACAGAGGTGGTTGTCAGGCACGCGTTCATAAGGGAGGATGATGATGAGTGTCACAGATCATCACATCCATCAGGTTGAAGTACGAGTGAATATCTTAGAACAAGAATAAGCGTGAATTGAATAAAAAAACAATAGGACTTTGCATTAATTCATGAGGAACAGCAGAGCTCCACACCTTAATCTATGAGGTGTAGAAACTCCACCGTTGAAAATACATAAGTGATGAAGGTCTAGGCATGGCCGAATGGCCAGCCCCTAAAACATGATCAAGAGATCAAAAGTGATCCTAAGATAGTCTCAAAAATGATTTAAAGATATGAATACAATAGCAAAAAGTGCTATTGATACTAAACTAGTAAACTATGTTTACAGAAAATGAGTAACTAAGTGTAGATAGTGTAGAAATCCACTTCCAGGGCCCACTTCGTGTGTGTTTGGGCTGAGCATTGAAGCTTTCACGTGCATAGGCTATTCTTGGAGTTTAAACGCCAGTTTTGATGCTAGTTTGGGTGTTTAACTCCAGCTTTGGTGCCAGTTCTGGCATTTTACGCCAGAAAAGGGTCTCTGGTGGGCGTTTGGACGCTAGTTTGGGCCATCAAATCTCGGAAAAAGTATAGACTATTATACATTACTGGAAAGCCCATGATGTCTACTTTCTAATGAAATTAAGAACGCGCCAATTGGGTATCTGTAGCTCTAGAAAAGCCACTTCGAGTGCAGGGAAGTCAGAATCCAACAGCATCTTAAGTCCTTTCTCAGTTTCTGAGTCAGATTTTTGCTCAAGTCCCTCAATTTCAGCCAGAAAATACCTGAAATCACAGAAAAAAACACAAACTCATAGTAAAGTCCAGAAATGTAATTTTTGTATAAAAACTAATAAAAATATACTAAAAAGTAACTAAAACATATTAAAAACTATGTAAAAACAATGCCAAAAAGTGTATAAATTATCAAGCGTGATTGAATAGAAAACATTAATAATTGCATTAATCCATTGAGACACAGCAGAGCTCCTCACCCCCACCTATGGGGTTTAGAGACTTGTGCCATCAGAGATACAATATGAAGTATAAAAATGTCATGAGTTGCTAAATAAATCTCTAAAAGTAGTTTTTATACTAAACTAGTAACTTAGGGTTACAGAAAATGAGTAACTAGGTGTAGATGGTGCAGAATTCCACTTTCAGGGCCCACTTGCTGAGTGTTTGGGCTAAGCTTTCAAGCTTCCATGTGCATATGCCTCATATTGGAGTTAAATGCCACCCAGGGTGCCAAAATGGGCGTTTAACGCCGAAAAGTATGCTAGTTCTGGCGTTTTACCCCAGAAAGTTTTTGGCTAGCTTTTAACGCCAGTTTGGGCCATCAAATCTCGTGCAAAGTATGGACTATTATATATTTCTGGAAATCCCAAGTTGTCTAATTTTCAACACAATTAAGAACGTGCCAATTGAGCTTCTGTAGCTCCAGAAAATCTATTTTGAGTGCAGGAGGGTCAGAATCCAACAGCATCTGCAGTCCTTTCTGAGCCTCTGATTCAGATTTTTGCTTAGGTCCCTCAATTTCAACCAAAAAATACCTGAAATTACAGAAAAAACACACAAACTCATAGTAAAGCCCAGAAATGTGATTTTTGAATAAAAACTAATAAAAATATATTGAAAAATAACTAAAATATACTAAAAACTACTTAAAAATAATGCCAAAAGGGTATAAATTATCCACTCATCACAACACCAAACTTAAATTGTTGCTTGTCCCCAAGCAACTAAAAACAAAATAGGATAAAAGAAGAGAATATACAATAAATTCCAAAAACATCAATGAAGATTAGTTTTAATTAGATGAGCGGGACTAGTAGCTTTTTGCTTCTGAACAGTTTTGGCATCTCACTTTATCCTGTGAAGTTCAGAATGATTGGCATCCATAGAAACTCAGAATTTAGATAGTGTTATTGACTCTCCTAGTTCAGTATGTTGATTCTTGAACACAGCTACTTTATGAGTCTTGGTCGTGACCCTAAGCATTTTGTTTTCCAGTATTACCACCGGATACATAAATACCATAGACACATAACTGGGTGAACCTTTTCAGATTGTGACTCAACTTTGCTAGAGTCCCCAGTTAGAGGTGCCTAGAGCTTTTAAGCACACCCTTTTTGCTTTGGACCACGACTTTAACCGCTCAGTCTCAAGCTTTTCGCTTGACACCTTCACGCCACAAGCACATGGTTAGGGACAGCTTGGTTTAGCCGCTTAGGCCAGGATTTTATTCCTTTGGGCCCTCCTATCCATTAATGCTCAAAGCCTTGGATCCTTTTTACCCTTGCCTTTTAGTTTAAAGGGTTACTTTTTCTGCTTGTTTTTTTTTCTTTTTCTTTCTTTTTCTTTTATTTTTTGCCACTTTTTTTTCATTTTTTTTCAATGTTTTTTCTTGCTTCAAGAATCAATTTTATCATTTTTTAGATTATCAATAATATGTCTCCTTTTTCATTATTCTTTCAAGAGCCAACAATTTTAACATTCATAAACTCCACTAAAAAAAATATGCACTGTTCAAGCATTCATTCAGAAAACAAAAAGTATTGCCACCACATTAAAATAAGTAAACCATTTTCAAGATAGAATTCGAAATTCATGTACTTCTTGTTCTTTTGCAGATAAAAACATTTTTCATTTAAGAAAGGTGAAAGAGTCATGGACATTCATAGCTTTAAGACATAGACACTAGACACTAATGATCATGTAGTGAAGACATAAACATAGTCAAAACATAAAGCATAAAAACTAAAAATAGAAAAGAAAATAAACAAGGAGATTAAGGAACGGGTTCACCTTAATAATGGTGGCTTCTTCTTCCTCTTCCTTGCCTTTCTTGCTCTTCCTCCTAGAGGTTCCTCCGACCTTAGGTGCCATTTAGTGGTTATGGAAAGCAAAAAGCTGAGCTTTTTCACACCAAACTTAAAAGCTTTGCTCATACTTGAGCAAAATAAGATAGAAAGGAGTAGAAGAATGATGCAATTAATTTTGAAAACTTATTACTGTATACTAGAAAAATTAAAAAGAGTTGAAAAAAATTGAAAAGATATGTAAGTTTTGAAAATGTTTTAGATGGAATTTCAAAAGAATTGAAAAGAATAAAAAATAATTGGAAAGATTATGAACTTTTGAAAATAGAAATTGAAAGATGAACGTTTAAAATATGTTTGATGCAAAAAATTGTGAATTAAAACATGAAAAATGGAAAAAATCGAATTGAAAACAAAATTACCTCCCTTATGTCATCCTAGTGTTAAACGCCTAGAATGCTATCTATTTTGGCGTTTAACGCCCACTTGACTGCCTCTTTGGGCGTTTAACGCCCAGCCAGATACCCTGGCTGGCGTTAAACGCCAGGAATCCTTCTTTACTGGGCGTTTTTCTGAACGCCCAGAACGCTGCCATTTCTGGCATTAAACACCCAGAATGCTGCCCATTCTGGTGTTTAACACCCAAAATGCTGCCTGCATGGGCGTTTAACGCCCATTCTGCTATCCTTACTGGCGTTTAAACGCCAGTAAGCCTGTCCTCCAGGGTGTGCTGTTTTTTATTCCGCTTTAATTCTACAGCTATTTTTGTGTCTCCACATGATCATCAACCTAAAGAAAACATCAACTAATAATGGAAAATGAAATGAAAATGTAATTAACATAGAGGCAGATTACCAGCTCTCTGGCAATTGTCACAGTTACGTACAAACTCTCGAGAGTCTCTATAGAGGGTAGGCCAGTAGAAGCCACATTGGAGAACCTTAGTGGCTGTTCGCTCACCTCCAAAATATCCTCCAGACTGTGATCCATGGCAGTGCCATAGAATCTTCTGTGCCTCTTCTCTAGGCACACATCTACGGATCATTCCGTCTGCATACCTCTTAAAGAGATATGGTTCATCCCACAAGTAATACTTTGCATCAGAAATCAATTTTTTCGTTTGCTGCTTAGTGTACTCCTTGGGTATGACTCTCACAGCTTTATAGTTTGCAATGTCTGCAAACCACGGTACTTCCTGAATGGCAAAGAGTTGCTCATCCGGAAAGGTTTCAGAGATCTCAGTAGGAGGGAGGGACGCTCCTGCTACTGGTTCTATTCGAGACAGGTGATCAGCTACTCGATTCTCTGTCTCATTTCTGTCTCTTATTTCTATATCAAACTCTTGTAGAAGCAACGCCCATCTTATGAGTCTGGATTTTGAATCCTGCTTTCTGAGGAGATACTTTAGAGTAGCATGGTCAGTGTACACAATCACTTTTGATCCCAATAAATAAGATCTGAACTTGTCAATGGCATAAACCACTGTAAGTAACTCTTTTTCTGTGGTTGTGTAATTCTTCAGTGCGTCATTTAGAACACGGCTAGCATAGTAAATGACGTGCAGAAGCTTGTTATGCCTCTGTCCCAATACTGCACCAATGGCATGGTCACTGACATCACACATTATTTCGAATAGTAATGTTCAGTCTGGTACAGAAACGACTGGTGCTGTGACCAGCTTAGCTTTTAGAGTTTCAAATGCCTGCAGACACTCTATGTCAAAGACAAATGGCGTGTCAGCAGCTAGTAGATTGCTCAAAGGTTTTGCAATTTTTGAAAAATCCTTTATGAACCTCCTATAAAATCCTGCATGCCATAAAAAGCTTCGGATTCCCTTGACATTGGCGGGTGGTGGTAATTTTTCCATTACCTCTACATTAGCTTGATCCACCTCTATTCTCTTGTTCAAAATCTTGTGCCCAGAAACAATTCCTTTAGTCATCATAAAGTGACATTTCTCCTAGTTCAAAACCAGGTTAGTCTCTTGGCACCTTTTTAGAACAAGTGCTAGATGGTCAAGACAGAAGCTGAATGAGTCTCCAAATGAGAAGGCATCCATGAAGACTTCCAGAAATTTCTCTACCATGTCAGAGAAAATAGATAGCATGCACCTCTGAAAGGTTGCAGATGCATTACACAGGCCAAATGGCATCCTCTTGTAGGCAAATACTCCAGATGGACATGTGAATGCTATTTTCTCTTGGTCCTGAGGATCTACTATAATTTGGTTGTAATCTGAATAGTCATCCAAAAAGTAGTAGTATTCATGGCCTGCTAGTCTCTCTAGCATCTGGTCTATGAATGGTAAACGAAAATGATCCTTCTTGGTGGCTGTATTGAGCCTTCTGTAGTCAATACACATACGCCATCCTGTAACTGTTCTTGTAGGAACCAGTTCATTCTTTTCATTATGAACCACTGTCATGCCTCCCTTCTTGGGGACAACTTGAACAGGGCTCACCCAGGGGCTATCAGAAATAGGATAAATAATCCCAGCCTCTAGTAACTTAGTGACCTCTTTTTGCACCACCTCCTTCATGGCTGGATTTAGCCGCCTCTGTGGTTGAACCACTGGCTTACCATCATCCTCCAATAGGATCTTGTGCATGCATCTTGCTGGGCTAATGCCCTTAAGATCACTTATGGACCACCCAAGAGCTGTCTTGTGTGTCCTTAGCACCTGAATTAGTGCTTTCTCTTCCTGTGGCTTTAAAACAGGGCTTATGATCACGGGAAAAGTGTCATCTTCTCCCAGAAATGCATATTTTAGGGATGGTAGTAGTGGTTTGAGCTCGGATTTAGGAGGCTTATCCTCTTCCTGAGGAGTTTTCAGAGGTTCTTCTGTTCTCTCTGGTTCCTCCAGATCAAGCTGAACATCTTTAAAAATGTCCTCTAGCTTTGATTCGAGACTCTCAGTTATATTGACCTCTTCCACCAGGGAGTTAATAATATCAACGCTCAGGCAATCTTTTGGTGTGTCTGGATGCTGCATAGCTTTGACAGCATTCAACTTAAACTCATCCCCATTGACTCTTAGGGTTATCTCCCCTTTTTGTACATCAATGAGGGTTCGTCCAGTTGCTAGGAAAGGTCTTCCTAGAATGAGAGTTGCACTCTTGTGCTCCTCCATTTCCAGCACTACAAAGTCAGTAAGAAAGGCAAATGGCCCAACCTTGACAATCATGTCCTCAATTATGTCTGATGGGATTTTAATGGAGCCATCAGCAAGTTGGAGGCATATTTGGGTTAGTTTAACTTCATCAGTCAAACCAAGCTTTTTGATAGTGGATGCAGGTATTAGGTTGATACTTGCCCCAAGATCACACAGAGCTATCTTGGTACAAGCATCCTCTAATGTGCATGGTATCATAAAGCTTCTGGGATCTTTAAGCTTCTCTGGTAAGCTTTCCAGAATGACTGCACTGCATTCTTTAGTGAGAAAAACTTTTTCAGTTTCTCTCCAATCCTTCTTATGACTTAAGATTTCTTTCATGAACTTAGCATAAGAAGGTATTTGCTCAAGTACCTCTGCAAACAGAATCTTTATTTCAAGAGTCTTGAGATAGCCTGCAAAGCGGGCAAATTGTTTATGCTGTTCTGCTTGACGGAGTTTCTGAGGATAAGGCATCTTGGCTTTATATTCTTCAACCTTAGTTGCTGCAGGTTTACTTCCTACAGAAGTGGTTGGAGAAGCCTGCCTAAAGGGGTTGTTATCAGCACTTGCAGGTGCCTGATCCCTTAGTGGCGTTTGAACGCCAGAATTGGGGGCTGCATGGGCGTTTAACGCCAAATTGCCATCCTTTTCTATCATTTGGACGCCAGAACTGGCCATCCCTTAGGCGTTTAATGCCAATTTTCCACCCTTTTCTAGCGTTTGAATGCCATAATCATTTCTCTCTGGGCTCTTACTATCCTCAGAGGGATTTTGGATAGTGATTTGGTTATCCTCTGTCAGTTGTTCCTTTCTTGGTTTTCTGTTGCCTTGAGTTGATACATTCAATGTCTTTCCACTCCTTAATTGAACAGCTTGGCATTCTTTTGTTATCTGTTTAGATAGCTGCTGTCTTGTCTGATTCAATTGTGCTTCTATATTCTTGTTAGCATTTTTAGTGTCTTGGAGCATCTCTTTAAATTCTGCTAGCTATTTTGTTATAATAAGTAATTGCTGATTGAGTTCAACAACTTGTTCTTGAGGACTAAGTTCAGTGGATACTGCTTTAGCCTCTTCTTTCAGGGAGGACTCACTACTTAAGTACAGATGCTGCTCTCTAGCAACTGTATCAATGAGCTCTTGAGCCTCTTTAATTGTCTTTTTTATGTGTATAGATCCACCAGCTGAGTGGTCTAGAGATACCTAGGCCTTTTTTGTAAGTCCGTAGTAAAAAATGTCTAACTGCACCCACTCTGAAAATATTTCAGAGGGGCATTTCCTTAGCATCCCTCTGTACCTCTCCCATGCATTATAAAGAGATTCATTATCCTCTTGTTTAAAGCCTTGGATTTCCAGCCTTAGTTGTGTCATCCTCTTTGGAGAGAAATATTGATTCAGGAATTTGTCTGATAACTGTTTCTATGTTCTTATGCTTGTTGTGGGTTGGTTATTCAACCACCTCTTAGCTTGATCTTTTACAGCAAATGGAAAAAGTAATAATCTGTAGACATCCTGATCTACTTCCTTATCACGTACTGTGTCAGCAAGTTGTAAGAACTATGCCAGAAACTCAGTAGGTTCTTCCTGTGGAAGACTGGAATACTAACAATTTTGCTGCACCATGATAATGAGCTGAGGGTTTAGCTCAAAATTGCTGGCTCTTATGGGGGGTATACAGATACTACTCCCATATGCAGTAGTAGTGGGGTTAGCATATGACCCCAGAGTCCTTTTGGACTGTTCATTTCAACTTAGGTCCATGATGGAGAAAGGGAGATGATGTGGATTGCAAATAAAAAGTTTTATTCTTTTATTTATTAATTTAAATTTTTTTTTGAAAACTGAAATTAAAATAAAATAAAATAAGTGAAAATTCAAATATAAGGTCAAAAATTAAAAGAAAATTGAAAACTAAAATAATTAATTAATTAAAAAGATTTGAAAAAGATATGATTTGAAGAGAGAGGATTTTCAAAAAATGAAGAGAGAGGAAGTGGTTAGGAAGTTTTGAAAAAGATATGTCTTAAAATTAAAGATACTTGTAAGAAAATAAATAAAAGAAAAGATTTGAAAAAGATATGATTTGAAGATTTGAGATTAGAAAAGATAAGATAAGTTAGGTAAGAGAAGATAAGTTTTTAAATTAAAAAGTTTTGAAATTTAAATTTGAAATTTGAAAATTAAATTTGAATTTTAAATTTTGAAATTTGAAATTTGAAATTTGAATTTGAATTTTAAATTTTGAATTTTGAATTTTGGAATTTAAATATTGAAATTTGAAATAAGATAAGATAAGATTTTGAAAAAGATATGATTTTTAAAAAAGATTTGAATTTTGAAATTTAAAACTAAGATAAGATAAGATAAGAATTTTAAAATAAAAATCTGAAAATTTTTTTGTAAATTTCGAAAAAAATCAATTAAAATAAAGAGAAAAGATATTTTTGAATTTAATGAGGAAAGAGAAAAACAATAAAATGACACCAAACTAAACATTTTTAGATCAAAACAAAGAAAACAACCAAGAACAACTTGAAGGTCAAGATGAATACCTAGAACAACTTGAAGATCAAGATGAACACCAAGAACAAATTTTTGAAAATTTTTAAGGAATTAAAAGCACAAAGGACACCAAACTTAAAAATTTTTATACTTTGGACACTAATAATTCGAAAATGCACAAGAAAAACAAGGAAAAACACAAAACAAGAAAAACTAAAGATCAAACAAGGAAAATAAACAAGAACAACTTGAAGATCAAGAAAGAACAAGAAACATAAAACTCAAAAATATGAAGAAAAATACTAACATGCAATTCAAAAAATTGAAGGAAAATAAAAACATGCAATTGACACCAAACTTAAAACATGAAACTAAACTCAAATAGAAGACTAAATTATGAGGTTATTGTTTTTTTTTATTTTCGAAAATAATCTAGAAAAAGAAAACAAGAACTTTAAAATTTTAACAAAAAAATAATAATAGAAGACTCAATTTTAGTGACTCTAAACAAAAAAGATAAATTTTTCCTAATCTAAGTAACAAGATGAACCGTCAGTTGTCCAAACTCGAAAAATCCCCGGCAACGGCGCAAAAAACTTGGTGCACAAAATTGTGATTCACACTTTTCAAAACTTCACACAACTAACCAGCAAGTGCACTGGGTCGTCCAAGTAATACCTTACGTGAGTAAGGGTCGATCCCACGGAGATTGTTGGCTTGAAGCAAGCTATGGTTACCTTGTAAATCTTAGTCAGGAGATTAATGATAAAAATGATTTTGTTTATAAAAGGTAAATAACATGAAATAAATAATACTTGTGATTCAGTAATGGGGAACAAGTTGGGGTTCCGGAGATGCTCTGTCATCTGAATCTCTGCTTTCCTACTGTCTTCTTCTCCAAACACGCATGGCTCCTTCAATGGCAAGCTGTATGATCCTCTCGGATGAAAAATATTAGGTACGATTTCTGCACAACTAATCAACTGTCGGATTGCTCGTCTCGGATGAAAAATACTAGGTACAGTTACCGCACGACAAATCATCTGTCGGTTCTCGCTAGTGTTAGAATAGGACCATTATCCTTTTGCACACTGTCACTGCGCCCAACATTCGCAAGTTTAAAGCTCATCACAGTCATCCCCTTCCAGATCCTACTCAGAATACCACAGACAAGGTTTAGACTTTCCGGATCTCAGGAATGCTGCCAATTGGTTCTAGCCTCTACCACGAAGGTTCTGATCTCACAAACTCGGTCCGTGAATCAGAAACACAAGAGATACGCACTCAAGCTGTCGCCCAATGACTATGTTGAGCTCAGATAGAACGGGAGTGGTTGTCAGGCATAGGTTCATAGAATTGAGAATAATGATGAGTGTCACGGATCATCACCTTCTCCAGATTGAAGTACGAGTGAGTATCTTAGAATAGAATCAAGCGTAATTAAATAGAAAACAGTAGTAATTACATTAATCCATTGAGACACAGTAAAGCTCCTCACCCCCACCTATGGAGTTTAGAGACTCATGCTGTTAGAGATACAATATGAAGTATAAAAATGTCATGAGTTGCTAAATGAATCTCTAAAAGTAGTTTTTATATTAAACTAGTAACTTAGGGTTACAGAAAATGAGTAACTAGGTGTAGATGGTGCAGAATACCACTTCCAGTACCAACTTGGTGAGTGTTTGGGCTGAGCTTTCAAGCTTCCACGTGCATATGAGGCATATTGGAGTTAAACGCCACCCTGGGTGCCAAAATGGGCATTTAACGCTAAAAAGTATGCAAGTTCTGGCGTTTTACACCAGAAAGTTTTTGGCTGGCTTTTAACACCAGTTTGGGCCATCAAATCTCGGACAATGTATGAACTATTATATATTTCTGGAAAGCCCAAGTTGTCTACTTTCCAACTCAATTAAGAGCGCACCAATTGGGCTTCTGTAGCTCCAAAAATCTATTTCGAGTGCAAGAGGGTCAGAATCCAACAGAATCTGCAGTCCTTTCTCAGCATTTGAATCAGATTTTTGCTCAAGTCCCTCAATTTCAGCCAGAAAATACCTGAAATTACGGTAAAACACAAAAACTCGTAGTAAAGACCAGAAATGTGATTTTTGAATAAAAACTAATAAAAATATAATGAAAAGTAACTAAAATATACTAAAAACTACCTAAAAACAATGCCAAAACGGGTATAAATTATCCGCTCATCATATTGCAAGGTGTCTAGGAAAAGAATTTTACTCCCAAAAGTTGCAGATCCTCCCCCACGCCTAATCAATGTACGGTCCTCTGTGCTTGCTCATAATCCGGGAGGTGGAAAACTATGGGGTTCCACCTTCAGCTGGCGGACACTAGGACTTGGGTTGTTCATCATCACCATCGTCCTCCCAAACCGGCTCAGCGGAATCGGGCCAGGATCTCTTCCCTCTAGCCTTGCCACTACCCAGTCGAAATGCTTATGCTCAAGGCACTCCATATGGAGGATATCATTCAACATGTCTTGGACAATGTCTTAAGAGGTCGGAGAAAAGGTGTTGGGAAGTATGTAATTGGCCACTATTTGTTGCCAAATACGTGCCTCAGCGGTCAAGTCATAATAAGCAATGCTAATGGGAATGACTTTTTCTCCCTTGCTATATTCCCAAGATACACTGGGACAGTCAAATTTCTTTAGAATTGGGGACAAGGACATCCTCCCTTTAAGCACATCCGCTTTGATTCTTGAGTATGCATCCTTAGTAAGCGGAATGTGAGGAATTTTCAAAAGAGCTTCGAAAGCTTCGTTGGAAGTATCCAACGTCCTCCCTCGGAGGAATACGATCTCCTCTTCCTAACCTTAATAATTAGCATAAAACTCCTGCACTATAAATTCATTTACTTCAATGGGGTCTTGTTCAAGGAATCCCCAATAAAGTGAGGTGACCCTTGATTCTTTTGCGTTTGTCATCACGCCCAGCCTTCAGGAGTTTGAAGCTCGTCACAGTCATTCAATCCCAGAATCCTACTCGGAATACCATAGACAAGGTTTAGACTTTTCGGATCCTCATGAATGCCGCCATCTATCTAGCTTATACCACAAAGATTCTGTTGGGGAATCTAAGAGATATGCGCCCGGTCTAAGGTAGAACGGAAGTGGTTGTCAGTCACGCGCGTTCATAGGTGAGAATGATGATGAGTGTCACGGATCATCACATTCATCAAGTTGAAGTGCAACGTATATCTTGGAATAAGAATAAAAGAGAATTGAATAAAAAGTAATAGTAATTGTATTGAAACTTGAGGTACAGCAGAGCTCCACACCCTTAATCTATGGCGTGCAGAAACTCCACTGTTGAAAATACATAAGTAAAAGGTTCAAGCATGGCCGAATGGCCAGCCC
>NC_029778.3:38389577-38389891 GCF_000817695.3 Arachis duranensis
CATAGATAAACACAACATTAAAAACCGAAAAACAGAAAGAAATAAGAACAAGGAATGAATCCACCTTAGTGGCGTCTTCTTTTTGAAGGACCAACAATGTCCTTAAGTTCTTCTATGTTCCTTCCTTGCCTTTGTTGCTCCTCCCTCATTGCTCTTTGATCTTCTCTTATTTCTTGGAGAATGATGAAGTGCTCATGATGTTCCACCTTTAATTGTTCCACATTGTGGCTCAAATCTTCTAAGGAGGTGTTGAGTTGCTCCCAATAGTTGTTGGGAGGAAAGTGCATCCCTTGAGGCATCTCAGGGATTTGTTA
>NC_029778.3:38390104-38427947 GCF_000817695.3 Arachis duranensis
GGCTATTTTGTAGAGTTCATTGGAGATGACCTCATGAACTTCTACTTCCTCTCCAATCATGATGCTATGAATCATGATGGCGCTCTCCAATCATGCCTGAACCTTTCACTTATGTATTTTCAACAGTGGAGTTTCTGCACACCATAGATTAAGGGTGTGGAGCTCTGCTGTACCTCAAGTTTCAATACAATTACTATTACTTTTTATTCAATTCTCTTTTATTCTTATTCCAAGATATACGTTGCACTTGAACTTGATGAATGTGATGATCTGTGACACTCATCATCATTCTCACCTATGAACGCGCGTGACTGACAACCATATCTCTTAGATTCCCCAACAGAATCTTCGTGGTATAAGCTAGAAATCCGAAAATTCTAACCTTGTCTGTGGTATTCCGAGTAGGATTCCGGGAATCTGGAAAGTCTAACCTTGTCTGTGGTATTCCGAGTAAGATTCCGGTATTGAATGACTGTGACGAGCTTCAAACTCCTGAAGGCTGGGCATTAGTAACAGACGCAAAAGAATCTAGGGATTCTATTCCAACCTGATTGAGGACCGACAGATGATTAGCCGTGCTGTGACAGAGCATAGGAACGTTTTCACTGAGAGGATGGGATGTAGCCATTGACAACGGTGATACCCTACATACAGCTTGTCATGGAAAGGAGTAAGAAGGATTGGATTAATGTAATAAGAAAATAGAGATCCGAGAGGAGCACAGCATCTCCACACGCCTATTTGAAATTCCCACTATTAATTTACATAAGTATTTCTATCCCTTTTATTTTCTGTTTATTATTAATTTTCGAAACCTATAAACATTTAATCTGCCTAACTGAGATTTACAAGGTAACCATAGCTTGCTTCATACCAACAATCTCTGTGGGATCGACCCTTACTCACGTAAGGTATTACTTGGATGACCCAGTACACTTGCTGGTTAAGTTGAACGGAGTTGTGGAAAGAAAAAGCTTCTCTAACAGTACCTGGAACCCTTGTATCACAATTTCGTCCACCAATCACCTTCTTCTTCGCCACAACATCATAGAAGTGGTCTTGATGGACTTTGGAGATGAATCTTTCCATCTCCCATGACTCAAAGGTGGAAGCTTTTGTCTTCCCTTTCCCTTTTCTAAAGGATTCTCCGGCCTTAGGTGCCATCAGTGGTAATGGAAAAACAAAAAGCTTATGCTTTTACCACACCAAACTTAAAATATTGCTCACCCTCGAGCAAGAGAAGAAAGAAAAGAAGAAGAAGAAGAAGAAGAAGAAGAGAAAATATAGAGGAGAGTAAGGGAGGTGTATTCGGCCAAGGTGTAGAAGAGGGGGTTGTGTTGTGTGAAAATGAAGGATAATGGAGGGGTTTATATAGTGAGGGAAGAGGGAGTAGGTTCGGCTATTTAGGGTGGGTTTGGGTGGGAAAGAATTTTGAATTTTGAAGGTAGGTGGGGTTTATGGAGAAGAGTGGAAGGATGTGAGTGGTGAAGGGTTTTTTGGGAAAGTGTGTTATAGGATTATTATGAGGTAAGGTGAGAATATGGTAGGTGGGGATCCTGTGGGGTCCACGGATCCTTAGGTGTCAAGGATTTACATCCCTGCACCAATTAGGCATGTAGAATGCCTTTGCATACAATTCTGGCATTTAAATGCCGAAGTGATGCACGTTCTGGGTGTTAAACGCCCATGTGCAGCATGTTTCTGGCGTTGAACGCCAGTTCTATGCTTGTTACTGGCGTTCAGCGCCAGCTTTCCTCAGGGCATATTCCTGGCGTTTAAACGTCAGGATGTTGCTTGTTTCTGGTGTTCAGCGCCAGATCCATGCTCTGTTCTGGCGTTGAACGCCAGCTAGATGCTCCTTAATGGTGTTTAAACGCCAGTAAGTCCTTCCTCTAGGGTGTGATTTTTCTTCTGCTGTTTTTTTTATTTTGTTTTTAATTTTTGTATTTTTTTCGTGACTCCACATGATCATGAACCTAATAAAACACAAAATAACAATAAAATAAAAATAAAATTAGATAAATAAAAATTGGGTTGCCTCCCAATAAGCGCTCTTTTAATGTCACTAGCTTGACAGTAGGCTCTCATGGAGCCTTAGAGAAGTTCAGACCGTGATGAAGTCCTCCCAACACCAAACTTAGAGTTTGAATGTGGGGTCTTCTCAACACCAAACTTAGAGTTTAAATGTGGGGTCTTCACAACACCAAACTTAGAGTTTAACTATGGGGGCTCTTTTTGACTCTGTACTGAGAGAAGCTTTTTATGCTTTCTCTCCAGTGTTACAGAGGGATGGCCGTGTGCCTTAAACACGAGGTAGTCCCCATTCAACTGAAGGACTAATTCTCCTCTGTTAACATCAATCACAGCTTTTGCTGTGGCTAGGAAGGGTCTTCCCAGGATGATGCATTCATCTTCTTCCTTCCTAGTGTCTAAGATTATGAAATCAGTAGGGATGTAAAGGCCTTCAACCTTTACTAACACGTCCTCTACTAATCCATAAGCTTGTCTTACTGACTTATCTACCAATTGTAATGAGAATAAGGCAGGTTGTACCTCAATGATCCCTAATTTCTCCATTACAGAGAGTGGCATAAGATTTATGCCTGACCCTAGGTCACACAGAGCCTTGTCAAAGGTCATGGTGCCTATGGTACAGGGTATTAGGAATTTACCAGGATCTTGCTCTTTTGAGGTAAAGTTTGCTGAACCCATGTATCTAGTTCACTAATGAGTAAGGAAGGTTTACTTTCCCAAGTCTCATTACCAAACAACTGGGCATTCAGCTTCATGATAGCTCCTAGATATTGAGCAACTTGTTCTCCAGTTACATCTTCATCCTCTTCAGAGGAAGAATAATCTTCAGAGCTCATGAATGGCAGAAAGAGATTTAATGGAATCTCTATGGTCTCTATATGAGTCTCAGATTCCTTTAGGTCCTCAATAGGGAACTCCTTCTTGCTTGAGAGACGTCCCATGAGGTCTTCCTCATTGGGATTCACGTCCTCCTTCTCCTCCTTGCATTCAGCCATATTGACTATGTCAATGGCCTTGCACTCTCTCTTTGGGTTCTCTTCAATATTGCTTGGGAGAGTACTAGGAGGAGTTTCAGTTACTTTCTTACTCAGCTGGCCCACTTGTGCCTCCAAATTTCTGATGGAGGACCTTGTCTCACTCATGAAACTTAAAGTGGCCTTAGACAAATCAGAGACTAAGTTTGCTAAATTAGAAGTGCTCTGGTCAGAATTCTCTGTCTGTTGCTGAGAAGATGATGGATAAGGCTTGATATTACTGAGCCTATTTCTTCCACCATTATTAAAGCCTTGTTGAGGCTTTTGTTGATCCTTCCATGAGAAATTTGGATGATTTCTCCATGATGAATTATAGGTGTTTCCATAAGGTTCACCCATGTAATTTACCTCTGCTATTGCAGGGTTCTCAGGATCATAAGCTTCTTCAGAAGCTGCCTCGTTAGTACTATTGGATGCATTTTGCCATCCATTCAGACTTTGAGAAATCATGTTGACTTGCTGAGTCAATACTTTGTTCTGAGCCAATATGGCATTCAGAGTATCAATTTCAAGAACTCATTTCCTCTGAGGCGTCCCACTATTCACGGAATTCCTCTCAGAAGTGTACATGAATTGGTTATTTGCAACCATGTCAATAAGTTCTTGAGCTTCTGCAGGCGTTTTCTTTAGGTGAATGGATCCACCTGCAGAATGGTCCAGTGACATTTTGGAAAACTCAGATAGACCATAATAGAATATATCTAACATGGTCCATTCTGAAAACATGTCAGAAGGACACTTTTTGGTCATCTACTTGTATCTTTCCCAAGCTTCATAGAGGGATTCACCATCTTTTTGCTTGAAGGTCTAAACATCCACTCTAAGCTTGCTCAGCTTTCGAGGAGGAAAGAATTTATCCAAGAAGGCCGTGATCAGCTTATCCAAGGAGTCCAGGCTATCTTTAGGTTGTGAGTCCAACCATGTTCTAGCTCTGTCTCTTATAGCAAAAGGAAAAAGCATGAGCCTGTAGACTTCAGGATCTACTCCATTCGTCTTAACAGTCTCACAAATCTGCAAGAACTCAGTTAAAAACTGGTAAGGATCTTCAGATGGAAGTCCATGAAACTTGCAATTCTGTTGCATTAAAGCAACTAATTGAGGTTTTAGTTCAAAATTGTTTACTCCAATGGCAGGAATTGAGATGCTTCTTCAATCAAACTTGGACGTGGGTTTAGTAAAATCACCAAGCATCCTCCTTGCATTATTGTTGTTGGGTTCGACTGCCATCTCCTTCTCTTGTTCGAAAATTTCAGAAAGGTTGTCTCTGGATTGTTGTAATTTAGCTTCTCTTAGTTTCCTCTTCAAAGTCCTTTCAGGTTCAGGATCAGCTTCAACAAGAGTGCCTTTTTCCTTGTTCCTGCTCATATGAAAGAGAAGAGAAAAAGAAAAGAAAGAAGAATCCTCTATGTCACATTAAAGAGGATCCTTATTATTAGTAGAAGAAGAAAGGGGATAAGGATTAAGAAGAAGGAAAAATCCAAACACAAGGGTAAGGATAGGGGCAGTGATTTGAGATGAAGAGAGGTGAAGAGAAGTGTTAGTAAATAAATAAATAATTAGAAAAAGATGAGAGAGAGAATTCAAAAATTAATTTTAAAAAGGAGTTAATGATTTTCGAAAATTAGAGATGAGATAGAATTAAAATTAAAATTTAAAACAATTAGTTAATTTAAAAAGAATTTTGAAAAAGGGATGAAATATTTTCGAAAATTAGAGAGGGAAAAGTAGTTAGGTGGTTTTGAAAAAGATAAGAAACAAACAAAAAGTCAAATAGTTAGTTGAAAAAGATATAAAAATCAAATTTGAAAAGATAAGAAGATAAGAAGTTAGATAAGATATTTTGAAATCAAATTTTTGAAAAAGATATGATAAAAAGATATGATAAAAAGATAAGATATTTAAGAAAAAAGATATTTTGAAAAAGATTTAATTTTTTTAAATTTAAAATTGATTACTTGACTAACAAGAAACTAAAAGATATGATTCTAGAATTTAAAGATTGAACCTTTCTTAACAAGAAAGTAACAAACTTCAAATTTTTGAATCAATCATATTAATTGTTGGCATAATTTTCGAAAATTTGAAATAATATTAAGAAAAATATTTTTGAAAAATATTTTTAAAATTTTTGAAAATAAATAAAAAATGAAAAAGATTTGAATTTTTTGAAGAAGTTTTGAAAAGATAATATTTTTAAAATTGAAAATTTGACTTGACTTTGTAAGAAACAACTCATTTTAAAAATTTTTGACCAATTCAACCCAAAATTTCGAAAATTAGGAGAGAAATAAGGAAAAGATATTTTTTACTTTTGAATTTTTGATGATGAGAGAGAAAAACATAAAAATGACCCAAAACATAAAAATTTTTGATCAAAACACATGATGCATGCAAGAACACTATGAATGTCAAGATAAACACCAAGAACACCTTGAATATCATGATGAACATCAAGAACATATTTTTGAAAAATTTTTGATGCAAAGAAAACATGCAAGACACCAAACTTAAAAATCTTTAATGCTTGGGCAATATGAATGCAAGAATGCACATAAAAAACAATAAAAGACACAAAACAAGAAAGCATCAAGATCAAACAAGAAGACTTACCAAGAATAACTTGAATATCATGAAGAACACTATGAATGCATGAATTTTCGAAAAATGCAAGAAAAAATTTTAAAGCATGCAATTGACACCAAACTTAAAAATTGACTCAATACTCAAACAAGAAACAGAAAATATTTTTTGTTTTTATGATTTTATGATTTTTATTATTAATTTTTTTCGAAAATAATTTTTGAAAAAAAAACGAAAACAAGGAAAAAAAATTTTTTAAAAATTTTTTGAAACCTTTTTGAAAAGAAAATTACATAATCTGAGCAACAAGACGAACCGTCAATTGTCCATACTCGAACAATCCCCAGCAACGGCGCCAAAAACTTGGTAGGCGAAATTGTGATCTCTAACAATGGCATTCAACTTGGTATGCGCATTTATTAACTCAGCACTTTCTTTCCAACTTCGCTCAACTAACCAGCAAGTGTACTGGGTCGTCCAAGTAATAAACCTTACGTGAGTAAGGGTCGATCCCATAGAGATTGTTGGTATGAAGCAAGCTATAGTTATCTTGTAAATCTCAATCAGGCGAATTTAACTAATTTAAGAGATTATTGGGTTTTTGAATAATAATAAAATAAATAGAAAATAAAGATAAAGTTACTCATGTAATTCAATGGTGGAAATTTCAGATAAGCGTATGGAGGTGCTGTGTTCCTTCTGAATCTCTGCTTTCCTATTGCTTTCTTCCAATTTTTATTACTCCTTTCTATGGCAAGCTGTATGTAGGGTATCACCATTGTCAATGGCTACATCCCATCCTCTCAGTGAAAAAGGTCCAAATGCTCTGTCATGGCACGGCTAATCATTTGTCGGTTCTCGATCATGTTGGAATAGAATCCCTTGATTCTTTTGCATTTGTCATCACGCCCAGCAATCACGAGTTTTAAGCTCGTCACAGTCATTCAATCCCAGAATCCTACTCGGAATACCACAAACAAAGTTTAGACTTTCCGGATTCTCATGAATGCCGCCATCAATTCTAGCTTATACCACGAAGACTCTGATCTCATGGAATGGAAGGCTCGGTTGTCAGGCGAGGGGCAACCATGCGTCATGCATCAGGAATCCAAGAGATACGCACTCTAGTTTTCGCTTGTAGAACGGAAGTGGTTGTCAGGCACGCGTTCATAAGGATGGATGATGATGAGTGTCACGGATCATCACATCCATCAGGTTAAAGTACGAATGGTATCTTAGAATAGGAATAAATCGAATTGAATAGAAAATAGTAATAATTGCATTAAAACTTGAGGTACAGCAGAGCTCCACACCCTTAATCTATGGTGTGTAGAAACTCCACCGTTGAAAATACATAAGTGATGAAGGTCTAGGCATGGCTGAATGGCCAGTCCCAAAAATGTGATCAATAGCCTCCTAAGATGGATAATTAATTAAAACTGAGACCAAAGATGTCTAATACACTAATAAAGAGTTCTATTTATACTAAACTAGCTACTAGGGTTTACAGAAGTAAGTAATTGATGCATAAATCCACTTCCGGGGCCCACTTGGTATGTGCTTGGGCTGAGCTTGATCTATTCACGGTTGAGGCTTATCTTGGAGTTGAACGCCAAGTTGTAACGTGTTTTGGGCGTTCAACTCTGGTTCGTGACGTGTTTCTGGTGTTTGACTCTAGAATGCAGCATAGAACTGGCGTTGAGCGCCAGTTTACGTCGACAAAACTCGAATAAAGTATAGACTATTATATATTGCTTGAAAGCAATAGATGTCTACTTTCCAATGCCGTTGAGAGCGCGCTATTTGGAGTTCTGTAGCTCCAGAAAATCCATTTCGAGTTCAGGGAGGTCAGAATCCAACAGCATCAGCAGTCCTTTGTCAGCCTTCATATCAGAGTTTTGCTCAGGTCCCTCAATTTCAGCCAGAAATTACCTGAAATCACAGAAAAACACACAAACTCATAGTAAAGTCCAGAAATGTGAATTTAGCATAAAAATTATTGAAAACATCCCTAAAAGTAACTAGATCATACTAAAAACTACCTAAAAACAATGCCAAAAAGCGTATAAATTATCCGCTCATCAACCGTCATTTCACCAAGCGTCCTAGTCAAGATAGGATCACCGAAAGGTGAGACTTCACTTATGACCTTCGGTTGGGGATTTCTTGTCCTTAAATGTTGAGTTGAATTTGGCAAATCCGCAATGACTTCCTAAGCTTCTTCTGCAGTTTTGTTCTTAGTAAGTGTTCCGTGGGTTACCTGAAACTGTAGGTCGATCTCGTTGGAGATCTTCTGTGTGGGTCAGAGCTGTTGTGTCTGACTTGTTGGGCTTGGTGATGGTGCTGATTCTTCATCCCCGGAGGGTGGGGGTACCTGCAAGGGACTCCGATGCTTAAGTTAGTAAGGGTATTAAGCAGGTATTGAGTAGAATCAGAGTATGAGTTATACCTGGGTGCTCCAGTGTATTTATAATGGCGTAGGGTGACCTTCTTAGATAAGATAAGTTAGTTATCTTATCTTATCTTTATCTTATCTTCAAGTAAGGTCATCTTATCTTCAAGGGAACCGCCTTTCTCTCTGTAGGCTTGGGCTGCCTTAGGATTTGGGGCGTGTTCCTCTATTTGGGCCCTTCTTTGGGCTTTCCTGGTGACTTGGCCGAGCTCTTTGGAATGAGGTCGGGTTGCCCTGACCTGAAGAGGTCGGTCGCTTTGTCTGTCGAATATCCCGGGTCGGATAGCTCGACCCAGGGTATGAACAGTAAGAGATCCTCCACTTGAGGCATCAATATGGAGCTTGTTTTGAGGGACCAACCCTTGGCAAAAATAGCTTATGAGCACCAATTCATCAATGCGGTGGTGATGACAAGATTCCAACAACTTTTTAAACCTTTCCTAATATTCATAATGGGTTTCTCCATCCCTTTGCATAATACATGAAATTTCCTTCCTTAGGCGATCCATCTTTTGAGGTGGGAACATCTTTTCGAGAAACTCCTTGTGCAACAAATCCCAATTAGAAATCAATTCCTTATATTGAGTGTAAAACCATTCTTTTGCCTTCCCTTCTAAAGAGAAAGGGAAAGCAAAGACGATGACCGCTATCTCATCTGAGCCATGCCTTCTTGTAGTAGAGCACACAATTTGAAAATATTTCAAGTGCTTGAGGGGATCTTCACCGGGCAACCCATGATATTTTGGAAGCAAGTTGATCATACCCATTTTGAGCTCAAAGTTGTCATCTAAATTTGGGTACCGAACTTGTAGCGGTTGCAAAGTGATATCCGAGGATTCGGCCTCCTTTAGAGTAGTTCTCTGGGTGGTGCCGCCACATTGTTGTCACCTAATTCCCTCACATAAATTTTAGTACTTCCAACGGAAGAATACAAGGTTCCTTCATTTAGTGAAGAATGAGAATCACGGTTAGAAGGTGATGGTGAATCGGGTTGCTCTTCAAGAGAGTCCAATTCACTATGCACAAATGCTAACCGGCATCGAGCTTGCCTAAGATGTATTAAAGTTCTTTCTATTTCAAGGTCAAAAGGGGCCAAGCTCAGGTCTGGAAGTGACCGTGTCATTCAACTAAGGAATCAATGAAATCATGCACATCAAGAGCAAAACAAGAATAAGAAAATAAATGAAAACAACCTAATAGTCAATAACTACTAAAACTATTTAGATAGAGATGCCAACTACCAATTAGCATCAAATAACAAACCAAAAATCTAGTATTCACAGTATTCACATATTCACAACCACCAAAACTATAGCACTCATTACACTAATATCCCTGGCAACGGCGCCAAAAATTTGGTGTGCGCCGGGTCATCGATTAGGAAATCTCTTTCTCCGAAGAGGGAAGAAAGATGGAATTCAACGTTGCTTGTATAGTTCCATCCAACAAGGCGACTCACAACCAAAGTTTAGATTAGATATGTCACAATGTAAAACCAATTAAATCCGGGAGTACAATCCCGAGTCGTCTTCCCAAGGAGAATGTGACAACAAGTGCACAATTTCAGTTGTGACAGCCAAGGAATTTTCAATAAAGAGATGAACAATTAAAGGAATAAAACAACACTTAAAATTACAATTAATAAACTAATAAAGGAATTAAAGAACTAGCTATGTAATATGAACAAGTAAGATGTAAAAGTGATTGATGTGTGTGTGTGGTTCAAAGCATAAATGGCTTCTTGGCTTGGAATGAACTAGGGGATCCTTTCCTTGTTGTAACCACAACTATGAAAATTATGATGGATTAATCTCACTTAGTTAACCCTTAACATCGAAGGATAGGTCAAGTGAGCATAATTATTCTTAATCCACAAATCCTAACTCACTTGCTAATTATCTTAGCAACAAGTTAGTGTTAGTGGAAACAAGAACAATTAATAAACTAATAAAGGAATTAAAGAACTAGCTATGTAATATGAACAAGTAAGATGTAAAAGTGATTGATGTGTGTGTGTGTGTGGTTCAAAGCATAAATGGCTTCTTGGCTTGGAATGAACTAGGGGATCCTTTCCTTGTTGTAACCACAACTATGATAATTATGATGGATTAATCTCACTTAGTTAACCCTTAACATCGAAGGATAGGTCAAGTGAGCATAATTATTCTTAATCCACAAATCCTAATTCACTTGCTAATTATCTTAGCAACAAGTTAGTGTTAGTGGAAACAAGAACAATTAACAATCCAAGAATTATCACTAAATGTTGGACATTCCAACTCTAGGAACCCACATGCTCATTTTTCCCAAGCAAAGAGGTGGAAATTACCTAATAATCAAAATTGACATTTCCACAAATACTTGGTGGTCATAAACACAAATCATGACAAAATTGAGAAAATGCTTGAAACTATAAGCAAGAAATGATCAAAAGCAACAATACTAACTCAACCAAGCATATAATAATCATCAATCATCAAATTCATCAACAAAAAATAAAAATTGCAAAAGGTATATATATTAATAATATGTCTTTAACTACAAGAAAAAGTATAAAAAATGTAGCAATAAAAGAAAGCAATTAAGAAATACTTACAATGGAGGCAAGCAAAAATCCAAGATCGGAAATGGAAATAGCACTTGGAATATAAACCATAATGAAAATCCTAAGAAAGTTGAGAGAAAACTTAGAGAAAAACTAAACCAAAAGCCTCCTAAAACTATCTAACACTACTCCTAATCATATGTATGTTTCCTCAAGTGTTGCCCTTCCAATATGAGCTCTAGGCCATCAGATTTGAGCCTCCAAACCCTTCCAAACGCGATCCATGTGACTTTTAAATAAAGGCACGTGCTGCTACCTGTGCGTATGCATAGGTGTGTGCGTACGCATACTTGGCCGAATCTCAGGTTGTTCGTACGCACAAGAGGGTGTGCGCACGCACACTTCGCAAAGCTTTTCTCCTTTGTTTTCTTCATATTTCCACCTTCTTGCATGCTTCTCTTCCATTCTTACCATGCCATTCATACCTATTACATCTGAAATCACTCACCAAAAACATCAAGGCATCAAATGGAATGCAAATGGAATAAACTTGACTAAATTAAGCACAAAAGAGCATGTTTCCATAATCAAGCACAATTTAGGAGAAAAACTCAAAGCATGCTATTTAAGGAAATAAATGTAGGTTTGCATTATAAAATCCACTCAATTCCAACGAAAAATTACCATCAAATATAGATTCATCACGTTCATTGCCGGATTGATGGACAGAAAACACATTCGCCTTAACTACCAGCAAGTATACTAAGTTGCATCAAGTAGTAAAACTCACAAGAGTGAGGTCGATCCCACAGGGATTGATGAATCAAGCAACTTTAGTTGGGTGCTACGTCTAGTCAAGCGAATATTGAAAGAAGTTTGGTAAAATTTAATGGACAGAATGTAAATCGCAAGAAAGTAAAATAATAAAATATAAAGTACTAAAAATTTAAATGCTAGAAAATAAAGGACACAAACTAAAATGGTACAGAATGTAAAGTACTAGAAAATTAAATGTTAAAAAGTAAATGACAGAAACTTAAATGGCAAGAAATGTAAATGGGCTGAATCTTAAATTGCAAGAAAGTAAAGGCAAGAATGTAAATGAAAATGAAAATTAAATTACATGAATTGTAAAGGGTCTGGGGTGCTGGGAATAAAGAGAGCAATAAATCAAAGCAATCTAAATAAAGAATATCAAAGAGAAAGATTTATTAGGGATTGGAGATATTATAATCCATCATGAATCAATGGATCTCAACTTCATTCTCAATCATATGAAGTAGATCTATGGCATATTGTAATTGATTGAGTCCCAATTCCTTGACAACCCAATCTCTCTAAACACAATTAATTTGCCAATTTCTTCATCTAATTATCATGAGAAGAGGTTAAGCACATTCTCTTATCCATAAGCCACACAAATTCTCAAGACCTCAATTCCTCCCGAATAGTGTTGATCAAGAGAATTGTGAAGGATAGAGCTTCAATTCTAATGTCTATGATTCCCCTTCCGAGGCTCACATAGGCATTTAATAGATTCAAACCCCCTTCCGGAGTGAGTGAATCACAATCAACATAGAAGATATTCTTTAGCTACAATAAGCGGATTGAGAAGAAGAAGAATTTCATTCGATCATGTGAATTACAATAGAGCTCCTCCCCCAAATGAAATGGAGGTTTAGTTCATCATTGCTCGGCAAAACAAAAAGGAAAAGAAAAGTACATGAAACTAAAAGAAAGTACAAAGAAAATGATTTCAGGGTTTCCCAATTAGGGTCCCTGCTTCCCAGCCTTTTTTCTACTTCAAAATCTATCCTATTTATACACTTTCCAGATCAATCTTCAAGTCTTTGGATGTGGGGTTTGCCCTTAGTTGAAGCAAGTTAGGAGCGCCTCTTTGTGACGTTGACAAGGACGTTAGTTCACTAACGTTCACAAGCTTGCATGGGTGCCATTTGGAATGAAAGTTGGTGCTGGCGTTAGTGACCAACGTTTGTGCACAAACGGTGGCTAACGTTCCCTTTAAAATCTTTTAAGAACGTTATCACCGGCGTTTGTTCACCAACATTGGTGCACCAATGTTCCTCCTTGTGCGTACGCACACTAGCACTTTTTCCAGCTCCAACTTGAAGATTTATTGAAGAGGTTGGTGTGCCAACTTTGGGTAACGTTGGCACACCAACGTTGGTGAGCCAACTTTGGGTAACGTTGGCACACCAACGTTGGTGAGCCAACTTTGGGTAACGTTGGCACACCAACGTTGGTGAGCCAACTTTGGCCACCAATGTTGCATGTCAAGCTTGGAATGATGGTGAGCAACATTGGTGAGACAACGTTGGTGAGACAATTTTGGGCCACCAACGTTGTTTGTGATGCTTGGGACGCTGGTGGGCAACGTTGGTGAGCCAACTTTGTCCACCAACACTGCTCTCTGATAAACCACTATTTTATAGTTTATCTTGTGCTCAATTGAGTGGATTTTATCAACTCTTTACCCACTTATTCATACTAATCGCATGTTTTACATTTTCCTTCCTGATTTTGTACTATGATTGAAAACATGCTTCTTTGATCTTATATTTGCTTATTATTAATCCTCTCTTATCACCATTAGATGCCTTGATATGTGGGTTAAGTGTTTTTAGAGATTACAGGGCAGGAATGGCTCAGAGGATAGAAAGGAAGCATGCAAAAGTGGAAGGAATACAAGAAGTTGGAGAAATTGCTAAGCTGTCCAGCCTGACCTCTTCGCACTCAAATGGCTATAACTTTAGCTACAGAGGTCCAAACGACCCAGTTTCAGTTGTGTTGGAAAGCTAACATTCGGGGCTTCGATTTGATATATAATATACCATAGTTGCCCTGATGCTAGCCGACGCGAATGCGTGATCTACGCGGACGTGTCGCATCTGCGAACTTCAATCCGCGCGGCCGCGTGGGCGACGCCTCCGCGTCACTTGCCCGCGACCTGAACGTACTGAATACGCAGGGGGCAATTTCTGGGCTATTTTTGACCCAGTTTTTGGCCCGAAAAACACAGATTAGAGGCTATAAACTGGGGGAATGCATCCATTCATCATCATGCTCTCATAATTCATAATTTTAGTTTTAGATGTAGTTTTTAGAGAGAGAGGTTCTCTCCTCTCTCTTAGGATTAGGATTAGGATTTCATCTTCTTCAATTACAGGTTCAATATTCCTTTTATATATTTTCCCAATTTAGTTTATGAACTCTTTATGTTTGGATTGATTGAGGTATTTTAGTTTATGATTGTTTTATTTATATGAATGCTTTTAATTTAATTTAGATATTTTCCCTTTTGGCTTTGGTTGATTAATTGGTGACTCTTGAGTTATTAAACTCATTGTTGATTGAAAATTGGAATTAATTCATCTACTTAACTTACCTTCATAGTTAGAGGTTAACAAAGTGGGAGAAAACTCCAATTCTCATCACAATTGATAAGGATAACTAGGATAGGACTTCCGAATTTTCATACTTTGCCAAGAGTTTATTTTACAGTTATTATTATTTTATTTTAAGTGTCATTCAACATACCTTTTACCTTAATCCAAAACCCCAAACACACTTTTCCATAACTAATAATAAGAACATACCTCCCTGCAATTCCTTGAGAGGACGACTCGAGATTTAAATACTCGGTTATCAATTTTAAAGGGGTTTGTTACTTGTGACAACCAAAACATTTGTATGAAAGGACTTTTGTTGGTTTAGGAGCTATACTTGCAACGGGAATTTATTCTGAATTCTAGACTATGCAAAAGTTCTCTCATCACTCTCCTCTCCTTGTCGACGTTTGCTAGCAACGTTGGTGAGCCAACTTTGGCCACCAATGTTGCTTGCTTTCTTCTTAACAACATTCATAGCAACGTTGGTGAGCCAACTTTGGCCACCAATGTTGCTTACTCCTTCCTTGGCAACATTTATGGCAACGTTGGTGAGCCAACTTTGGCCACCAGTTGGCCACCAACGTTGCTTCCTCTACTTCTTCTCTGCCCTTCTCCTCACCTATCATCAACCAAAAAAATGCATCAATGCCTTGCCATAATCACAAGATATTATATCATTCATAGCATCAAGTAGTTCTTGCATAAATCTCATGAAAATGCATATAATTTACAATGTTTAATTGAATCAAGGCATGCATACAATTCTCATTCAAATGCTTACTTATTGTCTAAGAAAGTTCATGAAACCAAGTCAAAATAAATGAAAAAGGCTTATGAAACTAGCCTAAGATGCCTATGCATCACAACACCAAACCTAAATCTTGCTTGTCCCCAAGCAAGCAGTAAAACATAAGAAGAATGAATGAAAACAGAGAGGGATATAGGTCCTTATTGGAAGACATTTAATCATTGGTTCATGAGGTTTCATGCAAGATATCTTTGAAGCTTAACACTTATTGATTTCCAGGCCACAACATCCCCTTAAGGACTAACTCAGATGCTTCTATGAACCCTTTTATTCTTTGATCCTTGGTGCTTACTTTTTTTATTTTTCTTGCTAGAAACTTATTCTTTATTTAAAGCTTAGTGTTCTGTGTTGAGGCAGCTCTTTATGGTAAGTTTTCAGGCAACATCCCAACTAATTTGGCTCAAGGTGTTGGGTGGTGAAGCACCCCTCAGACTTACTAACTCAAGCCTCTCCTCAACACATACACACCACAGAAACTTGGCTTAAATTTCAACCTAAAGATATTGATGCCCAGCACCTCTTTAGGTCACTAAATGCTTTGTAGTTAGGTTGCTCTTGATAGTGGACTTTTGGTTGATAATCCCGGGTTAGTTAACCCAAGTTACCAAGTGTTAAAACACTCCTTAGAACCTAATCATCCAAGCAGATCCTATTACAAAAACACCACAGGCATGTATCTTAAGGGTTAAGCCATTGGTGCCTAGCTTATTCCATATTTCTTTCTTTTTTGCTGCCAACATTGGTGATGCCCGTTAGTGGCCTAACTTTGCTACCAACGTTGGCTTTTCTTTGGTTCTTCTTTTTTTTCTTTCTTTCTTCCAAGGAGATTTTTTCACAAAGGTCTCATATAAAGCAACTAAGTTCATACTTAAAGGACATTCTACCCTTCCACTTTATTAGTGAACTTGCTAAGTATTCAAACATGCACCACCACTTAACCTTATGCTGTCTTCTTACCAAGATGGATTATTACTCTTTCTCTGCTTCAAAACATTTTCTTTTATTCAAGCAAGATGACATGGCATACGCACTTAGCCTAGCAAGCTAAAATGACAAGTAAAGAAAGTAAACAAACAGAATGTAAATGACTTAAACTAAAGATAAACTCATAAACTAAATATGGAAGCATGTTCTTCCTTATTTAAGTTGATGAACGAGGAGCAGTACCACCTTTTATTCTTTAGCTTGCTTTCCCTTCTTCTTCTTCTCTCCTTCTTGGTCTCCTTCTTGTGGATTGGTTGTGTCTCCCTTGTCTTTTTGTTTCCCCTTTTGCTTCTTCCAAAATCCAGCTTTCTTCATTTTCTTCTCCACTGCCTCTTCATGGCGCAATGCTCTTCCTACTTCCATTTCCCTTAGCCTCTCAAAGTCCTCATCATACCTTCGGGTTACTAGATTTAAGTTAGGTATATATTCAATTATGTAATTGAGCTTAGATTGGGCATTCATGTCATAATCACGTTGATTTGCATGTCTTTCATCATAAAAAGTAGTGAATTCCTTGAATGCTCTCATGCCATCAATCTGGCACTGGGTAAGCTCTTGCATTTGCTTCTCTAGACGGTCTTGCCTTTCTGTCACTTGGTGGATGGATTGAGAGAGGTGGGAGTAATGCTCCTTGTGTTGTTCTATTAATTGCATACGCGATTCCTTTTGTTGATTTATGAGCTAGAAATTGGAAGTGCCTTTGTTGTTCTTGGCTTTGCAAAAACTGCCTTGACAGACCATCAATGGCTTCTTGCATTTTTCTCATGTCCATAGTGGCTGGTGTTGGAGCTTGTTCCTCCTCATGTTGCTCTTCTTCTTGAGGTTTCACTTCTTGTTGTTCCTCCCTTCCTCTCCTTCTTTGTGGCCTTCTTTGCTGTTGGACAGCCGTGACATATGACATTCGTTGAGGGGCGATTAGCTTGCCCGGGTTTAACCAAACAGGGTCTTCATCTTCAAACACCACCTTAGCTTTCTTGCATAGGCGCAAGATGGTGCTAGGGTAGTGGAGCCAAGAGTCAGGATCACTCTTTTCAGATATCTCTTGAATATTCTTTGCTATGAGTTCATGGACTCTTATCTCACCTCTTGTCATAATGCAATGTACCATGGTGACTCCCTTGGTATTGACCTCTGAAGTGTTTACACTAGGTAGAATGGATCTCCTCACAATTTCATATCATCCTTTGGCTTTCGGATGAGGTCTCCTCTTCTTAGAAACTTTGGCATTCTATTGGAATCCCTCACCCAGTCAGCCCCAATTACACAGATGTCATTGACAATTTGCTCACAATCAAGGTCGCCACTTACTCTTTCATGATAACTAGCCTTTTCAAAAGGTGTCGTTCTAAGGCCAAGAACCTTCATGATGGCTTTTGGACTGAAATCAACTTCTACACCTCTCACATAGCTCTTGTAAGAGGTGTAAATGCTTGTGTCTTGCCTCACCGTCATAGAATTCCCTCACAAGAATTACATTTATTTTTGTGATCGGATTGGTGAGAAGTTCCCATCTTCTTCTTTCAATCTTCTCTTTGATTTCTTGGCATTCATCCTCAGGAAGTTGGAATGGTATCTCTGGCAGTATTCCTTTGGCTCTCATCCACTCAAGTTGTATCTCATGGAATACTGACTTGAACCTCCAATCATCAAAGGGAATTTCTTCAACGGGCTCCTTTCTCTTTCTCCTTTTAGAACTTGATGAGGTTGCCATTGGTTGCTTTGTATTTGGCCGAATAGAAGATGAAGAAAGGATAGGGAAGAGTGGCTAGTGTAGCTTGTGCAAGGTAGAATAAGAGTGTGGCTTGAGGGTGAAGTAAAGTGTTTGATTAAGTGACAACAAGAGTGGTTTGAACAAAGAAGAGTGACAAAGAGAATTAGTGTTAGTCTAGCATTTCACCAAAATATAGATTCCCTTCGTTGCAAGTATAGCCTAGACCACCAAACAATCCTCAAGATCAAATGTTATCATAATTCAAACCAAATATAAACTGAAAGTCTTTCAACCTCGGGTCGTTCTCCTTAGAAATGCAATTGAAATGTTACTTCCTTGCTTGTTAGGGCAAAAATGGGGGTTTTTCAAGCAAGAAAGGAAAGATTAAAAGAACTTAAGAATAAAAGAACTAAGAGATAATCAAAATTGGAAGTTAATGCAATAAAAAGGTAACAAGATCTAAACTAATGAAAATGTGGGACTAGAAAGCTTGTTGAAAAAGTCTTCACCCACTCAATTCTATCTTGCACAAATGCTTTCACCTCTTGGCAACTAAAATCTTCCTCACCCTCTTATGAATCTTCTTCTTCATCACTCAAGTCAAAAATTGGAGGTTGTGTGAAGTCCACATCAACATCTCCTTCCAAATCTAATAATGGAGGTTCATGAAGGTCATAGAATGAATTACCCAAGTTGGACAAAAAATCTCGAATGATGGAATCCTCTTTATCAATTCCTACCAACTCTTCATTTATCTCCTTTTGCATTTCATGTTGTGACTCGACATCTTCTTCTTGATTTTGCGATTCTACTTTCACTCTACACTTTTCACTTGGTCCCACACATTCATCCACTAGAATTTCTTGCTTGTGGCATGAATGCAATGAAGCTAAATGATCCATAAACTTTTGCTAAGGTAGACATGACTTGCTCTTGCTTCTTCCAGAACTCTTGTTGTTCTTGAATGAGTGATAAACCACTATTTTATGATTCATATTGTGTTTAATTGAGTGGTTTTTATCAAGTTTTTACCCACTTATTCATATGATTAGCATGTATTTACAATTCCTTCCCAAATTGTTCTATGATTGAAAACTCGCTTCCTAAAGATCTTTTATTGTGTATTTTTATTCTCCTTTATACTATTCGATGCCGTGATCTGTGTGTTAAGTATTTCAGGCTTCATAGGGCAGGAATGGCTTAGAGAATGAAGAGGAAGCTTGCAAAAAAGGAAGGAGCACAAGAAATAAAGGAGACAACCAGCGGACAGCGACGCGCACGCATGGCTGACGCGTGCGCGCAAATTGGACAAAATCACAGCGACGCATACGCATGCTTGCCGCATATGAGTGGATTGGAGTTCGCACAAATGACGCGAGTGCGTGCCTGACGTGCACGCGTGGAAAGGAAAACGCTGAAGGACGCATACGCGTGACCTGCGCGATTTGCAAAAATTTCAGAATACACTGGAGACAGTTTCGGGCGGCAATTTGACCCAGATTTCGGCCCATAAACATAGATTAAAGTCAGGGAACATGCAGAGGCTCAAGAGATCAGATAATAATTCACTTTTTAATAGTTTAGATGTAGTTTTTAGAGAGAGAGGCTCTCTCCTCTCTCTTAGGAATTAGGATTAGGATTTAGGATTTCTTCATCACAGGTTCAATGTTCCTTTTTTATGTATTTTCTCTTTCATTTGTTTATTAACTTTTCCATGTTGGATCTGATTTCTTTTATTAATATTTGAGGTATTTCAGACATATGGCTTTTATTTAGTTTCTTATATTCTTGGTTTTAGTTGATTAATTGGTGACTCTTGAGTTATCAAACTCATCGTGTTTGATGATTGTATCTTTGCTGATTGATTTAGATTCCTATAACTTTAGTCTTTCCTCAGGAGTTGACTAGGACTTTAGGTGTTAAATTGATTTGTCCACTTGACTTACCTTCATAATTAGAGGTTGACTGAGTGGGAGCAAAAATATAATTCTCATTACCATTGATAAGGATAACTAGGATAGGACTTCCAGTTTTCATACCTTGCCAAGAGTTTTATTAGTTATTGATTTATTAATTCCTTTAATTTATTTCTCTTGTTCAAACCTTTTTAAAACCCAAAAATACTATTTTCCATAACCAATAATAAATCATACTTCCCTGCAATTCTTTGAGAAGACGACCCGAGGTTTGAATACATCGGTTTATAAATTTTATTGGGTTTGTTACTTGTGACAACCAAACATTTGCACGAAAGGATTTTCTGTTGGTTTAGAAGCTATACTTACAACGCGATTATATATTTTTATATTTCTTTACCAATAGAAAATCCGATCGACAATGAGCATGAAAAGTACTTCTTGTATGGCTTGATCCATATATGAAGATGAAGATTAAGGTGATGAAGGTTGAGAATCAAACTCATGAGGGTGAGGGTTTTGGCTTTGCATGAAGTAAGATGATGGTGTGTAAGATTAGTGACTAGAAAGGTAAGTGTTTGGGTTCCTTTGTGGTGCATTATGGTGATGGTGTGAAAAAGTCATCAAAAAAAATATAAACAAAAACCTACTAGGAAAACGCAAACAAACAACCAAAAAGTGCTATCTACACTATTAACATATTTACATCAACCAAAAGATATAACACCAATTGCATTCCCCGGCAACGGCGCCAAATTTGACAAAGAGAATTAGTGTTAGTCTAGCATTTCACCAAAATATAGATTCCCTTCATTGCAAGTATAGCCTAGACCAACGAACAATCCTCAAGATCAAATGTTATCACAATTCAAACCAAATATAAACCGAAAGTCTTTCAACCTCGGGTCGTTCTCCCTAGGAATGCAATTGAAGTGTTATTTCCTTGGTTGTTAGGACAAAAAGGGGGTTTTCAAGCAAGAAAGGAAAGATTAAAAGAACTTAAGAATAAAAGAACTAAGAGATTATCAAAAACAATAAAAATAAAACAAGATCAAAACTAATGAAAATGCTATAAATGCGATAAAGAGCCTTGACTTGGGAATAAGAGGATCCAAGAAATTCTATCATCGCCATAACCACAACTATGATAATTATGATGAGTCAATCTCGCCTAGTTAACTCCTAACATCAAGAAGTAAGTCAAGCAAGCATAATTGACCTTAATCCATAAGTTCTAGCTAACTTACCAAACTAGTTGATAAAAAGCTAGCGTCAATGGAAACAAGAGTCAACTAACTACCCAAGAATTACCACTAAATGTCGGACATTATGACTCTAGTATCCTAGGAACTCAAACCACAAGACAAGGTGTGAAAATCTACTCAAAATCTAATGTTGGCATTTTCGCAAACACCTTGTGTGCATAAAAGTAAAACATGGGAACTTACAACGAAAATTTGACAACTATAACCAACTATCAACAAAACCAAATATAAACAAGCAATCAAACATAAAGGAAGCATGAAACATAAAATTCATTGATCAAAACTTCAAAAAACACAAAATTACAAATATAAATAAAGTAACTTGAACCAAAGGAAATGAAAGTGCTTTAATTGAAAGGAAATTGAGAGTACTTACAATTAAAGAAGCAAAATCAAAGATCAAATCTTGCTATAAAATGCTACAATGAAGATGAAAATAAAAACCCTAATAGAGCAATCTACTCTATACTACTCCTACTCCTATGGAAGCTTCCTATACTACTACTACCTAATTAGAAGTGAGCTCTCTTGATAAGTGTTGATCTCCCCTTTATATTAGCACTCCCATTCTGCATTTCAGCCTTCCAAAAATGAGCTAAAGGCCTCCAAATTCGCGCAGCACGTGTTTCATTAATGCAATCACGTGCAGGGACCTGTGTGGATGGACAAACGTGTGCGTCCGCACACTCAGCTGAAAGTTGACCTGTGCGTACGCACGGGTGCTTGTGTGCACGCACACTTTGCTGTGTGTGTTTTTCCTTGTTTTCTTCATGTTTTCTCCCTTATACATGCTTTCTTCCACTTTTGGCCATCCACTCTTGCCTCTAAGGTCTGAAATCACTCACAAACTATATCACGGCATCGAATGACATAAAAGTGAAATTAAAAATCACTAATCTATGCATTAAAATGCATATTTTCACATTTAGGATCAAATCAGGGATCAAACACAAAAGTATGCTATTTGGGTGCTTAAGTGTGAGTTCATATGCTAGAATCCATCCAAATTGAGTCAGAATATATCAGAAAATATGGACTCATCAAAGAGCATATGGGTATGACTTGAAGTTACGGGATTAAAAGAAGTGAAATGTGAATGCAAGAAGTTGTAGCTTTGAGTGTGAAGCTCGGACCAAATGAAGGCTACTTTATAGTGAAAGGTGGTGAAGAAATGGATGGTGGGGATGCATTTGAGATAGTGGAAATGAAGGCCGTGCATGTAGGATTAAATGGAGACAAGGATTGCTTCTTTATTAGGTTGGTAGGTTCGGTCATCAAGGTGTTCTTATGGCACACCTAACTAACCAATGTGCAAAATTGTACTTCCCAATGAGCAACTTCCAAGGACATGTGACTTGCTTTTGCTCTAGAATAGTCGAGCCTCTCCTTGACTTGTCCTCTCCAGCAATCTCCTCCTCTATATGCCTATTCACCACAACAAAATAAAAATTGAATCAACTTAAATGGCGCAAAATGAAAAGAATTAACTAACTTTTGAATTTTTGCAAATTTGGCTAAGTGTTCCTCATGAATCAACAATCAAAACATGACTTCTTGTAGGCATATATGTAACATTGGTGGACACCAAACTTAGTGTTTGATCATGTGGCTCAAAGAATTAAATTCGATTCCTAGGATGTACATATTATGAGTCTTATGCATCATCCTAGGTGCCTTGCACACCAAACTTGTTATCCACCATATGATTCATGCAAAAGTTCAATGAAGTCCTTGTCCCCTTTGATTCAATAATCATGAGGACTACTTTATTTTCTTTTTTCAAACATAAACTCAAAAAGGATGCAGAGCATGGTTTAACTCTCATGAAATTCAAGACTTAAAACAAATTTGATTCTTATCATTTGTACTCATAGCATATGCAGAACACCAAACTTAATGTTTGGCTATATACTTCAAGAAAATGCTTAAGTACATATCCTAAGATGTCTATATGTTCATCATGTTTGAAATCATCTTAGGGTGCCTCTAGGCACACCAAACTTAGAAGTTAATCATATGCTTCTTGAAAAATGCCATATGCACCTGTCAAATTTATTTATGAAAGCCTGAATTCATGCTAGAAGACCATTGATTATTATCACTAAATCGGTAAATGAAAATGCTAAACACGGTTTGCCTCCCATGGAGCGCTCTTTTATTGTCACTAGCTTGACATTTGTTCTCTGTTAGGGCAGCTGATGATCATAGTGTCCCAGCTTATCTCCTCTCACTGTGAGCTTTCTTCCAATTTCTTGTTTGATAATCTCTACATGCTCCAATGAGAAGATATTGTTGACAATGCAAAATTCAGAAGGATGTGGAAGTGTTTTCAACTATTGATAGATCAGCTTCACCTTGTCTCCCGATGAGAATCTTTCTATCGAAATTTTCTTGTACCCCCACCCCTTAGGCACCTTTTGCTTACTCTTCTTTCCCTTTTTGTTTGACTCTCACTTCTTGGTGATTTCAATGTCATGGACTTTCTTCTTCAGTGTCCCCTCTGGTGTCTTTTCTTGTAGCTCCTTCTTAATTTCTTTGTTCTCTTGATCCTTCTGCTTTTCTTCAGACTCAAGCTTCTTTCTCAAGGCTGAGTTCATAATGTATCTCCTTGAAGACATTGAGAGTTATTTGTTCATCGTGTGCCCTTAAGATCATCTATCTTTTTTCTACATCAATGATGGCTCTTGCTGTGGCTAGAAAGGGTCATCCCAATATGATTGAATTACTTCCTTCTTCATCTAAGTCCAGAATCACAAAATCTGCAGAAAGATAAACTTACCCACCTTGACTAGGAGGTTCTCTACCATTCCATTGGGTATTATGAGTGACCTATCAGCTAGTTGCAATGACATTCTTGTGGGCATCACCTCTTCTTTAGATAGCTTTCTCATTATAGAAAGTGGCATCAGATTGATGCTGGATCCCAAATCACACAAAGCTTTCTCAATTGGCATGTTTCCAATGGTACATGGTATGAGGAAACTACCAGGATCCTTGAGTTTTTGTGGTAGGCCTTTCTAAATCACAGCACTGCACTCTTGAGTTAGGATCACAGTTTCTTTTTCTTTCCAACTTCTTTTCTTGTTGATGAGCTCCTTGAGGAATTTCGCATAGAGTGGCATTTGTTCTAAAGTCTCAGCAAGTGGAAGGTTGATCTCTAGCTTCTTGAAAATCTCCAAGAACTTAGGAAATTGTTGGTCCTTCATTTCTTTGTGCAACCTTTGAGGGTATGGTAGAGGAGGGACATAGGGCTTCACCTTCTCTTTCAGCTTTTGTGGTTGCTCCTCTGAGACTTGCTTTCCCTTCCTTGAGGCTTGTGGTTCCTCCTTCTTCTTGGAGTCCTTTTGGTCATTCTCTTCATCCTTTGTTCCTTCTTTGCTGGCAACTTTGGTATCATGCTCAAATGTCTTCCCACTCCTAAGTTGTATTGCCTTGCATTCCTCTTTGGGGTTAGGAATGGTGTCACTTGGGAATATGTTGCTTGGTCTCTCAATAGGTTGTTGCTTAGACAATTTCCCAATTTTCCTTTCTAGATTCCTCATTGAAGCTTCATAATTCTTGTTGGCCATTTCTTGAGTCTTCATCAATTTCTCCATCATCATCTCCAAGTTGGAGATTCTTTAGGATTCTTACTGTGGCTGTGGTTGAGTGTGGGATGTTGATGGTTGATGAAAGTTGTTTTGGTTAATTAAGGGGTTGTTCTGTGGTTTTCTATATGGATTGTGGTTAGTGGGTTGGTGGTTTTGGTGGTTTGTGTTACGGAAGTTGTTTGGGTTAGAATTTCTCTGCCATGAATTCTTGTTTTCTCTCCATCTTAGGTTGGGATGGTTCTTCCATGAGGGGTTGTATGTGTCCCTATGGAAGTCATTTTGACCAGAACCTGGATTGTGCATGTATTGAACTTGTTCAGGTTGCTGTTCACTGTTGTATGCTTCATAGTTCTCTTCACTCTGCCTCCACACAATTGGAGGTTGGCTGGTTTTGCTCACTGCAGTCGGTTGCAATCCATCCATTCTCTTTGACATCATCTCCATTTGTTGTTGAAGTTGCTGGTGCATGAGCTTGTTCTGAGCTATTATTGCATATACACCTTCAAGTTCATAAACACCACTTTTGGGAGCTGCTTGTCTTTCCGAGGAATAGAAGTATTAATTGTTGGCAACCATGTCTATTAGGTCATGTGCTTCCTCTGGTATCTTCATCATTTGCAATGCCCTCCTAAAGAGTAGTTTAAAGCCTTTCTTGCCTTCATGGTCAATCCTTCATAGAAGTTTTGGAGCTTTACCCATTCACTGAACATGTCATCAGGACATTTTCTAATCAATGCTTTATACCTTTCTCAAGCCTCATATAGTGACTCTCCCTCTAGTTGTCTGAAGGTCTGCACTTCAGTTTTAAGATTGATGATTCTTTGAAGGGGGTAGAACTTGGCTAAGAACTTGCTAACCAAGTCATTCCAGTTGGTAATGCTTTCTTTTGGGAAGGTTTCTAACCATTGAGTGGCTTTGTTCCTTAGAGAAAATGAAAATAGGAGCAGCTTGTAAATGTCAGGATGCACTCCATTAGTTTTGACTATGTCACAGATTCTTAAGAAAATAGAGAGATGTTGATTTGGGTCTTCAGCAACACTTCCTCCATATTGGCAGTTGTTCTGAACTAGAGTGATGAGTTGTGGTTTGAGCTCGAAATTATGGGCATGAATATTGGGAGTAAGGATGCTGCTCCCACAATTTCTTGGATTAAGGATGGTATAGGATGCTAACACTCTCCTTGGAAGTTGGCCATTGTTGTTGGCCACATTCTCAGGTAGATCATGGAGGTTGTCCTCCATCTCTTGGTCTCCCTCTTCTGAATCTTCTTCTCCAATCACTCCCTTCCCTCTTGCTTCTCTTCTTAATCTCAGGAAGGATCTCTCTGGTTCAGAATCAAAGGAAGTGGATGCACCTCTTCTTCCCCCTGGCATACACAACACAAAACAAAGCAAAAGCAAAACAGAACACTCTATTGCTAGAGTAGTGTTAAAGTTAGTAGACACAATGTGTCAAATAGTTAGTAGGCTTTAAAGAAAACAAAGAAAAATGCTTAATCGAGACTATCACCTACTTAATCATTGTCAATCTTAATCAATCCTCGACAACGGCACCAAAAACTTAATGGACGGAAAATGCATCCGCATTAACTACCGGCAAGTATACCGGGTCGCATCAAGTAGTAAAACTCACAAGAGTCGGGTTGATCCCACAGGGACTGATGGATCAAGCAACTTTAGTTGGGTGATAAGTCTAGTCAAGCGAATATTGAAAGAAATTTGGTGAAATTTTAATGAACAGAATGTAAATTGCAAGAAAGTAAAACAACAAAATATAAAGTACTAGAAATTTAAATGCAATAAAATAAAGGACGGAAACTAAAATGGCATAGAATGTAGAGTACTAGAAAATTAAATGCTGAAAAGTAAATGACAAAAACTTAAATGGCAAGAAATGCAAATGGGTTGAATTTTAAATTGCAAGAAAGTAAAGCCAAGAATATAAATGACAATGAAAATTAAATTGCATGAATTATAAAGGGTCTTGGGTGCTGGGAATAAAGAGAGAAATAAATCAAGGCAATCTAAATGAAGAATATCAAAGAGAAAGATTCATTAGGGATTGGAGATATCATAATCCATCATGAATCAATGGGTCTCAACTTCATTCTCAATCATATGAAGTAGATCTATGGTAGATTATAATTGATTGAGTCCCAATTTCTTGGCAACCCAATCTCTCTAAACATAATCAATTTGTCAATTCCTTGATCTAATTGTCACGAGAACAGGTTAAGCACATTCTCTTATCCATAAGCCACACAAATTCTCAAGACCTCAATTCCTCCCGAATAGTGTTGATCAAGAGAATTGTGAAGGATAGAGCTTCAATTCTAATGCCTATGATTCCCCTTCTAAGGCTCACATAGGCATTTAATAGATTCAAACCCCCTTCCGGAGTGAGTGAATCACAATCAACATAGAAGATATCCTTTAGCTACAACAAGCGGATTGAGAAGAAGAAGAATTTCATTCAATCATGTGAATTACAATAGAGTTCCTCCCCCTAATGAAGTGGGGGTTTAGTTCATCATTGCTCAGCAAAACAAAAAGGAAAAGAAAAGTACATGAAACTAAAAGAAAGTACAAAGAAAATGATTTCAGGGTTTTCCAATTAGGTCCCTGCTTCCCAGCCTTTTTTCTACTTCAAAATCTATCCAATTTATACACTTTTCATATCAATCTTCAAGTCTTTGGATGTGCGCTTTGACCTTAGTTGAAGCAAGTTAGGATCGCCTCTTTGTGACATTGACAAGGACGTTAGTTCACTAACGTTCACAAGCTTTCATGGGTGCCATTTGGAAAAATTTGGTGCTGGCGTTAGTGACCAACGTTTGTGCACAAACGGTGACTAACGTTCCCTTTAAAATCTTTTAAGAACGTTACCACTGGCGTTTGTTCACCAACGTTGGTGCACCAACGTTCCTCCTTGTGCATACACACACTAGCACTTTCTCCAGCTCCAACTTGAAGATTTATCGAAGAGGTTGGTGTGCCAACTTTAGGTAACGTTGGCACACCAATGTTGGCACCTCTCTTGCTAGCAACATTGTCAGCAATGTTGGTGAGCAACGTTGGTGAGCCAACTTTGGCCACCAATGTTGCCTCCTTTCTTCTTTGGCAACGTTTATGGCAACGTTGGTGAGCCAACTTTGGCCACCAACATTGCTTGCTTTCTTCTTAACAACATTCATAGCAACACTGGTAAGCCAACTTTGGCCACCAACGTTGCTTGCTCCTTCCTTGGCAACGTTTATGGCAACGTTGGTGAGCCAACTTTGGCCGCCAAAGTTCCTTCCTCTGCTTCTTCTCTGCCCTTCCCCTCACCTATCATCAATCAAACAAATGCATCAAAGCCTTGCCATAATCACAAGATATTGCATCATTCATAGCATCAAGTAGTTCTTGGATAAATCTCATGAAAATATACATAATTAACAATGTTTGATTGAATCAAGGCATGCATGCAATTCTCATCCAAATGCTTACTTATTGCCTAAGAAAGTGCATGAAACCAAGTCAAAATAAATTAAAAAGGCTTGTGAAACTAGCCTAAGATGCCTAGGCATCACGGACCCGAGCTTAACCACATTTGATCCAGAAATTGAAAGAACTTTTTTACATCTTAGGCAAGCTCGGCGTCGATTAGCCTCCGAGGGTGGTGAAGGGGTTTCCGCCAATTCACCAACCTTACCAGAAGTTGATCCAAAGCGTCATTTGAGGAAGAAACCAACTTCTCTTCCACTGATTCTATTGACATCTCTTCAATTGATCTAAGTACCGATACTATGGCCGCTCCTAGAATAGTCACTCTTAAGGAGACGGAAGCTTCGGATTTTACTCTCCAACCACTTCAAGTGCGTTATTCGGAATTAAAAATGCCAATTTTGAGCTCAAGACCGGGTTGATCAATCTACTTCCAAAGTCTACCCGCTCGAGATCCCATCAAACATTTTAGAGACTTTCAAGGTGCTTGTTTAACTACTTGGCGGCATGGCTCAGACGAAGTCTCCATTTGGGTATTTGATTTCTCATTTTCACTTGAGGGAAGGGCAAAGGAGTGGTTCTACACTCAACCTGAAAATGTTGTCACTAATTGGAATTTGTTTATAAGGGAATTTTCGGATAAGTTTTTTCCACCGGAGATCACGGATAGCTCGAGGAAGGAAATATCTTGCATCATTCAAGGTGAATCGAAAACTCTCTATGAGTATTGGAAATGTTTTAGGAAGCTCCTTGATTTGTGCCCTCATCACATGTTTGATGAGTTGGTGTTAATTAGTTACTTTTGCCAAGGCCTAAAGCCTCAAGATAAGATCCTTTTGGAAGTATAAAACGGTGGAGGAAGCGTGGCAACTTATCACCGATTTAGCTGAATCTACCCAGCATGCAAGGCAAAGGAATAATCATCCCAAGGCTATTGTGGAAGTTTTTTCTAGTAGTGAGTCCGCTCTCACCAAGACTTTGGGAGAGATGACCAATCTTCTCAAGAAAATCCACCTCAACTAACAATAATTTCCACCTCCTCCACAACAACAATGCCAACAGATAGTCCCTCAAAGAGTTTGTGAAATTTGTGCCTGTTATTCTCACTATACCGATGAATGTCCACAACTCCAAAAGGACAATACCTTGGTGACCACCAATGCTTATTACGACCATCCAAATCAAGGGTATTATCAACAAGGAGGTAACTATAATCAATGGGGTAACTACAACCAAGGAGGAAGAGACAATGGTGTAAATCAAAGGTGGAACAATAATTACCAACAAAACCGATATCAACAAAACCCTCTTTACCAATAACAAAACCAAGGTCAAAGATACCAACCACCTCACCAAAGGCAAGCCCAAGTACCTCAAATCATCCAACCACAAGTCCCTCAAATTACCTACCCTTCTTCATCCTCCAACCAAGCTCCCGCGGACGATACACTTCGCACTATTCTTCAAGGGCAAAAGGAGTTTCAAACCACACTTAACTCTACCCCTCACTGGTTTCACCTATGCCCTCCAAGACCTTATATCCCATATGGCCCCACCATCTACCTCTAATACTCATCCTTCAAGCTCTAATGCACTTTTCTCTCAACTCTTACCTAACTCCAAAGGTGGCATCAATCCCATCACCTTGAGGTCTGGAACTACATTGCAAGAGAGGATTTCCAAGAAGCCAAGCTTAAGAGAAGTCACTCAAGATGAAGATGTTGTTGAGGTAGAAGATGTCAAAGATGAGGATGAGGTACAAGAGGTGGTATAAGAAGAGGTTGTTAAACCAAGGGATGGAGTATCTAAGGAAGAAAATATTTTGAAAGAGGCTATTCCAATTCTTTTTTCACACCTAGCCAGGAGGACCAAAAAGCAAGTGGAGCTAGATCCCAAGATGGTGGATATCTTCAAAAAGATTGAGGTAACTATTCCCTTTTTCTATGCTATTATCCAAGTCCCTAAGTATGCTAAGTTTCTAAAACATTTGTGCATACACAAGGAGAAGATTCATGATCTAGAAACTATTCCTTTGGGTAGCTCAATCTCTGCTTTGATGGGTGCTATACCAGAGAAATATGGTGATTCCAGTCCATGTCTAGTTACTTGCACTATAGGTGGTATACAATTTGTTGATTGCATGTGTGACCTAGGTGCTTGTGTTAGCATTATGCCTTTATCTATTTATGATGCATTGAAGCTTCCACCATTGAAACGGTCGGTGGCCCATTTTGTTTTGGCGAATAAAAGCATAATCTCTATGGTTGGCATTGCGAAAGATGTCTTAATGAGCATCAAGGGGTTGACTTTTTCAATTGACTTCTATATCCTTGAGACGCCCCCTAATGACTCCGAAGACCATCATCTATCTTGCTAGGGTGGCCGTTTTTGAAAACCTCTCAATTTAAATTGCATGCTTTTTTGGGTACCTACTCCTTTAAAATTGATGGAAGAGCAGTGAGTTTTAATCTTGATGAGGCTATGAAGCATCCACCAGAAGACCATTCTATCTTTTGGTGTGATATGATTGATGATATTGTGGCTAATGTCCACCATGATACAGTTGATGAGAAGAACATGGTTGATAAACCACTATTTCATGGTTTATCTTGTGCTCAATTGAGTGGTTTTTATTAACTCTTTACCCATTTATTCATACTATTTTGCATGGTTTTACTTTTTTCTTCCTGATTTTGTGCTATGATTGAAAACATGCTTCTTTGGGCTTTAAATTTGCTATGTTTAATCCTCTCTTATTACCATTCGATGCCTTGATATGTGTTTAAGTGTTTTCAGAGATTATAGGGCAGGAATGGCTTAGAGGATGGAAGGAAAGCATGCAAAAGTGGAAGGAATACAAGAAGTTGAAGAAATTGCTGAGCTGTCTAGCCTGACCTCTTTGCACTCAAACGGTCATAACTTGAGCTACGGATGTCCAAATGATACAGTTCCAATTGCGTTGGAAAGCTAACATATGGGGCTTCGATTTGATATATAATTCGTTATAGTGGGCATACAGAAAAATGACACGCACGCATAAATCACGCGGACGCATCGTTCTATAGAAAATCAGCGTGGTAGGATTCGTTTCCAGCGATTTCTAGGCTATTTCCGGCCCAGTTTCAGGGCCAAAAAATACATATTAGAGGCTATAAAGTGGAGGAAACAATGGAGAGATGACTCATATTTCACTTTTCATAATTTAGATGTAGTTTTTAGAGAGAGAGGCTCTCTCCTCTCTCTTAGGATTTAGGATTAGGATTCCTCTTAAAGGATTTAGGATTTATTTCTTCTTTATCACAGGTTCAATGTTCCTTTACTCAATTCTCTTATACTCTTCATGTTAGATTTGATTCTCTATTTAAATGTAATTTGAGATATTTCAGATTTATGATTGCTTTCTTCAATTTATGTTATGATATGGTGTAATGGCATTCATGTTAGTAGAGTAGGTTCCCAACTTAACTTTGGAGTTTATTAATATTAGGAGACCCTTGAGTTGGGATACTCAAGAGTTCAATTGTAATTGGTTCGTTGTTGGTTGGCTTGTTAGTAACTAACTCTAATTCTTCCCAAGAGAAAGGATTAGGACTTGTGAATAGAAGTTGACTTTTAACTTGACTTTCCTTCATTCGTTGAGGGTTAACTAAGTAGAAAGAACTACTAATTATTAATTGATCTTGAGAAAATTCCAACAAGGATAGAACTTCTGATTAATCTTCTCCTAGTCAAGGCTTTTTATTGTTATTATTTTATTTTCTCTGCAATTCACTCTTCTTATTTCTTAATCCAAAACCCCAATTTACACAAACTCATAACCAATAATAAGAACACCTCCCTGCAATTCCTTGAGAAGACGACCCGAGGTTTAAATACTTCGGTTATCAATTTATTTAGGAGTTTGTTACTTGTGACAACCAAACGTTTGCACGAAAGAATTTTTTGTTGGTTTAGAAACTATACTTACAACGTGAACTTATTTTTATAAATTCTTTACCGATAGAAATCCAATCGTCAATTGTCCAAGGTGCAAGTGTGGGGAAAACCCCTGAATATGATGAAGACACCTTACCACCTCCGGTGCTACCGGATAATCAAGTTCCAAGTCATGAGCTAAATATGAAACTAAAGCCACTTCCACCCTACCTTAAGTAAGCCTATCTTGAAGAAAATCAAAAGTTCCCGGTGATCATTGCAAAGGAGCTTACCTCCCAACAAGAGGAGAGATTGCTTAATGTATTGCAAAGAAATATGAAAGCCATTGGGTGGAGTTTGGCGGACATAGTTGGTATAAGCTCTCAAGTTTGTGAGCATCGCATTTTTCTAGAGGAGGGAGCCAAGCCTATCCGTCAACCTCAAAGGCGGTTGAACCCCATAATTCTAGAAGTTATGAAGAAAGAGGTGACCCGACTACTAGATGCCGACATTATCTATTCAATCTCGGATAGTGAGTGGGTTAGCCCGATACAAGTAGTTCCGAAGAAGTCCGGCGTCACCATAGTCAAGAATGAGAGTGGGTAACTCATGGCCACAAGAGTGCAGAATTCATGGAGAGTTTGCATTAACTACAGGCGCTTGAACTTGGCCACTTGCAAGGATCACTATCAATTGTCATTCATCGATCAAATGCTTGATTGCTTGTCCGGTAAATCACATTATTGCTTTTTAGATGACTATACCGGTTATTTTCAAATCCATATTGCTCCAGAAGACCAAGAGAAAACCACTTTCACATGCCCTTTTGGAACGTATGTGGTGCACGGATTCCTACACTCCATACAACTGAACTAGCAAGTGCACTGGGTCATCTAAGTAATACCTAAGGTGAGTCAGAGTCGATCCCACGAGGATTGTCGGCTTGGATCAAATAGTGGTTATCTTGTAAATCTGAGTTAGGCAAATATAAAAGTTGTTTAATTGTTTTGACGCATAAAAGTAAAATAAAGAAACATTACTCAGTAATTGTGAATCTAATGATAAGAACGTGGTTAAGGCTTCAGAGATGCTTTGTTCTTTTGGATCAATACTTTCTTACTGACTACTCCAACTGTGAATGATTTCTTCTATAGAAGGCTGGTGCAGAATTTATAACCCACAAACTAACCGGCAAGTGCACCAGGTCGTACCAAGTAGTACCTTAAGTGAATGAGGGTCGATCCCACGAGGATTGATGGACTAAGCAACAATGGTCAAGTGATTTACTTAGTTAGGCAAATAGAAAATGGTGTTTGAGAATTCAATTGCATTAATCAGTAAATTCAGTCATTCAGAAAGCAAACAGTAAACAAGTAGTGAATGATATATGGAGAAACAGTTAAGACTTCAGAGATATCTATCTTCCAGATTGACTTTTCTTACTAACTATTTTAATCATGCAAGATTTAATTCATGGCAAACTATATGTGACTAAATCCTAATTCCTTAGACCTTTTTAGTCTCCTCTAAAATTCATCAACCACCAATTCCTTGGTCACTTAATTCTAATTAGAGGGTGAAGTTCAATTCTAGTTATATGCCACAGAAATTTTAATTACCCAAATATAAGAGGATTATATGTCACGTATCTTGTTAAATCCGGATAATTAGAAATTTAGGAGAATATGTTTTCAAACTATTGTTCAAGTAAAGAGTTTTCCCAAGTTATACAAGAACTCAATTAAAATGAGGGTCATACTTCCGTTCCACCCAATTTCATAAAATAAAGAACGAAAATAATTCTTGAATTATACGAATCAATACATGAATTAAAATAGAAAAATAATAGAATCAATCCATACAATAGACAGAGCTCCTAACCTTAACAGTGGAGGTTTAGTTGCTCATGATTCAGAGTGGAAACTAGGAATCTCTTAAACTGTGAATTGTGAATAATGTGGAATCATGTAGAAGAGAAAAGATCAGATTCCTTTTATATCTAATCCTAATTAATGCAAAATATATTTTCTAAAACTGAATAATATCTTTTTCTATTTGTAATTAAAATAAAAGATTTAATCAAAAATTAAATCAAAAACAATCGTTCAGCATCAAGTAGATGGAAGGGGGGCCACTGCTCCCTTTTTAACTGGCGCCTGTAATCATGTGCTTTTGGAGAATTTGTGGTTCTGGCGCCTAACTTGAGAAATTCCAAGTTAGGCGCCACCTTGAGGATACAGATGGAAGAGAAGTGTATACTATTAAATATCGTTGGAAAGCTTTGGAAGTTAGATTTCCAATGCTGCTAAAATCACGTCAATCGGATCTTTGTAACTCGAGTTATTCAGGTTTGAATGCAGAGAGGTCAGGGTTGACAGCATCATTCGCCTTCTTCTCTTTTTCTGCGGAAACTCTATCAAATCTAGTCGAATGCTACCTAAAATAAACAGAATTGCACACGACTCAAAGTAGCATCCATAGTGGCTAAAAGATAATTAATTCTTGATTAAACTCAATAAATTGAATGCAGATTCACTAGGAAAAGATAGGAAAGATGCTCACGCATCACAGGCTGTATGTGATCAACGCTGGTTTGAGCGGCCGCTAATCTTCCTCTAGGCTGAACACCAGGTTTAGTGCGCATCCAGTCTGAATGAGGGTGAAGCTCCTGCAGTTCATTCCCTTGGTGATCCTATTCAAAATGCCACAGACAATGTCGAATCTTTCGGATCAGAAAATGTTGCGCCTTGATTCCAGCCTTTACCACGAAGACCCTAATCTCCTCATACCTCGGCTGAACTGATGTCTCGAGAAGTTCCCAACAAAATCGTGGATTAGCCGTGTCTAAGAGATGTTAAAAAAATAAAAAAAATAGCATATCTATTCACAAACACAAATAGGGCTTAATGAGAACCTACTTAATCACAAAGCTATGTAACCACATTGATAGCTCAAATTACAAAAATAGGTATTTGCAAAATATTCAAATATTATTTACATTTATTTATATTATCCCATCTAGTGTAACATACATGTATTTTACCCCATCTATTAGGATAAGGCTTTGTTGTCATTGTTACTTATATTATCCCAATCAGTTCTTGACCTAAAATAATCTAATTTCCTTTGAAGACTCCCTTTGGAAAACCATTCTTTAAATCTCTCCCTTACATGATATCATACACTAAAATCATAGCACATATCAAACTCCAAAGCAACATACATGGTAACAGAGCACTTTCCATTCCCACAGTTTTGTCATAAGGTACATAAAAGAAATTTTATTTGTAACACTATCATAAAAGGATTAGTCACTCACAGTTCTTGATTTGTGGAAGAACACTTAGCTCTTCGGAATTACTTGGCTACTGGTTGATCTGCACCATATATCACAAAATCACTTATAAACATATGTACAACATTCCATTTCTTATCTCAAAGCATGCATAAATAACACTTGTCACTCAAATATACACACAATTATTCCTCTTCATACCCAAAAATATAGGTGCAGCCAAATACTTACAAAATCTTAGTCATTTTTCAATTTCCATTGAAATTCGCCGTCTCTAATAAACCCTAAAAATCATTCTTACCAAATTATACCCTGCAATAATTATCTTTACTCCTAAGTTACCTTATGAAACTTGAATTGACAAGCATGTATAATTTTCTTTCTAGAATTAACAAACCTTTAGAATATAACCCCCAGAATCACTTGAGCAAGATATGAACTAATGATTACAGAAAAGCTACAATCTGCTAGCAAAACTACAAACACTCACACACATATTTTTGCTTGCCTTGTTAAAATGATCCCTTATTAACTGATATTGAATGGAACAGAATAATCTAAAACTCACAAATTACAACATTCAAAATTCTAAGCATTCTATAGTTAAATCAAAAGCAAAGATATATAACAGAACAAAAAACAAATAAATTAAGCCAGTGACGGATCCAGAAAATTTTGATAGTGGGAAAAAATAAATAATATAATAATAATTTTTATAATAAAAATATTATATGTACATAAAAATTAGTTCAAATTTACATTCTGCATTCCATGAGCAACTAAACCTCCACTGTTAAGGTTAAGAGGTCTGTCTATTTGCATGGATTGATTTTTATTACTTGTTCTATTTTAATTTATGTTTTGGATTTTTATTTAAGAATTGTTTTCGCTCTTTATCTTATGAATTTGGGTGGAATGGAAGTATGACCCTCTTTCTATTTGAGTTCTTGTATAACTTGGAAAAACTCTTTAATTGAACAACAGCTTGAAATTATATTCTCCTAAATTTTAATTATCTGAATTTAACGGGATACGTGACATATAATCCTTTTATTTTTGGATAATTAGAGTTTTTGTGGCATATAAACTGGAATTTGATCATGTAGCTTCTAATTGGAATTAATTGACCAAGGAATTGGCAGTTAATAAATTTTAGAGGAGACTAGAAATGTCTAAGGAATTAGGGTCTAATCACATATAGTTTGCCATAAATTAAATCCTACATGATTAAAATAGTTAGTAAAAAAAGTTAATCCGGAAGAATAAATAACTATGAAATCTTAACTGTTTTCTCCATAATTTTATTCCCAATTTATTTACTTGCCTTCCTTCAATATTCTTTATATTGTTTAATGACTTTTAAACTCCTAAACATTAATTTCTGTTTGTCTGACTTAGCTTGTCACTCAATTATTGTTGCATGATCTATCAATTCTCGTGGAATCAACCCTCACTCACTTGAGGTATTACTTGGTACGACCCGGTGCACTTGCCGGCAGTGACGGATCCAGAAAATTTTGATTAGTGGGGGCAAAATATATAATATAATAATAATTTTTATAATAAAAATATTATATATACATAAAAATCAGCTATTAAAATATTCATTAATTATTATATGTATTGTTTAATTTATTTTTAATGTATATTTTTTAGTTCAATATGTATATAAGTGGTTTTTTTTTATGTACATATAACATGATTAGTCTTTAAAATATCTAATTTACAAATTAAAATACTAAATAATAATTTAAATAATAACACATAATTTAGAATTTTATTATTTGTTTTATATTTTTAAAAAATTAAGTAATCTTTTTCTTAACAATACAATCGAAATATCTCTCCTTTTATATAGAATAATGCTACACATTCAAATTGTTTTTGTTAAATAAGCCCAATCAAATTAATCTAAGATAACAAAAATCAGTTATGACTAACATTATTATAAGTCTTATTATTTAACTTGGTTAGACTTAGTTCATAAAAAGACTTGAATGTGTAGTATTACTCTTGTATATATATAGCGACACTTTTTTAAGCGGACGAGTGAGCTGACTACTCGACCAACCCAAGTTGGTTACTTCTCATGCAATTAGAAGCCAACTCTTATTGAGATTCATAGTTGAGAAAGTTCTTTCAATTAATGTAGTTGTTACATATCAGTAAATACTTATTTAAAAATTTACTTTTCATACAATTAGAAGCCAACTCTTATTGAGATTTATAGTTGAAAAAGTTTTTTCAATTAATGCAATTGTTACGAAAAAAATTAAAACTAATAACAAAAAAGATAAATAATACTCTTTCGAGTCGATTTCTAAAAAAAACACAAATTTTATTTAAATTGAGAATTGATCATTCTAATGACATCTAATATAAAATTTTTAAATTGATTATGAAGTATCAAAAATTGAATAAAAAATTATTGTGGAGTCAAATTTAATAATTTAATGGGGACGAATAAATATTATTATCATGTACTACTGAAAAAAATTTCAAATTGTAGTGAGACGCTTGCCCCACAACTACATATGTAATTTCAAAAAATCAAAAGATTAATTACATCAAAATTATTTTATAAGATCAATTTAAATAAATTTAAGGAGAAGGACTAAATGATTATTTTAAATAGACAATAATATCCTTAATCAATCTTTAACATTAAAAAAATTAAAAAAAATAAAAACTCTAATTCAAAAATTTTTAATTTCTAATTCCCTAAATTCAATAATTCTAAATTTTTAATCTTCTTTTATCAATGTTGTAATATCTAAAATATTACTTATTTAAGTGTTTAACGCTATTTATACTTATAA
>NC_029778.3:38428036-38442273 GCF_000817695.3 Arachis duranensis
ATTGGCAAAGTAAGCTTTATGGCTTAGTTTAGAGAGTAAGAATAATTTTTCTCATACAAATTCATTTTGCCTTGGGATTTGGTTATGGCTATTCCTTGAATTATTCTTGATAATTGATTTTGATATGTGATGTCTTTCTTGTGATGAAAAATTAAAAATTAAATTGACACCAGAAATAAGAAGATGAATAATAAACTAAAACTGAAAAAGTTAAAAAAAATTACTTTTTTTTGTCTGATATTTAAAATATCATTAGAGATTGACTAATAGCGTTATTGTCCTTTTAAAACAATATGTTGGTCTTTTTTTTTTAAGTTTTATTTAAATAGGTCCTTTTTAATAATAATCACTACTAGAAATTTATTTATTGCAGACGGATATTTCTGATGGATTTTATCCTATAAAAATACAGACAAATTTTTTGATGAATTTTCCGTCAATAACAAAAAGAATGAATTTTAACAAAAAAATGAATTTGCACAAATTTAACCGACAGATATAAAAATCCATCTATAATATTGCCGCCTATTTTATGAAAATTAATTATTGAGAAAATCCGTCGATAAGACTAAGAGAATTAGTAACCTTATGTTTCCTTTTTGAAAAAATTATTCTAAAGGACCGTTAAGAAGATTTAATTATTAAAAAGGATTTTTAATACCAAAATTAGTAAGAAGGACTAAATCTTTTTATAATATTTAAGAAGAAGAATCAAATCTTTTTAATAACGAGATAAATATATCTTTAATTATTTTTTATAATCTTTAATATATGCTGTTTGATTCTCAACGCTATATAGATATGTATAAATATTCACTTGAAATTAATTAGTTTAAAGATCATAAAAACAAAAAAATAAATAAAAATAAATAAATAATTAATAAAAAATAATCAAATAATAAATGTCTATCATTCAATTATTAGCAAGAGTACGAGTGAATATTCAAATATCTTAATATTTTTTATTAATTTTGTCTGAAATTGTTTCATGTATACGCTATTGTTGTGCACAGTACACCTATATATAAACATGCTTAATATGTACAAGATTCACTGCACCTATATATAAACATGCTTAATATATGCAAGATTCACCTGAAACAAAAATTGAAGCATTGTCTAAATGGTTCTTAGATGGCTTGTTCACTCAACTTGCCATGTTTTGGAGTACTGTCCTATTGACAAAAGTGCTGAAGAAGGATTGACCCAACAAGAGTATCCTATTACTTGTTCAGAATTTTAAATGCCTCTTCACTATCCACGTTACACCAAAGGGAACTATGAAATCATGGAGGAGTGGAAGGTAGATTTGCTTCTTCAGCAGTATGAACTAAGCTTCAAGGGCACCTTTCATGACAAAAAAGTTTTTTATAAAAAAGATTTATATTCTTATTATAAAAAAATTTGATTCATCTTCTTAAATATTATAAAAAAATTTGGTTCTTCTTATTAATTTTAGTATTAAAGGTCTTTTTTAATAATTAAATCTTTCTAATGGTCCTTTAAAATAATTTTCCCTTTCTCTTTTTTATCGAGGGTTAATTAGGTTTCGAGCTCCCCTTCTCATACACATACATAGCTCACAGAGAACGCCTCCTCCATCTCTTCCCGATCGTCCCTCCATCGTCGTCGTCATCGTCTGCGGCCTCGCCTCCACCACTCCTTCGATTTCTTCTTCCACCTTCACTCTCTCACTTCTCTTACTGTTCAATTCCTCGAGCGACGATCTATTTTTCTGAACAATTTTCCCGTCGGTGAACGCATCTCTGTTCTCTTCTGAGCTCGTTCCGATTCACAGCCATGAATTGTAAGTGCTTTTTGCGTTATTTTCCCCCTTTCTCCTTCAATTTTCCATGGAATTGCTTCCTGCATGTTTTTTACTCCACCTTAATTTAGATCTAATGTTGTTTCATTCAATCTTATTAATGTGTATTTTAATTTGCTTTTTCATTCAATCTTATTGATTTATTAAAAATTTGTGTTGGCGGTAGCATAGGTTATGGAAGATTGGATACAATTATATCAGCTGGATATATACCAAGCTCAAAGTGTTAGGTAATTTTAACTACTTTGATCAAATGCAAAACATTTTCTCAAATTCCAAGTGGATCAGTTTATTTTATGTAATTCTATTGTAGGTGTGATGCTAAGAGCTTGGAAGATGCACTGATCAAGCGTGTGATGGTAACACCTGAGGAGGTCATTACAAAAACCCTTGATCCTGTTGCAGCTGTTGGTAGCAGGGATGCATTAGCCAAATTCTAAATCTGTCATTGGAGTTCTTGATATCTATGGGTTTGAAAGTCTTAAATTCAATTTATTCAAGCTGTTGGTAGCAGGGATGCATTAGCCAAATTCTAAATCTGTCATTGGAGTTCTTGATATCTATGGGTTTGAAAGTCTTAAATTCAATTTATTCAAGCTGTTGGTAGCAGGGATGCAACTGATGCATTTGTTCTTCTATGAATTTGAATTGAATAGTTGAATTTGTTGTAGGCTCTTGCTAGCTGATGGCTAGTTGATATTGTACAATTTATCATGGCACTTGCTTTCTAACAAGGTTGCAAGTTCTTGTAACTTTGTAACTCCATCACTTTGTGGCGGTGGCAAGAGAAGAGGTGGTGGTGGCAGAGTTAGAGTTGGCCGGAAAGGGGTATGTGAAATCTAAATTCCAAATAAGTTTATGCAGTTTATGAGGGACTTTAAATTTTGATAAACAATCCTTGCTTCTCATAGGAAACAGGCAATGAGAATGTCAACAGCATTTTGCATAACAGGATGGTTAGCCCTCTTCTTCTCAAAGGTATGAATCTCATGCAATATGTAAATTCATCTCCTAAAAAAGGTTATCAAAATTGAAATAAGGTTCAATTTGTTATTTTGTCTGCTTCAAGATCCTTACTCATTTGACTTTGGAAGATTTTTCACAGGATATGGAATTGGAGTTATCTCATATGTGGTAATTAACTATAGTATATTATAATATTATCAATATTTTTCTTTTCCTAATTAGAAGCATTGATAGAAAGCTATATCTTATGTTAGCAAAATGGAACAGGTTCCTATATATATGGCTGAAATAGCACCAAAGAATCTTCGAGGTGGAATTGCAACAACAAATCAGGTAGGAAAACATTAAGAATGATCATATTACTTGTTTGATGATTAAAATGTTGAAGCACACCATTGGAGTGAATTTTGGTCTTAACTGCAATTGTATTGCAGCTTATGATTGTTATTGGAGCTTCAGTCTCATTCTTAATAGGAATTGTCATAACTTGGAGACAACTAGCTCTAGCAGGTAAACCATAATTAATATCATTAGCTTTAAAGTTTAATTTTCTGCATAAGAACTATTGTGAAGAAAAAGGGTCTAACTTGAAGGGTTTGGTTTGAAAATTGAAGGACTTGTTCCATGCATTTGCTTGCTGATTGGTTTGTGCTTCAAAATTGTGGAATTTCTATAAGCACTGGCTTTACTCAAGTGGATGGTCGTGTTCTGCCTTCACCAAGGGTATTTAATATTTCTTTTTGTCATTGTGCTCTTGAAACTTGTTTATTGTGTGTTGCCTTGTTGTTCTATTTGAACTTGGTGACCTGAGGTTTTCTTAATTATGACTTGGAAGGTCACTTGTTCGAGAAATAATTTTTCTCATTTAGCAAATGCTCTAGTAACTTGTTTTTTCTTGACTCCCACATGAAACTAAATGAATGTCCTTTTTAAAAATCCTTTGTGTGGAATATGGATTTACATGAAAAAATTCTCTTTTTGCAAGCCTTTGTGTGGAATGTGAATAATATACAGCTTATGTTAAATAACTAAGTCTTTCACAAAATGAATATTAAGCTCAAAATGCTTGGTTCGAGTGCTGAATTAGATTAGCTGACATTTTCATAGCACTTGCATTATCACAATAAAGAGTTAGTGTGCTAGAATGCTTGAAACCAAGTTCAAAAAGAAGATTTTGTAACCAAATAAGATAAGTGGTTGCTGCTGCCAGACTTCAAAACTCTGATTCAACACTGGACCTACTTACAACATGTTGCTTTCGACTTGACCATGCTAACAGATTTCTCCCAAGAAAGACACAATAACCAGATGTAGATCTTCGATTATAAATGTCAGAAGCCCAATCTGCATCAGCAAAACTAAATTCGAAAATTAGCTTATGGATGAAACAATAAACCATGATCTATTGAACTGGCCAGATTTCTTAATATTCTTTTCACTGATTTCCAGTGAGTTATCAATGGATTTTGCATGAATTGACTAACTTTGTTAACAGAGAAAGACAATTCAGGCCTTGTTAGGGTACCATATTACAAGGCACCAATAGAAGGATCTGGATAGGACTCAGAGCCATGCTTGGATAGTTTTTCAAAGGACAGCATTGGAGTTGGTACAGATTTAGCATCAGTCATGCCTGCTCTGTATAGTAAATCTCTAATGTACTTATTTTCGCTCTTTTGGATTTGCCTTGCTGCTTTATTGAGCTTTTGATTACTTTTTTATTCAGCAAAGTGGAATGGTTAGTTTTTACCAGATTGCTTTTTTATGTTGATGTGACTCATATTCTTAGATTATTTTCTTGATGTCAAGGTCCTTTTCTTCTCACACTTCTAGGCTATCATTTACAGGCACAGGCAATGAAAGAGCAAGCTCAACTGAGGGAGAAAATGGCATACCAATACAAGCTTGGTAACTTTGAGGTGAGAATCCCAAATTAAACTATTTGAGGCTCTTTGGTTGGTTTTAATGGTTCTGCTTGTTTATTTGTAATTTTGTCACTATAGGCTGCTGCTGCAATCCAGAGAAGGTTGGATCCTGATGCTGCTTTATAGTTGGATATAGCTTCCATGAATAAATATTGAGAAAAGAGATTTCTGATCAAAGAATTTGGTGACAGCTTCATGGTGATCATGCCTTCATTTTTGCTGCTTTATAGTTGGATATAGCTTCCATGTTGCTTTATAGTTAAATGCTCACTGTTTGTGACTCATTTTTGCTTACTGCTATTTAGAATTTAGATACTAAAATTTTGTAGAGGTTCTGCTTTTTAGCATGAAGTTAAGGTGGAAAAATCATGTTGTCTTGAACCGTAAATCTAAATATTTTTCTATATCCTAAACCATAAAGTTGAACGACCATATATCAAACTTAATTTTTGGCATTATTTTTCTAAGGGAAATGGAGATATATGTATATTTTGAGGAAGATGGAGAATATTACTCTCTTACCTTAGATTGTTGTTGTCTTGTTGAAAGAGTGATGGTCCCCATGTGCATCCAACTAATATGTTCGACCTCTTCTTTTGATTGAGATTTTGTAAAGGTTCTTCTGGTTGGAATTTTAGTAAAAGTGCATTTTCATATAGGAATATTTGTAAAAGTGTATAAGGAGTTCACTTGAACTTGCATGCTATTATTCTCAATTTTTGTATTTTTCATTGATCTTGCAGGAGCGCCATCTTGGAGATATGAATAAGCAACTTAGGCTCAAGGTTTTGAAATATAACATACATATATATATATATATATATATAGTAGGCAGAAGGGTTCAATCTAAAAGCTATGGAAAGCTTGTGGAGTTCAACTTCTGCTGCTACAAACAACAACTTAATGGTTTTTTTTCTTGGACTGAAACTTGAGTCAAGTATTATACTACTGGTGTCAATTATTTTATAAAAGCAATTTAAAAATCATAGACTATATATATATAGTAGGGATTTCTATCAATAGTAACTGACATGTTTACATTCTATGGGAAAAAGAGAAGTCACGCCCCTTGATCTTAGTGCAATAACCCTGAGAAATCTATGGAAGAGTTCCGAGCAGCTAGTCAAAAACTTGGTGATGGCGTGGGTGTAAAGTCTTTAATGCAAAGCACGGGACTTGGAATGATTGCTGGCCAGGTAGTTTCTGCTTTTAATTATGAGTGTTTCTTAATCTAGTTTTAAGTTCTAAGCATTTTTAGGGGCTAATAGTTCTTGGAAATGTGTACTTAGTTCTATGCTTTCCGTGCTCACTAATCTAATATGAGAATATAGATTTACTTGACTCATTGACTGGTCAATTATGTAATCACTAGATATACAATGCTTAATTAATTGCTGATCTAGATATCCACAACAAAGAGATTCATTGGCTACTACCTTCTAAACATTTTGCCTAATGAGTAGATCTACTTCTCTGCTAGCAACTCAAGACAAAAAATGATTCTTTTATTGATTATAAAAATATTGTGCTACAGTCACAGGATAGATTGAATGGGCTGAATCAAGGAGGACTAAGACAAAAAGCAGAAGCTTTGGCTGCTTTAAACTCTGCATTTAAATCATCATCCGGAACCAAAAGTTCTAGCCCTAAGACAACTGGAAGAAGTCAAGGATCACAAAGAGCAGCAGCAGTAGCTGCTCTCTCTCAAGTTCTTACTGCTGAGAAGAAGAAACAATCACCTAATTCTTCTCCTGTGGCAACCAGAAGTCCTGTTGTGGAAACTAGCACTTCCGGTGAGAAATATAGCTCTTATTGTCCAAGTTAAATGTGTCGCAAAAGAAAGATTAGCTATTATGAGAAGATTAATCTATATTCTAAAGTCGTGAGATCAAGAATATTTGTCAGCAATGTTCCATCCTTGTGTGCAAATCTCGCTGTTCTAAATTACTTCTGGTTTAGTTTAGCTTAGCTGTTTCTCCATATAATCACCTTTGCATTTCTTGGCAGGTCATACGAAGTGGAATCCCCAACTTCTGTGCAGTTGCATTAGCTCTCAATGAGTTAGGGTATGTCCGAAGTTGATTATTCCTCCCCTTCATTTTTATTGTCAATACTTGGTTAGAAGTTTCATATTGTGGTTTGTTAGTTTTCCCTGTTGATTTTGATTAATCGGGACACACAATTTTGTTATTCGTTTCTTATTTTCCTTCCATGAATTACTTCCTTCATTATTAGCTAATATGTTCTATTATGCCTTGGTGTTCCTTGTTTCTGGTTTAAGGATTGCAGATTTGTTTTGGCTTTGATTAGTTTCTAAGCATTCCTTGTTTTCACTTTAAGGATTGCAGATTGGTTTTGGCTTTTGAATAGTGTCTAAGCATCCTCAACCCCCTAAAATAAAACATTAGTTGCTTTGTGGTGCAGATACAAAGTAGTTGGCATTAGACTGGACTCTGGTGACCTTGCCTATTTGTCTTGTCAAGCCAGGAAGATCTTTTGCTGCATTGAAAAGGAATTCGCGGTGTCTGACTTTGGGAAGACTAGTATTACAGCTAGTAATGATCTTAATGAGGAAACTTTAGATGCTTTAAATAAACAGGTAATTCTCACTACAAACTGGAAATTATATAGATCCAAACAATACTAAGAATTTTAGTTAATAAATGAAAGAAAAATCAAGTATAAAAAGCTACTCAATAAGACTAAGACCAAAGTGGATTCAAGTCAAGATGAATAGTATTGTCATGAAATCTCAAACTTATACTATTTTAATTAATGGAAGTAACATCAAAATTAGAATTTTTACTCCTGTGGATGTAGAGTAAACTGATTGATAATGCTCACTGTTAAATAACTAGAACATTTTGGCCTTATGATATGCCTTGCATTAGATTAAATTTCTACATTCCTGTTTATTAGTTATTTTAATGAGATAGGGCATCTTTACTATTAGACTTGTACAATTAAGTTGACTTTTGATGGGTTTGAAAGAGATTATATATCCAACTTTACTGTTTGCCTGATTTTCAGTTTCAAGTGGTGTGACTGAATTTCTAATGCACATATGTGATATCATGTTCTTGAGACTACACTTTAGGCTCTCATGTTCTTGCTTTTCTTCTTGTGTTGATGTTGAAAATGCAATTCTCACAATGGATAGAGCAAGCTTCTGAACCCAACAAGGAAGCAGTTATTAAAGCAGTGTTGTTGGCTGGAGTTCCAGGAGCAGGAGGATTTGATGCTGTCTTTGTTGTTACTTTGGGAGATTCAAGCAGCAATGTGACAAAAACATGGAGCTCACTAAATGTTCTTGCCCTTCTGGTTAAAGAAGATCCTTGTGGCGTTTCTTTAGAAAGTGCTGACCCTAGAACAAATGAAATCACTTCGGCTGTATCTTCAATTCATATTGAATAATTTATTGTAAATATTGTTTATTTTTAATACGATGAATTTATTTTTTTTTGAAATATTGTAAATATTCGAATATGAATTAGATAAAAATTTGTATTAAATTTATATTTATTTTGTATGAAAAAAAGTTTATTTTGTAATTAGAAAAAGTAAAAAAAATTCTATTTTACCTTGTAGACGGATTTATAGACGGAATTTTTGTCTGTAATCATGATTTTTCAAAGTTTAAATTACAGACGAAAAATCTGTCGAAAAATTCGTCTGTAACTACAGACGAAAAATTCGTCGGAAAATCTGTCTGTAATTACAAACAGAAAATCCGTCTGAAAATCTTCCTGTAATTACAGACGAAAAATCCGTCGGAAAATTCGCCTGTAATTACAGACGGAAAATCCATCTAAAAATTTGTCTGTAATTACAAACGAAAAATTCGTCGGAAAATCCGTCTGTAATTACGGACGGAAAATTCGTCTGTAAGTTTGTCGCCTTCAGGAAATGGAGGGAGAATTTACAGAGAAAAAATCCGTCGGTAATTTTCTGACGGAAAAAAATGCGTCAGTAAATAATTTCTGACGGGGCTTTTACAAAGGGACAAAATCCGTCGGTAATTTCGTCGGTAATCAAAAATTCGTCTATAATAAAAACTAAATCTGTCTATAAATCTGTCTGTATTAATCTATTTTCTAGTTGTGAATGATATATAATTGGTCTTCTTTATTAATTGGCTTTTGTTAAGAGTCTTTTTGCTAATTCTTCCTTATAAATAAGAGCATTAGCTTTTGTTAAGAGTCTTTTTTGCTAATTCTCTCTTATAAATAAGAGCATTAGCATGGATTAATGAGTCATTAATGTATAAAAAAAATCAGTTCCATAAAAAAATTGATAACTTTTTTTATTTGTAATAGGGCCTAAGACCCAAGACATAATAAGTTTAATTAAACTAAGAGTAAAATACTAAAATTAACCATGAAAGATAGAACATTCTCTCTTTAACGGTCAGCCGATGTGCTGAAATAATTGAGCGCAACAGAGAGATAATGTCTGGGGTTAGCTATCAAGACATGTTACGTTGGCTATAGAACCGACAGATGATATCATTAGCCATAGGACAGACATTCATCATATGCATTTGTATGTTTTGCTTAAGTGTACATTACTTTGATTTGCCTAATTGATTAGCATGCTTATCTGCTATTTGTATTACTTGCTGTAATTGCATCCTATTTGTCCTATCTTTGCTTGTTTTATATATCTTTGCAACTAGAGATCCCTCATGTTGGCGAAAGTGACGCTGAGAATAGTTCTACCGGTCTTTCGAAGAATTGAAGGAAACAAAAAGTGAATGATTGAGTTACAATTAGATTTAAAACTTGAGAACCTTAGATAATTTACTCAATTTCTAGTTTAGTATTTTCCCTTAAGTTTAATTCTGAGTGTCGGAGTTATAGGAATGACTCTGATTTTTCTGAGACCTTATATATTACCTATGTTGGCATCATTTCCATACTGAGAATTTTCGATTATCATTCCATCATATATTGTTGTTTCCCAATTGCAAGTCAGGAGGCACCTCGTTCTCCTCTATATGTATTTTGGAATTTTGTCCCTCCTAGAGGCTATTTTGGAGAAACAGTTGTTTTGATTTTCTGTTTTGGGATATTTTGGGATATGTATGTGTGTGTGTAAATATTCTCCGGCTAGTCTTGGCTTCGCAGGCTGAGGTCGGAGCTTGATATTTATATTTTGGAACTATGATCATTGTATATATACATGTACCTACGTCTTTTGTCTTCTTCCGTTTCTGGTTATTCTTTTACGTGAGCGATGCACTTTTTTTTGCGATTTTCGCTTAAACTTCTCTTCAAGGCTCCTAGTTAAGTATTTATTTTTAATTATATATATTAGTTTAGAGGTCGTAATACTTCAACACTTCTGTTTTACGACTTAAGCGTAAAATTCTGAGTGGTAAGGTGTTATAGTGATCCTCTCTCTCCCTATTTATTTCTATTCTGTACAGGGGGTCTTTCCCGTATGCTCCACATAGGAGAACGAAGACTACAAATTTTTTGTTTGAGATTGAATCCTAAATGTTCCAAAATTTGTCATTTATTTTTTGCGGATGTTTTTATCTTGTTTAGCAAAGCTACTACTAGAGATTGCAAAAAGTTATTGAAGATTCTAAAAGCTTATGAAGAGGTAAGTGGACAGATGATAAATATCTTCAAGTCTTTCATATTTTTTACCAAGAACACACTTCCTGATGTATGAGATCAGCTTGATGCCCTATTGCTTGTACCACATGTTGGATACCAGAATAAGTATTTGGGTCTTTCAGTAGTGGTTAATAGATGAAAAAGGGAGACATTTAACTACATTAAGGATAAAGTATTGCAAAAATTACAACATTGGAAGAGAGCCGTTCTTTCTCCTAGCGGAAGAGATGTATTAATTAAAACTATTGCTACAGCTATTCCGATTTATATCATGAGTTATTTCAAATTATCGAAGACACTGTTAGAAGAGATTCATAAAGCTACTATGCAGTTTTGGTGGGGACAGAAGAACTCAAAGAGAAAGATGCAATGGGTCAGTTGGAAGGTTACTTGTAGGCTTAAGGATGAAGGGAGCCTGAACTTCAAAAATCTTAAAGCTTTTAATCTAGCTATGTTGGAGAAACAAGCGTGGAGATTAATTACAAAGGCCACACTCTCTTATTCATAAAGTCTATAAGAGTAAAAATTTCAAATTCTCAACCTTTTTGCACGCAGAAATAGAAAATAACCCTTCTTGGGATGGCAAAGTATTTTAGAAGGCAGAAAGGTATTGAAAAATGGCATGGAACATAAGAAGAGGCAATTCGTTAAAGATTACTGAAGATAACTAGATAAAAAATTTTCCACCTACAGAAATTCATTTTAACTACAATGGACAAAACAATCCAGTTTGGGTATCTAAACTCATGCAACCAAACATAACTTGGAATCAAGAACTAATCAATTATACGTTTCAATCAACAGTGGCAAACACTACTCTAGAGACTGTCATTTCTCAACAAGAAGATGTTGTTACCTGGACTAGAGAGAAGAATGAAAGTTATTCTGTTGTCTTAGGTTACTTGTTGGCATTCCAGTTCTACCACATTCCAATCAAATTTCTTCCTAAGCAATGTAGATTGAAAGAGGTTTAGAAATCCATCTAGAGACAACAATGTCAATCAAAAATTAAATCCTTTCTTTAGAAAGTGATGCATAAAGGATTGACAGTTACAGCTAAGTTACATACCAAAGTCAATGCTATGAGCCCCAATTGCTCTCGTCGTGTTAGTGCTACTGAAACTACAGTACATTGTATGACATTCTATTCAAATTCGGAGATAGTTTGGAGATTGGACAAACTCACATGTCCAAACCAGTATCTGGAACCATGGAAATGGTGGTTATGGCTTCAAAAACAATTTGAAATAAGGAGAAGATTCAAAAAAAATTAACTAAACATGGTTTTTACTTGGCAAATATGAAAATCGAGAAACATCAAAATTTTTTAAGACAAGACTACATTTCCTCATGAAGTGGTAGCCTTAGCAAGAACCATTGTTGAAGAATAAGAATCCATCCGCCATTGAAAAAGTAGTAGTGATTTTTCTTTACCTTTTACTCTCTGAACACTTTTCTTTCCTTTTTGTTTTTAGAATACTTAATAAGTCTTTTTCCCTCTAGGAGGTATTTTTTTTAATTTTCTTTCATTGTTTTGGAATACCCATCTTACCTTTGTCTTTTATATTGTATGTCCAATTAGACTAATCATTTTATTACATTAATAAAATTCTATGATATATGGATACTGACAGAAACACGGGATATGTTTTTAATGTCTTTCTTCAATTATATAAGGTATTTAAAATATTTTTTATTTTAATAAATAATAATATATATTATTTTTAAATTCATTTCAAGAATACATGTTAAAAATAAGACTGGACACGCTGACACGTGATGGTATTTAAGTGTGCCTAAGTGTGTTCAAAGAAGTTTTTATTTTTTATTAGGACACGGTTGGACACGGCAAACACTCATGTCCAACGAGTGTCGTATTCTAAATGTGTCCAATCCACAGACACAATTAGGGGTGTTTAAAACCGATCCAGACCGAATAAAACCGATCAACCGAACCAAAAAAACTGAAAACCGAACAAACCAAAAAATATTATATTTTGCTGTTTTTTATGCGGTTCGGTTCGGTTTTCGGTTCTAACACTGAAAACCTTAACCAAACCGAATCGAACTGGTCAACTTAAAAACCCTAAAATCCATTAGACCATTACCCCACCCACCCCTATTAGATCAGATAACCTAGTGTTCCACACACCTTACCTAACGCAGCCACTCTCTCTCAATGAAGCCCCGTTACCTCAACCCCTCGTAGCCGCGCCTCCCCAGCCCTTCCCAGCCCTGCCTCCCACTCTCCCTTCACCTCGCAGCCCCACCTAGTCCCGTCGAACCAGCCCCTCCCAGTCTCACCGAACTTGCGCCTCGTAGCCCCTCCCAGCAGCGCCAAGTAGTGTCGTGCCGTGTCGGACCAGCCACCCATCAGCGACGTTCAGCCGTTCCTAGCAGCGCGAACCCATCAGTGACGTTCAATCCCTCCCAGCAGCACGAACCAGCGAACCCAGCCCCTCCTAGCAGTGCCGAACCTGCGCCTCCCAGCCCCTCCCAGCACCTCTATTTTATGTATTATCTATTTGTTGCTGATTGTTATTGATTGTTCATTATTTGTTGATGATTTTTTGAAATTGTTAATAATTTTATTTTGTTTGAATTTCTACTTCTGTTTGAATAATTTATGTTCTATGTTCAGTGTACTTTTGAAATTGCTAATTGTTGTTGATTGTTGTATTTGTTTATGCAGTTTGTTGTATTTGGGGGTTTTAGCTTATGAATGTGTATTATTTCTAGTTGTCAGGGTTCTAGCCTTCTAGGTTCTGATTGTTAAAGAAGGTGTGTTTTTTATTGTTAGGGTTCTAGGATCTGATTGTTAGAGAAGGTGTAAGGTATATTTAACTGCATTTTATATATAATTAATTGCTGGATTTAAGATTTGTTGTAAGGTATATTTTATTGTTGGTTTTGTTGCTGTCTTGCTAAAATCCAATGCTAAATCGTCCAAACTATATAGCTTGATTATGCATGATTAGGTAGAAGCTAAGTTGGGGATATGTATCCCACATATTGAGTATATGAAGTTTGTTATGTATCTATTTGAGCATAATTTTAATATACAGAACATGGATGCTTTATGTTGTTTTCCTAACTCGCATTCTTTCACTGCAGATCTTCAATCTGCTTATTTGGGTTAAAGATCTCTGTTATTCTCAATCATGGCAACTAGTAAGCAATCATATATGCCTTCCCTACTTTAGTCTTCCTTACTTGAACTCGTTTTTGCTTTTTTGAGATAAGATATTGAATGTATATTATTTCCTTGCAGGACTACAATTTGAGAATAATTGTGAAATTGGAGTGTTTTCTAAACTTACTAATAACTACCATAAAATTCACCTTAAAATATATATATATATATTAATTACATAAATTAAATACTCTTACATTTAAATTCTTGCAGGAGTGTATTTGCCAAAGCTATGTGAGAAGCACAAGACAAACCCTCACCGTGCCATGGATGGGCTAATGAGCTCAGGAGAAGCAGCCCCAAAACCTATTTCTAATCTCTTTTAAGAAATTTTATCAGCATCTGCCCCTTCTCTATAGTGATCGTCATCATCCTTTTTCAATCTTCTCTTCAAGAGATGGTGCAAATTTTAATGGGTTGGGTTCAGATTTAAACATTGGTGTTGGTAGAGTTTAGCATTAAGTATGTAACTAGTTATATATGTGTTATCCAAATTTGTGAAATTTTGGAAATATTGTTGGTCCTCTTTTTGAGAGAGATGATATAAACTTCGATACAATAAGAAAGTGTTATTTCGATTTGTCAATTTCAATGTTATGACTTTGCATAATAGTATGGTAGAATTTTTTTTGATTTATTGAAAAAACCGAACAAACCGAACCAAACCAAACCGATTTTAATTGGTTTGGTTTGGTTCGGATGAC
>NC_029778.3:38443530-38460278 GCF_000817695.3 Arachis duranensis
TTCTCGTATCCCGATCTCTTCTCTTCTCTTCTCTTCTCCGCTCCCCACCACAATCCACGACTGCCGCCGCCGTCGCGCCTCAGTTCCCTTTACCCTGCTGGAAGTGGCTGGTCAGTCGACCCATGACTCTTTGGTACGCTCTCATAAATACCTGATTCGATTCCTTTATTCAGGTTTAATTAGTGATTGATTGATTGATTTAGAGCTTGTAAATTTTGATTGATTGTGATGGATTCTGTTCTATTCCCGAATCAACCATAAGGAATCATTTCAACAGAGGAAGCGGAAAAATCTGCGTATTTGTATGTAGTGGTGCTAGCGGGTTGTTCCTTTTTGGGTGGTTATTAGTTCAAGTTAAGCTCATGTGAATCTGGGGATAATAATAATTTGTTATTCAGAGAAGAATAAAGAAAATGACAAAAGATTCTGACTTAAGGTCTCATAAGGTAACTAGGACTAGAAATATTATTTCAAGGTATACTTCAATTTGGTAAGAATCTTTAGGGTTTATTAGAGAGGATGACTTTTAGTTGAAATTGATTCAATAACAAGAGTTTGTATGCATTTGATTGTTTATATATTTTGGAGTATGAAAATGACTAAGTGTGGGTTTTCAGAAAAAGTGTTATTTATGCATGCTTTGAAATAAGAAAGGAAATGCTGAACATATGCTTATGATTGATTTTATGATATTAGATCTTGGTGCAAGTCAACACAATAGCTCGGTAGTTCCGAAGAGCCTCTTCTGCAAATCAAGCACTGTGAGTGAATAATATGTTCATGATGGTGTTGAGAATAGAGTATCTTTGTACGTGCCTTTTGTCGTTTTATTTTTAAGAACATGTATATATGTAGGTATTTAAAGAATGTTAATGAGTATTTTTACATGTTCAGGGATTTATGGAGTAGAAATTAAGCTTTATCTAAATGGTGTTTTCTGACTTGGCACGAGAAAAGCTAATTCATTGGTTTAGCCTTTTGTAGTGTTGGTTTATGCCTTAAAAGTCACTATCAAATCTTGATCGAACTTGATTTAGGGCTTTAGAAGTTTCTCGTAGCATGTTACTATGGGTTTGGAAAGAGCTATGTTACCATATATGTTATTTTGGATATATATGCTATAATTTCAGTGTATGATCTCATCAAAGGGAGAGATTTAACAAATGGATTTTGTAGGGAGTAATCCTGAGGAAAGAGGATTATTTTTGAGTCAAGAACTGTTGGGATAAAATACTTATCAATAAGTGTAATGTTAATCGATATATTCTGCAAGAAACTATTTGGGTAATTTGAGCTGTCAGGATATCTATAAGTGATTAGGTAAGTGCCATCAAGTCTTGGGGTGAATGTAGCTTGAGCTGGTAACACCCCTCCTTTCCACTCCTCGCTCCACCTGCTACAAAGGGTAACTGACCCAATAAATCTTAGATCAAAATATAATATTCCCCCAGTCCCTTGCCCCACTAAAAGCACCTCCCCAAACTTCCAACCCCATAGGAACCCCATTGTTCTGTTTATGACTTTATGTCTGATTCGGTCATAGTGTTGATGTTTTCAGCTCTTTTTTTTCCCAAAAAAAAAATAATTGTTTGCCATATCTCATTTATTCTATTTTCGAGTAAGAAAATTAAATCCATGTATTGGTTTAGAACCTGATCTTTGTGAGTGGGATTAAATTTGTTGTTTTATTTGGTTTTGTGCTTAGTGTTATCATAGGATCCTGCATAGAGTGTTATTTCACTTGGATTCTTATGTTGATGTTTTGTAAGCAGTTGTGCTTATTACTTGATTTCAGTTGCATTGATGAGATTGTAATGGAAACTGTTATTGTTAGATTGAGTTATCTTGATTATTCAGTGTAAGTAGAGAAATAGTAGCTAATAACTGTAAGTATGGTATGGAATTTATGATTAGTTGTGATTCAAATTTTAAATTGATGATGATTACTCGTTCACCAAGGTTCGTCCACATTTTAGATTACCCATTTAACCTGGTTTAGTTTTAGTTTAATATTTTATCTTGAATCATCTTTCTTCTCACTTTGTCTCTGCCCTATTAAGAACAAAGTTGCCCAACTTAATCTGTCGCATCTCCTTCATATCTGAGTATATCACTTGTAACAAGATCACCAAAAACTTATGCATTGAACACCACCACACAAGTTGCACTTTTTTTTAAATAAAATTATAGTAATCTCAAATGATGTGTACCTGTTGTTTTATAAATTGAGCAATCCCACACCCACACACATATACAGGGTATAAAGTTAAGCAAAAAGTCAAAAGCTCCCTTCTTTATAATTGATTACTCTACAAACGTTTACGACATGCAGTCCGCACGTCCAGCTACATCATTCATGATTGTATCTTTTTTATTATATCTTTTTTCTTTAAAAACTTGCAGTTTTTTGCTAGGTTATTGATTTTCATATATGCTTGTATTGTATGTGTGCATTGGTATATAGTCGTTTATTTGACTAAGTTTACTCTACATAGAACTGGATTTCTGACATGTTTTTCTAATGAATACGAAAGATGGCCGACAATGAGAATGTAGACGAAAAGACTTCCCGTGGCGCTGATTGGGAGGTTGTATCGCTCACAGCATCAACATATGCTGCTGCTCCTGGTCCAGATGAAGTTGAGTTGAAGGATGGCAACAAGGAAGACATACATGCACAGGATGAAGCAGAAACGTCACGCGCATTGTTCATGTCTGGCCACTTTGTCTTTCCACCCAGTCAACATGAGAACTTGCCCGTGGAGCCTGACTGTAGCGAGATTCATGACGAATCTGGAAGCAAAGATGTTGCATCTGAGAGTACTAATGAAGAAGGGGCCAGATCTGTTGGAAAGGGTGAAGAAAACTTGACATTCCCAGGGTTAAATGTTTCAGAGGATTTTGAGGGTATACCATATTTTGATGAGAAAATCAGCAGGTTGTCTGTTTATGGGAAACAGTTTGAGGAAGGTACAACTCTACCCGGTTTTGATTTGACTGGAAAAGAGGAAACTTTGTATGACTCTGCAAAATACACTTCTTTCCACAGTGAAACGGCCATTGGTGGTGTACCATATGGAGAAATCATAGATGAGGCTGAAACAGAGCAAGGGTCAAATGCCTCTCCCAATTTAGCGGAATCTAAGACACCTTCTGAAGATGATAAATACAGCTCTTCAAATCTTCCTTGTGGTGCTTGGTGGAAGCGAAGAGCTGCCTCCTTATATGCTCATGCAAAAGATACAAGCACATTTTGGTCTGTTTTCATTGCTGCTGCAGTGATGGGCCTTGTGATGCTTGGGCATCGCTGGCAGCAGGAAAGAGCTTTGCAACTCAAGTGGCTTAGTGTAAATGATGAGGTATTCTATTTCAACTCTTACTACGATAAGCTTTATTTTGTCGTATTTTAGTTTAAAATATTTTCATTCACTGTCAATTTCGAAGTATTTTAACATAGTCATCTTATACCGTATTGTTGCTAGACCAGTAATGTGTATAACTTTTCCTTTAGACGTAGAACTTTATGATGATTTGATTATTCTGAGAGTGTAAAACCTTTTTTAGACTGTATCAGTTAATCTTTTGATATAAAAGCAAAATGTGTCGGTTCATAGCATTGCATTCACTTGTAACATAGAAAGTAGTCTTGTTTTGTCACACTTACTTCGACTAGTGTCTTTGACTGTACTTGTGCACAGCATACTTATCTACAATCAGCATGACAACATGTGCACTTAATTGTCTTTTACACATTAAGATCCTTCTGGTGGTGATACTTGGAGTAGGAATGAATAAATGATGATGTAGAATGTTGATCGGCTGAGTGTGAAAATCATGAATAAAAAATGGATGACCGTGTATAGTGATTTAAAACAAGAATGAAATTGGCATCACTTCAAAAATTAAGATTGCTATTACTACATTTTGGTGAAAAGCTTTAGCTGCTCTCTTTTTTATTTAATGCTTCAAATTGGATATTTGGGGTTTAGCAGGCAAGAAGCAGGGTCCTTGTTCCCTTACATCGGCTCAAAGATGTGATTGTTGGTGGCCACCGTCGTGGTTCCTTGATTAGGGGAGGCTCCTCCGGTGAAAGTTAGAGAGTATTGCTCGGTGCATGTAGCTCCAACTATTGTGAAAACTAAAGATGATGACGAAAAATTGTGGGTGAGAAAAAGGCTGTGAAAGAGAAATGCTAAGGTTGTCTGAAATGCAGGCTTGACATTAGGATAGGTCAAGTTTCCAATTTATGATGGCTGTTGTGCTGGCTTGGGACTAGGATTGGTTGACCTTCCATTCTGTGAATGTTGTGAAAATATTTCATATTGTGAATTTTCTTTATCTCTGCTGTGATTTGCAATGTATAGCTATGGAATGTTATTCAACATAGTAAGTTTGTTTCATTCTGTTTATCGACATTACATTTTATGCACTAAGGATGAGATGAAAATGAAAATGAAAATGAAATTGTAACAGAATTCCATTTCAGCCGTTACTGTTCTGATGATCTTTTTTCTTTTTACAACCAGAGTATCTGGTGTTATTGTTAAGTATAGTGATTAATCGCATGGTAATTTGTAGACAATTTAATAGCTAACCTCAAATTTTAAAACTTCTTATGTCCAATGCCAATATCATATTATGTTAGAAATATTTTCTTGCAGATTTTTCATATCCTGCATGCATCTGTATTTCTACAATGTTTGCAAATTTTTATTTCCTTTTCCTTGGTCAGATGTACCCATGTAACAAAGGACAAGAAACATTAATCAAAATAAGCTATTTAAATTACAAATCTACAATCCACCATTAATTAAAGACAATCATAATTCACCTGAGTAGAACAATTACTTTCGTCTTTTTAGTTTTGGTTTTGTGGGACAATATTTCCGTGGAAGCAACCCTAGAAGTGTAGAACTCAAAGAAAACCATCAAAAACATTGCAATGATTATGTGTGCACTTTGGACTTAATGTAGTCCACCAATTTTTTCAGATATTGGGCTTCATTGGAGCAGGCTTAATGACAGCGTAATTAGGCCAGTCGATGTTGATTTCAGTGTTATACCCTAACCCAATACCAAGAAAAAGAGAAAAGAAACAAGAAAGCTAGACAATTAGAAACAGACAAGCAAATAAAAAGCTATAGAATAAAAAAAGCCACCAACTAATTAATACACTATGCATGGAATGTTACCAAGATTAAAAATCTCTTATAAATTTTTAATAAAAATTGAATTGTAATAATATATTCGGCAAGTGTAACAACTTTGAGAAAAGCGTTGCTAAACTATTCCCTTCATTTTTCTCTCTGTTTCTCAAGATTATTCCTTTCTTATTATTGGGGGGGAAGAAGATATCAATTTCTTTTAGGGGTAATTAGACTTGCCCTTCCATTTAGTTGTCTCTCTAATATTGGTTTGCCCAACTTAAAAGTATTATATGACTAGTTTATTAAAAAATTCAAAAATAAATTAAGAAACCCATAGTGATAAAAAGTAGCAATAATGAACAATGGAATAATTATAATTGCTATATTTTATTTTTAAAATTGTGTATAAAAAAGAATTGGTATTGTATACAAGATAAGTTGGTTTGGTTAACATTTTCCTTCTTAGTGTAATGCCTACGTGACATACATGTTATTGTAGTGCTTTAGCTTTTGGCTTTGGCTTTTGCTTTTTCAAGTAAGCAAGATTTCACTTACATCATAGGTTCTCTTTACATATCTCCTATCAAACACTACTTTAACTTGTTCATGACTCAAATTGAAATATCCTTTTAATCCAAGTTCTAATCAACTTCTTACCTACCCTACTAATAAACACCGTTAAGTTTCTTAGAACTTATATATCTATTTCTTCTCACATGGGCGCACTATATATTGTTCATCTTTAAAGACATGTCAAGATCAATTGTATAGTTGTGCGATGTTTCTTTGCAAATTATCAATTTAATTAAAGGTTTATTTAATTTATTACTTAAAAAGTTTTAACACATTTAACATTCCAAAAATATTTGGGAGACAATAGAAATTAGTTCAATCAATCTGAACTTACTATATTTTGCATTTATTAATTACTGTTGAATAAATGAATAATATTAAATGTAATAAATCTATGCTTTTAAATATTATATACATAAAATTAAAAATTTTAAATTAAACAAAATAATTGTCAATAAACTATAGTTCAATGGCATTTATTCCCCTCCCCTTCCTGTTCTATTCTCAAGTTCAAGCCAATTATAATATAATTTGACTATTTATTATCTCCCTAATATTATTTTAAAATTCAATATATCTAAATACAAATTATATTTACATGTTAAGTTTCAAATTTACCTGAAGTTTTTAAGTGATACATAATTTGCAGCCGATGTTGGGTATAGTACTAAAACACTTGAATTTTTGTGCTATGACTTTCCTTTTTTTAAGACTTTTAACTCTTGATTTTTTTTAAATAAACAAAATAAATATTTTATTTATCAAAATACGTAATTTATAAAATTTTTATTAAAATGCACATTTTTTATTTCGTTTACATTGTAAACGAAATAAAATTGTGCGTATCTCGTTTACAGTGTAAACGAGATAAGACATGAATCGACGTGACTGTATTATGTTTGTATATGTAGTGTGTAACGGCCTTATCTCTTTTACAGTATAAATGAAATACGTGCACTCTTATTTCATTTACACTGTAAACGAGATAAGAGTGGGTCTATATATGTATTTTGTCCACAGTGCCGTTTTAGTCCTTATCTCATCCATTTCTTCAACTTTTCTCCCATTTCTACTCTTTTCTAATCAAATTTTTGAATTACTACGAGATTATGACGCGCGCCAATGCACATGATGCAGACATTAACCGATTGAATGCGACATAGCACATCACTGGGGCAGCCGACTTTGAGATTGGTATTGTTTTTTGTTTTACGTTTATGTTAAAACATACATGTGTAGCCAAACGTAGGGTATTTTTATAGAAGTAGTATGCAGTATATGTTAGGTGAATGAATATATTATTTTTAATAGTTTACTGATAGGGTATGATTGTAAGCATAATTTGATATGGATTTGTTAGTTAAATATTTATTTGGGTTTGTTTTTCTTTAATTAATTTAGTTATTAATTATTTAACTAAATATTTTTTAGTTAACTTAAATAAGTAACAAGATGTTTATGTTTCTAGTTATTAAATATTTAAGCAAATAATAATTTTAATTTTGTTATTACTTAAACTAAGTTATTAAGTTGATGATTTACTTGTTGTTAGTTATTTAAGTAAATATTTTTATTTAATGTAAGTTATGAAGGAGATGGAAAATGAATGTTATTATTAATTATTTAACTAAATATTTTTATTTAAACTAAATTATATAGACTTCTATTAATTTAGTTATTAATTATTTAAGTAAATATTTTTAGTTAAATTAATTTATACGGTAAATGTTTGTAGTTGTTTGTTAAAATAGTTTACTTATAATATAAATTAATTTGTTACATAAACGTTTATGTAATAGAATTTTTTGTTGTGAAGGTTTTATAACTTTATATGTTTACACATTTTTAATTCGTGTTTTTTGTTGTTTACCAGAGACCTCGCCTACTTCTTCCTAGGAGAGTGAGTCACACACTCCCACCACCGAACGTTATTGTCCCCTTACTTTAGGGAGCTGGCTTCAGCGACGTGGTGCCACTTTTTCATGTTTGATAACTCCCTGATATCAGTATTTGTGGAGCACTAGCATCCTGAGACCCACACTTTTCACCTGGTGTGGGGTGAGTGCCCATCACCTTGCAAGGCGTCTCGTATCACCTCGGGCTACGCACACATAGAGACCCAGTCAGTGGGTGCTTCCGTGATTTTCATACATGCTACGAGACCGAGACTTGGGAGTTGGTGGAGTGGTTGTTCGGTGCCAGACCTCCTGCAATCCAACAGTAAGGTCAACAGAGGAAGGAGTCATTTTCCCTCAAGATGACATGGCTTTGGGAGCGATTTCGACAGATATCCGATATTGATGATCTAGCCACCCTCTGACAGTACGCGAGGTGCTACATATTGTTGTTGATTGGGGGTTACCTGATGACTGATAAGTCAAATAATCAGATCCATCTTCGGTAGCTCCCACTACTAGATGACTTTCAGAGGTGTTGTTCTCTGTCTTAGGGATCTATGGTGCTAGCATGGACCTACTGTTCTTTATGCTCTACAGCACACCGCTCCACCATAGACATTGCAGGATGCACTCCCCTGCTAGTATCTTGGATATATCAGAGATTTTTCCAGTGGTGTCCACCTGAGCGACAAGTTTATATGTACCCCATGGCTGCGAGGTAACTGTTCACTACGGTTTTGCACTTTTCTTCGTTTACAAAATTCAATATGATTTGCAATTAATTTAATCATGGTTATTCTTGCAAATTTTCATAGGTTGACAGGCATGACACAGCAGAGCAGGGACTAACACGAGCAGAGAGTCCTGCGATGGCATCAGGCATTGGATCAATTACAGTTGGATGAGGTAAGCGAGTTACTCTTTTATTTGGTCATAGTTGCATAAATTATTCATACTTTTTTAGCACCTGTCACTGATGATTATTTCACAACGTACATTGTAGTTCTTGTGGACACCTTACGACAATCCTACACTATAGGACATCTGCCCGCCATGTTTGAAGAAAGAGGCGAAGTGGAGCATATGGATGTCTGTTGTTCCCCTCGTTTGCTTCAACATAATTGAATTTTACCATGTCGATCGGGTTAAGCACCAGTTTAATGGCGAGTAGCCAGTGCCAGGGGACCCAGTCAAAGTTGACAAGTTCCTGGCTACCACAGGATGTGGCAAGAATGTCTGGTGGCCTACCAAGCTTCGAGAGTGGTACGATCGGTGGAGGGCTTAATTTGAGAAAGGATACATGATATCCATTCAGCCGTGCATAGACTATCGGCCGACGCAGGAGTACTGCGATTGGTATCGGTAGGCTTGCTATGTTAGACACTTGTCAGAACAGAATGTGCTTGATGACCCCAGGCTATTGTACATACTGGAAGACGTGCAGCCTACTACCAGCTAACTGAGGGACATCATACACCTTCCCTGGGATGTCCCTAACCGTCATCGGTGGGCCAGCAAGGTTTGGCTGGACACTCGGAGGCCTACCAGAAGAGAGATGGTGCCAGAGAATGCGGAGGAGATGAAAGACCCCGAAGGGACAGGGTTAGGCCTCGCACGAAGTGCTTAGACGTGGAGTCTAAGGAGGAGGCTGAGTATCACTGATAGGAGGAGTATGGGAATATGTCTAGCGGGTTTAATGACTTACTATCGCCACGACCACCACCACCACCCTCTCCACCATCACCACCACCACATCAGCCACCTGGTTCACGTTCACGGGGACCTCGGGATGATTAGGATAATTTCCCTGCATGTATGGCATGATGTAGGGGCATCCAGCAGTCGTCACGTGGCATTGGATAGAGAGTAGAGCATGGGGCATGTCGATCGGTAGTCATCTACTCCTATATCTACCTCAGTCTAGGAACCATACATTTCATCGGGAACTAGCTCCTCATACAATACACATGGCCGACCAGATGCACAATATGTGACACCTCCATTGGTAGACTATGGGCTCCTCATGACAGCATCCCAGCCAATGCTGGCACCACCTTTTCCTTCCCCTGGTCAGCAGCAGTATCAGCCTTGTCCATATGTACAACTGCCTTACCCGGACAGTTACTATCAGCTTGCTCCTGACCCACGTCCTAGCAGACCTCACCGACAGACACTGCCTCTGCCCTATGGCATGGGACACCACCTGCATTACCATGACGATCAGCACCAATGACTTTCTTATGTTTAAACTTTACGTTATGTTATTTGTTATTGAAGTTGTAGCTTGACACAATATTTAAGTACGTTAGCATCATTGTTGTAACTTGTGTCTTCGATATTAGTTTATGTAATTTATGCCATTGTTGTATTTAAATGTGTTTCTGTGCTACATTTAAAATTTTATAAATCAACAACGAAGGAAAGTGCATCAAATTTCAATTTACTCAAACTGAAAAAACAAATGAAACAAGTTATCACAACATTCAAGTACAAAATTAACAAAGTTAACTAAGTTATCACACTACGAGCCAGTTGACAACCCCAAACAATTACACCACCAAACTAAATTAAGCCTCGTCTATAGGTTGGTTTGGACAGCCTCTCCGGTATGCCCAGTTTGCCTGCATAGACCACACCTCTTCTCTTGGTGCTCAACCTTGTCCATCTTATTACGAAACCTGGTTAAAATAGGTTTTCTCCAGTGGCCTTCCTACGCATGGCTAGATTAGGACGCAACTGTGTCCCGAACCACTCCAGCCAAAGCTTCTCGTTTGGTATCAGTGGGAACTCCGTCTCATACACCATGAACACAGTGGACTGCAAGTACACTGAATGCACGTACGGACTCCATTTGACACTAGCAGCGGCAAAAGCGACAACCACATGATGACATGGGAAATAGAGTGACTGAAAAAGACCACAATCATACATACTCCCCGTCAACTGTAAACGGAACGAGCCTTGCGACCAACCCTCGAAAGGCTCTAACTCCTCAACCACAAATGTTGAAGCCCGTCTGTCGTAGTGAGTAACACACATCTTTGAGATTCCTTCCCAGTTTTGTTCAATAGTAGCTATCAGCTATTGGAAAATTTGATTCCCTGCCGCCAGTTATGCCTGTGCCTCCCTGCCCTTCCTGACAAACAACTGTTGCAGCTTCTCGTAAGTGCATTGCACGATGGCCGAAACGGGCAAATAACGAGTACCCTTAAGTACTGCATTCATGCACTCGGACAGGTTCATTGTCATGTGCCCTAACCAGTGACCGCTGTCGCAGTGTTGTAGCCAGATCTCTTTGTTGAACCTACCAGCCTAAGGCATTCATGTACCAGTCATATTCAACTTCGCTTGGAAAATGGAGTTTTCTGGTACACCATGTCCAGGTCTAGCATTTGATAGTGACTGTGTACAGCTGATAAGGCCGGAATTGGTTGCGGAACAGGAAAAAAATACCGAACTGATGCCTCAACTGGCGTCTCGAGTACGAACTCCTCCTCTTCATCATCTTCAGAAGAATCACTCTCGCTGCTTTTCGCAACATACTCCTCGTCGGATTTCTCATCATCCACGTCCATGTCTTCCACTAGACTCGCAACGTGCATCGGTCGTGGTGTGAGAGGTGGGTCGTCCTGCATGGAATTCGAGGGCCAGATCTACCACCACCAACATCTCCGACCTCTGCCAAAAACTTCATAACTTGTTCCGCCATGATTTTTTCCTGGATGTCAAACATGAGCCGCACATGCTCGTCACTATGGAGTCAAAACATGCTTGTCACTATGGAGAACTCCACCCTTCCTATCTCTTTTCTCCCGCTACCACCAACGCTGCTTAATATTAGACTCTTCAGCTCGGACAAAGAACCAACTCTCTGAGTGCGCAACAAAATGAGATTATCACACTCAAATATGAACATGGTGTCATGGTTTCTCATATGGCAATTGGAATACATACTTACAACCACATATTCACCACCACTAGATATTTTGGTTTATTTTTCAGAAGAAAATCAGAAGAGAATAAAAAGTGAGATGTTTATTAAAAATACAAAAAGTTGTATATCGTTTTATAACTGTTAAAAATTTGTCATAATGTATCTCGTTTACACTGTAAATGTCGTAATTATTTATATATCTCGTTTACAGTATAAACGAAATAAATACGCCTAACAAAATACGTACAATTTTATTTCGTTTACACTGTAAACGAGATAAATAATAAGGTGTATTTTAATAAAAATACTATAAAGTATATATTTTAGTAAATAAAATATTTATTTTATTTATTTGAAAAATTTTCTTTTAACTCAATGCTTACATTTGTTTTTTCGAAAAAAAAAATAGGTTCCGGATTTTTTAAATCAAAGACAAATAAAAAGTACTCATTGTACAATTAATGCAAGGAAATTCATATTAAATGGCAAAGACAATCCTCTCTCCTTAATTACTTTCAACTGCAAACTCATCATCCCCACCAACGAATGTGGTTAGCATAGAAGGGTTTAATTAATATTTGTTTTTTGACATATATTAAAGTTATCCATAAAAAAATTATACAAAAACTTATAAAATTTAAATTTTTAATACATATATTATATATTTAATAAAAAATTTATAAAATTCTATCAATAATAACTTTAATAAAACTCCCTCTAGAATAAGCATATTTCAACTTTCTTGAATACAATGTGTGAAAATTAAATGTGAATTGACCTGTCCTATTGGGGGGGGAAAGAAACACATTAATGCACATGAAATTATGAATCCTGACAATAAAAATTTACTACATGCTAGATGCTACTAATTAAATTAACTTTAAAAGAAAACTACTCCAAATTGATCTTGTATTGGGAAATGTATTTTTCAGAGGAAAAGGATCTGACCAAGTAGTTATAATCATGGTTTCTCTAATAAGCAAGCTTCTAAATTTACAATGAGTCATGAATCGTTTTAATTATTGATTTATTAATTATTAATTTAATTGATTTAACTATAATTTAATTGAAATAATTATTTTATAATAAATAAAATAAAACGTATCATTAAAATTGAGATATTAAAAGTCAAACTATTTTCTAAAAAATACATTATTATTTTTAAGTGTTTTTCGATAAATATTATCATTCAAAACTTAAAAAATTATAAAAATAATAATAATTAGACAAAATTAAAACAACCATCATTTACCAACAACAAAAATTAGTTAACAATTTAGTAAAAATACAATCACTCAATAATCAAAAGGACAAGAATAGGAAGAAAATTATCACACTCTATTATATATTCTTCGTATATAAAACAGTACTATAAAAAATTTCATCTAAACTAAATGTAGGTTTATCCAAAACCCAAAAAAAAATCTTTAAATTAAGAGAATATGTACCACAAAGACCTACACAATGAACAATTAAACAAACAACGCCAACAAAAACAATTAAAAGTTACACGGTAACAACACCAATAATTAAATCACAATAACACAATAAAAATTATACTCCCGCAACAAAATTTTTTAAAGATTATCAAGATTTCAGGCTTTCAACATAATTTTTTTTAACTAAAATTAACAAAATTTTCAAAAAAAATTAATGGTACAAACTCAAAAGTCAAATAACTTGATTTTCTATCAAAAAACAAAGTTAATCAACCAAAAACAAGTAAAAATAAACAATAAATCAGTACCAATTTATTATCAAGTAATAAATCAGTAACAGAATAATCAACCAAGAACAAAGGCGAACAAGCCAGTAACAATATTACAGGCGAACAACAATTCAATCATCCTGACAATCAACATAGATACAGTGATACAACAATATTAACAACAGTAAGACTCGAATCAAGAATATCAGAATCAAATCAATCAATTAATAGAATCAGAGCATATCAGAATCAATATTCAAGATCATTCACAATCCTAAACTACAGTAATGATTAATGATAACAATAATTGAAGAAGAAAAATGAAAAAATCACATATTAATTAACTAATTAAAAAAATAATTAGCTAATTACAGTTAGAAAGAGTAGAGTAGCAGACAGAACATAGAGGAGGACAAAGAGCATGACAAACGGGTTGACGTGGCTGAAGGATTGGAGCACGGTGGAATAGAGCCGGTGCGGCGGGACAATGGTTGTGCGATGGAGGAACGACGCAAGACCAATTGCAATAGCGACAATGACTTCGAAGTTCGAACAGTGGTGGAGACGACGGCACGACAGGACAGTGGCTGCGCGATGGAAGCACGAGACGAGGTCAGCTGCGGTGGCGACGGTGGCTTTGAAGTTTGAATAGTAGCAAAGACGATCGTAGTGGGGAAAGCAGCTTCCAGCCATTGCGACAGCGGTGATGACAAGGCGGCGGCTAGACGGAGGAGTGAGGGAGGAGCTCGAGATGAGAGGCAGAAGTGAGAAGAAGGAGAAGGAGTGACTGAGTGTGAGTGAGAGTGAGAGAGAGAGAGAGACGAAGACGAGTGGCTAGGGTTCTTTGAACAAACGACGTCGTTTGGGATGAAAATTTAAAAAGTGGTCAAATATCAATTCATTTCGATTGGATAGTTCTCAATTGGTTCGACGTTTCAAATACGGTTTTCGAATTCAGTGGTTATAGCTTCTGACCGATCCGTCTTTTTCATTAATTTTTTGTTCGACTGGTTTTCAGAAACTTGCTAATAAGTATTCTAAAGATATTTTTATTGAAAATATTATAAGTTGAAAATTTTGATTAAAATATATAAATTGAATGATAAGTTTTTAAATATATATTAAAACAAAAAAAATATATTTTAACTAATATTTTTAAGAGATATTTTAATTAAATCATAATTTTTTTGTGATATTTCCCATCTCAACAAATTAAAGATTAATTTTTTGCGAATCAAAATTTCATTTAAGAATTTTGTATAGGCTAATAAATTGTTATATGCATAAGGTGATATTCGAACTCCAATATTTTTTTTAATAAATGAATAACCTAACCACTCAACCAAACTAATAAAAATATTGTATTTATTTCCATTGACCAAATACCCACAATACCATTTCCCAAAATCCCCACTTTCACTTTCATTGCTTTTATACATCTGCTATTCAATTTTGGTAGTTTTATCATTTCATGGGAATTGAATTCTGATAGTGAACTCACATATGCTGTTGAACAGGGAAATGCCAAAAGATTAAAATGGAAGATCTTGGAGCTGAATTTATTTTTTAATAAGAAACAATAATAATAAATATTCCTTTTCCTATGAGGTTTAAGATAGAAAAAGAATCAAGTACTCTTTTCTGAAGCTTTATTTAAAAAGAAGGGGTCCACAAAAAAGACCCCACGGATGAGTGCATGCAATTTCTGAGAAGTTCACTGCTTCCAACCTAACGGTCAAAAATTTTTGTTGGCCATTAATAGATATAAAGCTACCCTCTTTTCAAGTATCTTGAGCACAAGTAAGGTATGTTTCCAATACAAGAAATAATGATAGCTCAACTCACACACGCATTTCAGCATTAAAACCATGCCCCTAAATTTGTCCTGGCACGGTTAAAATTTATTAAAAGTTAGAAAATTGAGAGTTAATAGTCAAATTCGTCCTTAAAAAATTATCTGTTTTTTAAATTAGTTTTTAAATAATTATTTTAGTCATATCAATCTTTAAACGATAAAAAATAAGTCAAACTGATCTTTACGTTAGTTAGATGATGATGTATTACATTAAGTGTCACGTGGCATGATGACGTAGTAAGTTAATGTCACATGTCACAAGATAATTGATTGACGTGTCATGTCAGTGACACCTAACACACTATGTATCACTTGACATGTAAAAAAGTTATTTATAATCAAAATAGTCCCTACAAGTCTAGACATAAGTCATTTTCATCCTTAAAATTTTAAAAATTAATCGAATTAGTCCTTATATAAATTTTTTTATTTTTTATAATATTAAATTTAAAATATTTTTTGATAGTACTAATTTTAATATTATTTCTTAAACCTTAATAAACAAAATTCTCTTTATATAAAATAATAAAAATAATTAAATTATTATAAAAGTTATTTTATTATGAGGAGTGCTACACATACAAGTCTTTTTGACTTACAAGTCTTACAAGTTGCTACACATACGGGCCTTTTAATGCGTTATTCAACCGTTTTCTGTTTTCAAAGTGCTACACTCAGAACGGTTCTTCTTCTTCTTCCTCTTCCTCTTCCTCTTCCTCTTCCTCTTCCTCTTCTTCTTCTTCTTCGTTTTTTTTTCGATTTTCCTGTTTTCAAAGCGCTACACTCAGAACGGTTCTTCTTCCTCTTCCTCTTCCTCTTCCTCTTCCTCTTCTTCTTCCTCCTCTTCTTCTTCTTTTTCGTTTTTTTTTTTTATTTTCATGGTTTCTGAAATTAAGTTTTGAAACCATTTTGAAGAAGAAGAAGCAGCAGAAGATGAGGAGAAAGAGAAAGAGTTCTGAATTATGCAACGAATTTTGGGTGTATTTCTTAAATCTTTTTGGTGTATTTTCGTAATCTTTTGGGTGTATTTCTATGATCCTTTTGAAGATAATGGAATTTCAGAAATACACCCAAACGATTACAGAAATACACCCAAATGATTACAAAAATACACCCAAATGGTTACAGGAATTCACCCAAAACGATTATATGAATACACCCAAAGGATTATAGAAATACACCCAAAAGATTACAAAACTACACCCAAAGAATTTAAGAAATACACCCAAAATTCGTTGAAGCACATCTTATGCATAATTCAGAACTCTTTCTCTTTCTCCTCCTCATCTTCTGCTGCTTCTTCTTCTTCAAAAATGATTTCACCATGAAAAATCGAAAAAAAACGAGAAAACAGAGAGAAAAGAACGTAAATGAAGAAGAAGAAGAAGAAGAAGAGGAAGACGAGAAAGAAGAACGTGCAGAAACGAAAGAAAAGAAGAAGAAAAAGAAGAGTAAGAGGAAGAAGAATGTGTAGCAAGAAGAAGAAGAAGGAGAAATAGAAAGCAAAAAACGAAAGAAAAGAAGAAGGAGAAGACGAAGAGGAAGAAGAATGGTTCGAAGCGCGTTTTGAGTTAGTTTTAATTGAACTTGTAAGATTTACAAGTTTTAATCGCTTGTATGCGAAGAATAACTC
>NC_029778.3:38460424-38490736 GCF_000817695.3 Arachis duranensis
TATTTTGGATTTCACTAAATAAATATAGAAATTATTTTAAATGTTTTATATTTTAGATTTCACTAAATAAATATAATATTTATTTTAAAAAAGTTATATTAAAATATTAAGATTCAACAAGTGATTTCCCACAAATCGATCTTTTAATTATTGAGTTCTAATATATAAATTAAACAATAATAAAATTATAATTTTAAAAAATTTAAAAGATTTAAATTTTAAAATAATTACTATATTATTTAGTGAGATTTAAATTAAATTTTTAAATATATAATCAACAATAATGTGATAAACTCGTTTAAATAAAAAAAATTACTATAAAAAATTACTTTAAAATATAAAATTTTAAAATACAAATGACAAAACAACTTTATAATAATTTAATTATTTTTATTATTTTATGTAAAGAAAAATTTATTTATTAAAATAAGTAGTATCAAAAATATTTTAAATTTAATATTATGAAAAAATTTAAAAAATTTATATAAAGACTAATTTGATTAATTTTTTAAATTTTAGGAATAAAAATAACTTATGTCTGGACTTTCAAGAACTATTTTAATTATAAATAACTATTTTACATGTCAAGTGACACGTGACGTGCTAGGTATCACTGACCTGATATGTCATCATGCCACTTGGTACTTAACGTGACACGTCATCGTCTAACTATCAGAAGGACCAATTTGACTTACATTTTATCTTTCAAGGACTAATATAACTAAAAAAAATATTTAAAAACTAATTTAAAGAATGAATGATCTTTCAAAAACGAATTTGATTATTAACCCATCAAACTAAATATACCCCAAGTTTTTATTACTTAAGACATTCATTGAGAAATAGAAAATTATTTGTAATTTTTGTTAACATATTTGATGTTTTGATAAATAATTTTGGTGGGTAATTTTCTTATCTTCAAATATCTCTATATAGTTGTCCCAAGAGAATAAAAATGTCATAGCCCTAGTAGGATAACGATCAATTTAAATCTACTTTACTAAACTTTTATATATATTATGAAATGAAAAAAGATGACTTATTTATTCTCTAAAACTTTACTTATAATTTTTATGAACCAATTCTCCAGGAATACTAATTAGTAAAATTATAATAAAAATAATAACATTAAAAAAAGAAAAAAGAAAAAGAAAGTGTTCTTTCAGTTCCACTTTGTCATGCAGAAGATCCTCCTCAATTAATTATGAACCCTTTGTTTTTTCTTTCTCTCCCACACACACTGACTGACAGAGAGAAAGTGAGAGATTGAGGCTTGACATGTTCAAAGATTGGTTTTATATGCTTGTATTGTGGAATAGGTGATGAATGAGATTCCCAAAGAAAATAAAACAAGCAAAGAGAGAAAGAAAGAGAGAGAAAGTAGTGGTATGAGAGAGATTCTCATCATAATGTATGTGATGACTGATTTGTGTTATAAGGAGGGTGGTGGAGTGGATATCACATGTAGAATAACAAAAACTTTAGGTTCAATGGAGAAAAAGAAAGAGCAAAAAATATATATTATAATAATAAAGATACTACTTCCACAAGTCAAGATGCAAAAGATTTGCCCTTAAAAGAGGGGCAAGCACAAACACACATGATCCACCCCCCCTAATATCCATTCTCCACTAAATTAAAGTAATTAATCACAAAAATGTAGTTGTTCTATATATATATAATTTTTCTCCTTCAAACTTTTGCTAACTTTTCTCCACTTCTTTATGATATTCATTTCTTTGGTGGTTAAATTAAAGTAGGGTCAATATGGTTGGAGGTATATATGAATATTGTGAGCAATAATGGAGCAAAGAATGAAAGAGAAGTGTGAGGAGAAAAGAGTTGAGGTGGTGATGGAATCAAAATCAATGTCTTATTATAGCATCTACTTGTCATCTACTCATCTTGGCAAAGACTCTTTCCAATGTCTATACTCTTCTATTCTTAGCTCACCTTTTCAAGTAAATTCACATGGTTAACTTCTTCCCATAATTAAATTTTGTTTACGCCTCAAATTCTTTGTCTAATTAATTAGGTTGATCAATTTTTTGAATGTCCTCACATGTCCCATACTTGGAGCATAGAAAACAAAAAAGAAAAAGAAAAGGGGGTTTGGTCGAACCACATGTAGTATCTTTGTTTTTTATACTTACTGAAATAGTTGATATAATTGAAAATATATATTAGAAAATGTAGTATTAAAAATGGAGAGTAAACTCCAACAGAGTTAGTAATTAATTAGTCATTGCCCTTTGGTCGAGGATATTCGAAAGTTAAAATCCATAAATACGTTTTAATTTTCTAAAGAAAAAAACAAAGAAACAAACTGCACATGCAAGGAGATTTTTTATATATAAATTATTTAAATGTATCAAAAATATGTCCTCCGTAATATATTTACGTATTTGCATAAATTTTACACATCTTAAATATAAAAGAGTCAAAACTATAAAAAGCACAACTCAAATACTCTAGGATACATGTAATTTAAAATTGAAAAAGTATATTTAAACAATGAAAATATTAAACAATATAAACAATAGATATATTGGATGTTTAGGGTACGGATAGTTATTTTAATATTAAAATTTAGAGAATTAATTTAGAAGTGGAATGTGTTTTAATTTGATTAGTGATTGTTCATATTGTTCAACAAAATTATTGTCCCCTAGCATTCCTCTTTAAAATTTTGTGCATAAGCGGGGTGTACTATGCCCGAAATACAACCATCATAAAATTTTTTATACTATATCCAGAATACATGCAGTTTATAAACATTTTTTTAAATAATATTTATCTATCTTTTATTCTTAAATTTTTCNATATTATAAGTGAAATATATATTTAATTATAAAAACAAAAATATAATTTATTTGAATTAGATTAAATAAATTTTAAAAATTAAACCTAAAATGTAATTTAAATCTAATGCAAATTGTTTTTAATTTTGATATATTTTAGAATCAAATTTAAATTAGAACAAATCGAATTAAATTAGAATTTAAGTTTTTAACACCTTAATTAACCAACTAGCTTATTACATTAGTTAACCTTAAAAGTAAATTCTAAATATCAGATCAGTTATCGAATCGTTTATTTACTAGTTTATTGGTTTTATTGGTCCAACTAGTGTTGTAGTTTAACTAGAATAACTATTTTATAATTAAATAATAAATAAAATATAAATAAACATATTAAAATATAATAATAGTGTAATATAAATCTTAAAATATTATATAAATTTAAAGCACTACATCAACAAAAATCTTATAATTTTATCAAAGTACAAATTTAAAAATTATTAGTTAAATAACAAGTATTTTTTGATGAATACTATCATTCATAACTGAAATTGTAAATCATAAAATGTATAAATAATTTTTGATTTTATTTATTATTAACAATTTAGTACTCTTTATATGAATATAGTAATAATTTATGCACAATTTTAAGAAGATTATCAGTACAAAAATTAATTTTATTTTTAAAAATTCTTTTATTAAAGATTTAGGTTTAATCATAATTTTGATTTTTTTTATTTTTCTGCAACTGCTCTCTCACAATCATGTGTCACCGTCATCATTGCTGTATCGCGACCTTAGTACTCCCGCAACTGTTGTCTCATTACTTGTTTCTTATCAACTAAGTCGGATGTTCACTTTATGATATATGTAGAAGGTTCTTTTCATTCTAAAATGGATGTTTATTTGGGTATACCATTGGTGTTTTACTTGATTTGCTTGATTCTGAATGCACATGCTCCACAAAATGTTCATTTTACTATGTATGCGGATGGTCTTTTCACTAAGACGTGGATGTTCATTATTAAACACCACTAAAAGAAAACCCACAATTTCTTCTCCCTCCAATATATGGCTCGAAAAAAGAAACAGGTATGAATGCGATAAAAACACAGGAAACTCGTGGTGGGGAGGGTGGTGGTGCAGTGATGGATTGGGTTGGCCTTGGCCGTGAAGACGTGCGACAGGGAGGACGGTCGTCTGTCGGTGCTGGTTTGAGGCTCCAGCAGCAACTACGCTGGGCAGGGACGCGGCACTGGGGAGGACGCATCGAACGGAGTGCGTGAGGAGTAGTAACAGCGCGGGTACTCGCGTCCTGTTGGAAGAGGAGAAGACACGACGGCGCGACAAGGTGGCAGGAAAAAGGTGGCTTCATTGCGGTGATGGTGGGCAAATGCGACGCTGAGAAGCTTCGTTCCGGCGACAGTGAGTGACGTCACAGGGGAGGCGGCGATGAGCATCGTCATAGACACTGCGGTGGTGGAATGGTTGTGGTAAAATTATGGTTTAGTATAAGTAAAGGTAAAAATAAGTCAAGATGAATAATCATTCTTTTATTTAATAAAATTTTTTTTTGGCCCGACGGATTAGTTCATCCCACTCTACCAAAACCCGCAAATTTGGCCGTGCATGTTTGGCAAATTTATTTTATTTAACGAGTTTCAAATCGTAGTCCGATTCACTTTTCTTAGCGAGTTCGACGGATCATCTGGCAAATTTTTTCCACCTGTATGCGCACATTACAAAAATTGTACATGTACTTACGGTACACACAAAAGTATTATTTTTATAAAGGATAAAATAAAAAATTATATATATAATTTTCTTTTTTTCAAAAATATATAAAATGTATAATAAAATTTGAAATATATATCTAATATATGAAAAATACTTATAAATATACATATAAATATATAATAATTAATTTAGGGGTTAATTTTTTTTACACTAGAATATTTGTAGTTATCAATTGTTATAGATATATAAATTATTTACTACATTAAATTGGCCAAATAACTACACTTAATTTATGACCCTTATTTTAAGGGTCTCTATTAATTAACATTGTGACACTTATACTCTTAATTTTTAAACCGTCACTCTCTATATCTCTCTCATTTTTTTCTTTTTTTTTTAATTTTCTATTTTTTCTAAAACTGTATTACTACTGTTTCAGATGAGATGAGAAGATATGAGAAACAGGAAAAGTCACGAAACAACCTTCACCACGCTACAGTTCGTTGTTCGTCATCGTGATTCGCGTTGGACATTCACCGTTCACTGTTTACCGTTCGCTGCTCACCGTTCACTGTTCACTGTCGCGGTTTGCGTTCGCCGTTCAGCGTTTGCTGTCCCCTGCATCGTCCTTTCTCTTCCCCTCGAGTGTGAACCCTAATTTCTCATCCAGCGAATTTTTCTTCTCTTCCAACCTCAATACTAAACACTGGTTGTAAGTATTTAATTGTTCTTCTACTATAATTTTTACCCCTGCAATTTCTTTGTTGTTGTTTAATGTTTGTTGTGCTGAAGTTTTTGCAATTGTTTGATCTTGGTGCTCTATTTTGTTGCAATTTATCGTAATGATAAATCTTCATGTTCATATTTGCTATTTTCTTTGAATTCTCTTATTTCTTTTTTTCACATTCAACATGTTCGATGAAATGCGTCAACTAGATTTCTTTAAATTCTCTCTTTATTATTTCTTCTCTTGATTTCTTTGATATTTTTGTGCCTTGATGACATCATAAATTGATTAGTACTCTTCTTGAATGATGCAAATTGGTTCGATGAAATACAATTAATTCTTACTTTGTACTTTTTAACAATTTTGAAGTTAAACTGTTTTCATATGAACAATTCTTCTCAGGTACTCATGCTATCACATGTGCTTTATTTGCTCTCTTAAGGCATGGAGATGAGGTAACATTTTTCATCTTTCTTTGACTTATTCATAGTCTTATAGAGTGATCTATTGAATTTGTTCTTGGAGTGCGGTTCAAACTAATATAGCTGTCAGTTATTGCCAGTTGTCGGTGCACCATATGATACCCTAGAGGAAGTAATTGGGAAAAGTGACTCTGGTGGACTAGGTTCCCTCCAAGATTTTGGGGTCAAATACAGAGAATTTGTGCCACTTGCATGTAGAAGTTTAGTTGTTTTTGGATTGTGCAAAATCAACCTTCATTTTTAAAAGATCCATGGAAAGGCATTCTCCTTTTTGGCCCACCAGTGACAGGAAAGGTTTGTATTAATATTTCCCCTAAATTGTATAGGGATTTCATCCTCAGTACCTACTAAAATTGCAAGCGATTGTTGTTTTTCAGTGAATAAAATCTTACTCTCAAACTAAACCAAATTCTTTCGACATAAAAATACAATTTTTTTTGGATATCCATGTTTTATTTAAACTATTGAAAGTTATATAACTTTAATTTGAATGATGCAGACAATGCTTGCAAAGGCTGTTGCAACAGAGTGTCAGACTACATTTTTTAATATTTCAACATCATCTGTTGTCAGCAAATGGCGAGGCATGTTACTCATAACTCTTCCCCCACCCCCCTCTTTTGTCCAAAGTACTTATTTTTTAAAAGTTACTAAATACATTTTCAGATCATTCAAATATTTTTCCTTGTTTGGCAATTATGAGGACTGTTAGGAGAATTCCTTAGGAGGATCTAGAGTTATTCTTGTATTTTAGATTACATTGCTTCATTTAAATGTCTAGATTCCTCCTTTGTTTAGATTAAATTGCCTTTATCTTGTAAGGAGGAGAAAGAGCTTTCAAAATGCTCCTTGTTCATCTCTGTTTAGTTTATAATATAGTGGACAACTGGGCCTGCACATTTACAGAATTTATTCTAGATTGTAGGTTATTCTGAGAAGTTGATAAAGGTGTTATTTGAGCTTGCAAGATACCATACCCCCTCAACCATATTTCTTGATGAAATTGATGCAATCATTAGTCAACCCGGTGAAGCACGCAGTGAACATGAAGCAAGTAGACGACTAAAAACTGAACTACTCATACAGGTGATGCTTTCTTCTTAAACTAAATATAATTTCATAATCACCAGCTTAATGATAATAACATGATTTTTATTGAAAATACTTTATATGTTAGCTGTCCTTGGATAAAATCAACTATGATAGAATTCGAAGTTATCGCATATATTGGACTCGTTTCTTGCCTTGTATATCTGGTCAACAAAAAGAGAATGTACTAGTTGAGTGTTTACCATCCAAAATATGACTGTTCCATAGAGGTGGTTTTAATAGACATGTCTGAATCCAATATTAAAAGATTGAGGGTAGAGTTGACTTAAAAATAGAAGTTGAAGACAAGAAAGGTTGAATTTTAATTTTTAAGGTTGAGAAAACGAAAATGTGACAAAAGAATGAGAGTGATTTGGCTCTCTAAATCTAGCACTTTGATGGAATCTACTTGCATCTTTTGTTTGGGATCTCAACCAAAACCTGTTTACTAAACAATGAATGGAAAATTTTTCTAATGATTTTCAGTTGAGGGTTGGGGATAAATTGTGAGAGTGGTTCTTAGTAGGTATTGAGCTAGAAAATATTGTTATCTTTTTAATCAAACCAGCAATTTTCTGGTTTTAGTTGATTTCTTCAGGGGCTCGATACAGACATGAATGAAGGGCCCAATTTTGAGTTTATGTGTAATCATCTAATTTCATTTATCAGCTCGTCAGAAGGAGAGAGCTTTAGGTTCCATCACTGAGGTTGTCCAAACTGTGAAGGATCCAAAATCCTCTAGTAAGCCTATGATTGAAGAAAATGCTACCAAGCATGAAGAGAAAGAGAAGTTTGATTTTGAATTTATTTTGCCAAAGTCTGTTGAAGCTGGGAATACAAGTAAATTTAGCAAACAAACTCCTCCCAAGAATCCTGAAACTGATGTATCACGCTTGAGTTCTTATGAGAAGAGGAGCAAGGCTTCAAGAAAATCTGCACAAATTTCTTTAAAGGGGTACTTATTTTCTTTAATTTTTTCTTGAAATTCAGCTCTTTTCTCAATAGTATTTAACTGATCCTAGACTTCCAATTGCCCAATTGTAAGATGAAGTTTTATATTAACACTTGCTTATGTTCTTCTCTAATAAGATTGTCTTAACAAATAAAGTTTAAGCTACATTATCATGGAAGTCTTAATTCTTCTACATCCTTTATGAGATCAGAAAACATATCAGATATACATGTTCAGTTGTTATGTTAATCAAACTCTTCATACATTGTCTTTTCTTCTCTTTTTTATGACATTGTAGCCAGTATTGTATTTATACTATTTTATTATCTTAGCTTGAATTGGTTACTGTTATATAGTTCTATGTGCATGCATATACTTAACAGATGTCTTTAGTGTGAATAATTTTTGGCGTTCGCTAACATTGCCTCAAGTGATTAATATTGATCCCTGTGTAGATATTTGCATCTGATAGCTTCCTTGAACTTACCGAATATATGTCAGATGCGGTTTCAACCCAAACATGTCACAACTAGTGGATTTGATTTGAATTAACGGAAGTTTCCGATGTTGGTAGCATTATAATGGTATGACTTGTTTTGACTTCTGTGTTGTGCAGCCACAAGGAGCAGCAGTGAATAACTTTGTCATTCAGTTAGCACTCTCAATGGTAGATCAACTTTCTAATCGTACTGCATTCATCAGTAGTTTTTCCTTTCACATTTTTCTGAACATATTTTATATTGCTAATAGGTGGCTTCGGAAAGCATGAAAATTTATCAAGATATTAGTGATGGCACAGTCAATATGCTTGATAAGGTATGTTGTTTTCTTCATTAGATTTGGAGCTTGATGTTTAACTACCTATATATTTAATAGACTATTCTGGCAATTCTTTGAGATGCAACGCAGTGATGCTGTGAAAGCACTTGATATATATCGGAGGGTTGGGCAGCAGATATCTCTTAGACTTACGGATAACTTTTCTTCTTTCTTTTTTCCCTTAAAATTGTATATCATGACAGTCATATTCATATTTTAACATTCTTTATATGAACTCAGGCTGAGAGACTATCAGAGTTTTATGAAATATGGCGTAATCTTGATATGGGATATGGAGAGAAGTTTATTAAAGTTGAGCAGGGATGGTTGATAGCAACCCAAGTGGTGTGGGATTATATAAATATATTTGACCAACCAAGTTTTCATGTTTATTAAATGTAGGCTAATGATAAAACTGCGTCTCCAAAAGAAGTTGTGGCTATCGAATACAAAAAAGTACCGAAAACGCAGGAGAAAAGTCTACCTACACCCCCTGCAGCTCCACCTTCTGAGCCTGTGAAAGAGGAAGAACCTCCGACACATCCAGCGCCAGTACAACCACCACCTAATTGTCTGCTGAAATTTGTAACAAATTTCTGATGCATCACTTAGTCAAGGTCTCAGTTGCTTTCTTAACATTGATGATATCAATGAGGTAAGTTGCTTTTGCCACCAGCACCAATTACTAACTGTAATGTTATACATGTTATTTTTTTTCAACACTCCATCTTTTTTATTTATTTTTAAAAATTGCGATGTTATACATGTCTTTATGTGTATATATGTATAAGAAAATATAATTATCTTTGTGATAGAATATAGACGTATGCTATTTATGTTTCACCTGACGTCATGCATTTTTCTAAATAAGGCTTTTGTTTTTATTGCTGAAGGTATAATTATAGCTCTATTGAGTCACAGATTAGAGCTTTGGGTGATTACGCTTTCATGCTGCGTGATTATGAACTTGCTTTGTCAAAATGAACCGGCAAGTAAGCCGAAACAATACACATCAAGGCAGAACAAGTTAAAAGGTAGCTCAGATTTTGTTTTTAATTATTGTTCTAATTAATAATGATGATAGATATCTATCACTAGAATATTGTTCATTGATGCATGATTTGTCTTATTTGGGTCTTCAGGGGGTCACAAAAAATTGTTGAAGAGGATAAGAGAGAATTTCTTGTGTTGAAGAGTTGCTTGTGAAACAATTACTGAAGTTGAATACTATTGAGGTTGAAGGTGAAGCGAATTTGTAGAGGAAAGTTGAGGATTAAGTCACAAGTACAATTGTTAGTTTTACATGTTTAAATTAATTTAGGATTTTTTGAATTTACATTTTATAGATTATGACTATGTAAAATTTGTCGAATTCAACTTTTGAAATACATTATTGCTATTTTTGTAAAACTTGTGGGATTGAGTTTAAATTTGTTGAAATATAATGTCTTTTATTATTTTGTTGGTAGACACATATAAATTATTATTTAAAATAGAAATATTTTTTACAATATTTAATAAAAGAAAGCTTTGATGTTGGAGAGATTATGATAGTTTAAAACAGTCACTAAATACAGAAAAAAATGTCACATAAATAAGTAATTTAGTGATGGTTTTAAATCGAAAAACTGTCACTAAAAATATTATGACAGTTTAAATAGTAACAAAATATTTTAAAAAACAGTCATAAGAACTAGTAACTTAGTGACGGTTTCAAATAGTCATAAAATATAAAAAAAAGTCACAAAATTTAGTAATTTAACGACAGTTTTAAAACGTCACGAATACAGTATAAAAAACACCTTTATAAGTGTTACAAATTAGTGACGGTTTTATACTTTAAAAATTGTCACAAACAATTTAGCGACACTCCTTACCAATAGTGGTCCAAAACCGTCACTATATCAGCTGGCGACACTCAAATCTGCGGCACTTTTTTTAACCGTCGCAAAATCATTTAGTGACAGTTAAAACCGTTACTAAACATTAAAAAAGTCGCCAAAATACTATTTTATTGTAGTGATTTTTGAGTATTTAAGATTTTGTGAACATGGTAACTCTCTTAATTTCAATCACTGATTTCTCAATACTTAGAGTTCAAATATGAGATTACTGATTATCAGAGAAGACAATTTATTTTTTACCTTTGTAATCCAATGAGTTATTGTATTTAAATTTTGTAATGTTTCAAATAATAATGGAAATAGATGGCCCTCCCTTATCCAATAATAATAATTTCCTTTTGTTACCCTGCCAAGATCCTGAAGCAATAATTCATGTTACTTCATAATCACGTCCCATTCAATTTCCATCATTCATAATAAAACCAAATTCATGTCCCCAACTTTTTGCCAACACCCATTTCTAATCTGACATTAATGCCAAATTTGAAGTCACATTATGCATACGGGAATATCGAGGACAATTTTTTTTTTTTTTAAAAGGCCAATTTGCCATACATTAATAAATCTTGTAATTTTAATATATATTTTTAAGATATATAATAGATAAATTCTTATTTTAAACTTTTAATTACATTAATATAAAATTAAATTAGTCCGTCTCAGCCTTGTGACTGCAAATTAATCATATTTTATGTCACGTTATTATCGGAAAAGATGGAAATTAAATAAAACCTTGTCAATTATATTGATCCGTAGATTGCGAATCCATGTATATATGTACAAATTAAAACTAATAAAAATCCAACTAGGAGAATCATTCGTTGGCAATGTGTCATTTAATTTTATCTTTTCCTTTGTAGTTTTTCAATTTTGTTCTTGGATCAATTAACATTAATTGGGAGTTAATTTTATTTTTTGTAACACACTTCTCTTAGTTGGCGCTTGCATACGAAAATTACGTATTTGTCATTTTGTCTCCTTAAAGCAAGTCGGCATGCCCAATACATCAAATGTAGAAATATTAAAGGAGTTTGATTTTGATATATTGGTAGTGTAAATATTTTTTATAAAGTTATCTAAATTTACATGATTAATGTAAAAGATTATTTTGTATTATCAATGTATTAGAATTAAATTTATATTAAAATATTAAATGTTTTAGGTTAACTGTGAAGTAAATAGAATATAATTGCAGCCCCTACTTGTCCTCGTGCCACCGATAATACACAATAATCATGATTATTATATCAAAATCAACTTTTTAGGAAAGCTACATCAAAGTCATTAACATTCATTATGTGTCTCTCGTTGTGATGATAATAGTGTCCAAGTAATGAGAAAAGACCAACCAATCAATCCAATTAATTAATGAGGCGTTTAATGGATTTTTTTTAAATAAATAAAATAAATATTATTATAAGAGTTTACAAACCAAATTGAATTGGTCTAGTGGTTAGCTCACTAGTCTGCTTAAGTAAGTGTTGGAGGTTTAAAAAAAGATAATACTAAAAAAAAAGGTAAAAAAGGTAATGCTAAGTAGACAAAAAAAAAACAGTCAGAATTTATCTTATTTAACATTCATTGATTATCGCAATAATTAATAAATACTAAATAAGACAAATTATAGCTGTTTTTGGCTGATTTTCTATGGTTACCAAATATTTATGTATAAAAAATTTATCCATGGTAAGGACGAGATACTCCTTTAAAAAAAAGTTATATATGTAGACATATGTGATATACATGGGGTAATAATTTTTAGCTATATAAAGAATTCATTTATATCACTAGATAATCGATCACATTTCTTTAATTCTCTTCACATATTCTCTATATAAAAAACTCGTTTATATTATTAGATAGCTAATCTCATTTTTTTAATTCTCTTCACAATTTTTTAGAAATGTCTAATAGTAAATATGTTGTTGTGAGTGTTTATGTATGATTGTATTAGAAATAATGACAAAAGAGTTATGTTTGATTGTCATACTGGTGTTATTTCGAACCCTTCGAATCGATACCTTACAGGATTTAAAAAATCTGATATTGATAAAGATGGTATTCAAAATAAGAAGAAAGTTACGAAAAATTTAGTACATGTTCTTTGTTATTTGACAAACAGAAGTTTCAAATTCAAACTTTTAGAATAAATAATATAAATATAAAATAAAATATTATAAAAATATCCTAGCAATAATTTTGGTTTTTTAAATTAAAACAAATACAAAAATACTAAAAAATCATCCTACTTAACCATGTCGATTTTTTCAAATTGAATAAAATAAATTAAATAAACTTTTTCTAATGATGTTTCATTATGCTACAAAAAGTCTAACTAATTCAAATTAATAAAGTTATTAAGTAAGATATTCTAACAGTTATATTTTTTAAAGTTATTCTTATTTAACCTAAACTAATAAAATCAGTCTAATAATAATAACATAAATACATAAACTAAAATACAATTATTATTATCTAATATAAACTAACAGAATCACTCTAATATAACAACAATAATATTAAAATAATCAACTAATTTGGTTATCAATCTCATGGTTAAATGTTCCAGCAATATGTGTAATCATATTCAACCAATCAATATTCTCAACACATGCACATGTTTGCATGATCGTCAATAAACTAAAACCCAACGAAAAGATCTAATGAAACAAAATTTCTCTAAAGAAAAGAAAGTTGGAAAAGTTTGGAAATTTTGGAAAATGAACTCATCTGTCGACAAGTCTATATATATGAAGTTTTTTACATAAATATGATCATCATAGACGAGTTTTTTATACATATATTTCGTCCTTTTTATAGACTAAATATGCTAAGATAAAACTTGTTCATGATAAAAACAATATACATAATAAAATGTATAAATATAATTTTTTTGATGCGTATCTATAATTATAATAACATTTATTTTATTGGTTTTAAAAAAATTCGGCGTTTAATTAATAAATACCAATCAGTACCAGCATATGTTTGCTTGATTAATGAGATTGCACATCCCAAATTTAAAGAAGGATCATTCTCAAAGTGGCCATAAAACGGACTTAAATTTTAGGAGTGCTATGCTTGAGATGGAGAGAATTGGTCATTAGTAATAACTTGCTGTAATATTTTAATGGATTTGGATAGATAGACAATGATTTTTGTGAACAATATGAATAATAGACTCTAAAATTAATTTAATAAAATAAAAATACACTAAATTTTAAATTATTTATCTAAATTTTAATATTAGAATAATCATCTCCATACCTAATAAAAATATACTACATTTCATATTATTTAATTCTTTTATTGTCTACTTATACTTTTTTTATTTTAATTTACTCACACATATATTCAACTTAGTAGGTTATAGGTTGATGTTGAACCTATTTAAATATTTAGATATAATAAGGTTAACCTTTGGTTTATTATTAATTTTTGTATACATTGATGATGATTGATGTGGAAATGAAAATATTAAATATAAATCAATTCGGTTAGTAAATCAATTTTTTTCTTTTCAATCAGCCATTATTTTTTTGTAATAATAACTCAAACCATATTTGCCTCATATTTTTTTTAATTATTGACTAATTATTTACTAAAAATATTTTATCTTTACGTTTTATCAATATAAAAATATTATATCATCAATTTATCAAAATTAAGAAATATATTTTCTTTGTTAAGTATATCAAAAAGATTCCGTTCAGAAGTCATAATTAAGAAGGGAAATTAATTAAAAAATTTTGCTATTTTGTGTTCTAAATGTATTGATTAAGTATACTATGAAAAAATATTTTAATGTTATTTATTATAAAAATAATTTTTTTACGTTTTTAATATATTAATTATATTAAAAAATATCTAATATTAACTTCTCTTTTCGAAATTTACATACACATATTGAGATAGTTCTATGTACACTTTCAAAAAGAAAAATAACAAGAAGTTTGTTCAAATATTATTAATGAGATAAATTATTTCCCATTGAAATATATCTTAAATTAAAAGGTATACATATAAAACAAACGAAAATATTTGATAATAAAAAAATATTAATTAAAAATAGTCAAAATTTATTTTATTTAATATTTATTAATTATTATAATAATTAACAAAAATTAAATAAGACAAGTTCTAACTGTTAAAAAATTTCTATATCTTTCATTTTTTTTTCTTAAATATTTTTCATACTACTGACAACATATTACTTCAACGAAATCCTTCGGAGAATATAATGCGTATGCTTCTTTCCTTTTAGGCCAAACCTTAGCGGCTAAGTTTATTCAAATTGTAGAGAGCAATAACCCATAGCATAAATAATGTCTATTATATCCCAATTTATTTAACTGTTTTCTTTCTTTTTTGGTTTTTTTTTTTTGGTGGTTAGCTAGGCAAGCCTTGATGATGTTTAAAAATTGGTTGATTCTTCTTCTATTTAGATATGTCCACAATCTAGTAAATATTTGACAATTGATTCTAAAAATTAATACCTTACAAAAGCACATGCATAATAATAATGATGACGAGATAGAAGCAATGCAAGTTCTTATAGAAAAAAAGTTATGATAATTAACCTAATATAGCAAACCATTATTGATAGTGGGTAGCTATATAAAAACCAATAATGAATCATGGATTCAATACATCCATATATATCACAACTTTGAACAAATTTCTCTTTTATATGAATATATATATATAGGCGTGGATGTGGACAAATTGTGAGATTCAGTTCAAAGAATAACATACTTACATATGACAAATAATTATAACTTGCAAGAAATTCAGAGATTTTGATGAAAATTTTTCAATGGAAGAAAGCTCAGGCATTCAAAAAGTAATTAAAAGGTAAAGTTGGACGCATGACAAATTAAATTTGATATCTCCCCTAAAAGTTCAACAATAAATTATTAGGAGTAAATGCATACCTATTTCTTTTGATTTTATTTTTTACAGAAAATGAAGTGTGGATAACAATTACCTTTAACTATACACTAAAAATCAACTACTAAATAATTTTCGGACTCATCCCGAGGGGTTACATTTTCCTAGTGAAAAATAAAAATGTGGAGGAACATTTTGCTGCCATATATAAAAATGGATATAGAGATGAGGAGAAATTTTGAGATATAATTGTTATTCTAAAATTTAATAATTAATTTTTAATATATAAATAATATTGTATTTTGTTTGGGTAATTCATCTTTAATTACTGTTACATTTTAATGAAAATAATTTTTTTAATTTTTTATATTTATTTTATCAAGTATGATATCTTATTATTTAATATCTTATTTAATATATTTTTTTAGTATTATAAAAATACATTATGAGAGATTATATTTGACAAAATAATAAAAAAAAAGATTGAAAGAATTTATTTTTTACTAGTGAAATTACTTTTAATTTTTTAAATAATATTTTTTATTTAATTTTTTGTGATACATTACTTTTCATTTTCATTCGTATGGAAAAGCTGAATAGCCTCTTTAAATTTAGAGTTTTGTCGCTTAATTGACTACATCAAACTTTCTCATCTCGCTTTCAGGCATCGTTCTTTCTTTCGATAGTTAAAAAGTTAACAAATAATAAAGCCAAATATTTCATTTTAACGGCAAAAATACGTATTATAAATTTAATTTTGATGTATTATTAGTGTAAAATAGTTTTATGCACAATCTAATTATACAAAGTTATATTAGTAAAAATAATTATTTTTTACATTTATCACGTGAATGATTATTTAAAAGAATAAATATGATTAAACGATTATATAAAATATTTTACACTATTAGTGTATCAAAATTAAATCCATATATTATGTTCATACCCCGACCCAAGATATAAGTCAGGCCCAATACAGTTAAAATGTCCAATACAAAAGGACGGCCTCATCCACGTATCCGACCTCTTTTAAGAGGTCGAAATAGATTAAAACAGGCAGCTCACACTTAACTAAATGAGTAACCGTCCCCTAGAATCTCTCACCTACTTCTAGAAGAGAGATCCCAACAATCCTAAAATAAGGGGACGGTTATCCACTATCAGAGGTGGAACTACTTCAACGGTGGTTATTGGCTCATCTCCTATAAATACCCTGACACACTCAGGTATCTTTAACTTCCAATACACTAAAATCTGCAAAGACCCTTACTGATTTAAGCATCGGAGTGTTTTGTAGGTACCACCCCCCACCTTCTCACAAACAACTCGGACGATGGCCACAAGACGTGGGACAAGTCGGAGTATACTTCATTGAGGATTTGGGTCTCACATACAAGCCCAAAGAAAGTCCAATTTCAGGTAATCCTCGAAACATTGGCGCTGTTGCCGGAGACCTGGGAATCAACGTTCAATGGCGGACAACCAACGTGAAGACGGACACACTACGTCTGAGTTAGACCAGGAATATCAAAGACATGGTCAACAATGACCAAGCCTTGGTAATACCCCAGCCAAGAATGGAAGAGCCACATCCCACATGGGGAGGGCCCCTCCGACAACCAAAGGAGAATCCCATCTGGAATTCGCCTCCTCGAAGGGAAAAGACAGCCTCATGACGCCGACCTTATAGGATGGCTACAAGGACATCAGGGATGACTTGAGTAGTTGGAACAGGAGTTAGAGCGACAGTGCGAAGCGGAGAGAAACTTGAAGAGAGAGACCAAAAGGCAAATAGAGCTGGAGGACAAGCTCTCAAAGTTAGAATCCAACCTTCGCAAAAAAAGATTCTTGTACTACTCGAAAAGATAGTCTACTGGGGGGAGAAGATCGGTTTACTGAAGATATCATGAGGGATAGAGTTCCCAGAAATTTCAAAAGTCCTGACATGAACCTGTACGACGGGACAACCGACCCAAAATACCACCTCAACAATTTCAAAATTCGGATGTACTTAGCAGATGCCTCAGATGCTACTCGCTGCAAGGCCTTTCCAACAACATTGACTAAAGCATCTATGAAGTGATTTGATAGCCTACCCCCAAAGTCAGTATCTAGTTTTGACGATCTCTCGCGCAAATTTCTTACCTGATTTTCGATACATAAAGACAAGGTCAAACATGCTCCTAGCCTACTTGGAGTAAAACAGGATGTCGGAGAACCCCTAAGAGACTATATGGAGAGATTCAACAAAACATGCTTAGAAATTCAAGACTTGCCTACTGAGGCAGTAATAATGGGACTCGTCAACAACCTCTGAGAAGGCCCCTTCTCCCAGTCTATATCAAAAAGACATCGACTTCCTTAAGTGATGTGCAAGAACGAGCTAAAAAGTATATCAATATGGAAGAAAACGCCAAGTTACGGGAGTCGAGTTGGCGACCAGGGACCCTCAACAGCTGAAGGAAAAAGAAAGGGAGCCCAAGAGAAAAGAAGAAGTCAGATCTGAGAAGCCCAGAAGATACCATACGTTCACCTCGCTACGAGTTTCCTTAGTGGATGTCTACAGGGAAATCTATCACACCGAGAAGCTTCCTCCTCCGTGTCCCATTAAAAACAAAAAAGGTGAAAGTCGTAATGAATATTGTGAATACCATAAGCTGTATGGGCATTCCATAAATGATTACTACGACCTAAACTATGTGATAGAAAAGCTGGCCAGAAAAGGTCGGTTGGATAGATATCTCATGGAAAGGTCAGACAATCAGGGGAAAAGGAAGAGAGATGAGAAAGACCATGAGCGGAGAGGTCCGCCCCCATAGACTCTAGAATGACACATTCATATGATATCAGGAAGATTCGCTGGAAGGGAGCTGACCAAATCGTCTCGAAAGAGACATTTGAAGGAAGTCTACCAGGTCGGAGATAATGAGCCCGACCTTCCCAAAATCTCCTTACAAGAGAAGACGGACAGGGGATTATACCTGGGCACGACGACCCGGCGGTAATTACCATGATCCTCGCCAATGCTCACCTGTATAGAACCTTAGTAGACCAAGAAAGTTCCGCCAACATATTGTTCAAACCGGCATTTGATAAGCTGGGACTAGACGAGAAGGAACTAAAAGTCTATTCGGATACACTCGTTGGGTTAGGAGACGCTCCTATCACGCCATTAGGCTTCATCTCCCTACACACAACTTTTGGAAGAGGGTTGAAATATAAAATCTTAAGCATCGACTTCATTGTTGTCGATGTAGTCTCCGCCTAAAATGCTCTGATAGGTCGGACGATGCTAAATTGGCTGGGAGCGGTTGTTTCTACCCCTCACCTCTGCATGAAGTTCCCAACACAAGAAAGGATTGCTACCATCGCGGGAGACCAGAAACTGGCGAGGAAGTGTTATAATGAGAGCTTAAATCTAAAGGGTTAAAGGTAGGGAAGTCAATACAATTGAACTCAGCGGAGTCTGAGTAAGAGAAGAATTATGACTAGAGTCCGGAAGAAAAACGGAAGGAGTCCAGATGGGGCAAAAAGTCAAAAGAAATACTAACATAGAGCTAATTTAGTAGAAGATCTGAAGCAAAAACTTGTAAAACTCCTACAAGAAAAATTGGAAAAGGATTAGCATACAAGTCGAAAGAACGAATCTTAAGAACATGAAAGTATCCGTAAAATAAAAAACAAAAGCTACCTAGTTCGGTCCGGACATAGCCTGGAGTTTCGAGAAGAAATTTTTTAGTGTCGAGGTTTGGAGCCCATCCTCAAACCTCTCGAAAACATTCAACCACACCTTCCTTTACTTCATTCAAATATATCAAATTATACTTCTCTACGAAGGATGCCTCTGTCCAGAATAATTGGAAGCGGGGCTCATTATTTTTATTTAGAAAAAAATGGGTGATGGCCTTCAATGGCTCGGACTTTGAAAAAGAAATTTTTAAAATCGTGGAACAACTCATCAAAGATGGAAAACACCTTCCGACTTTGAATAGTTCTAAAGGAAACTCACTGCTATTTGTTTTGAGTATTAAAAGGTTTGCTCAAATGAAAAAGATAGAAAAAGACTCTCAAAGAGATCGAAAAATCGAGTTCACGGCTTACAAGCTGGTAAATTTTGAGAAACCCCAAAGAATTCAAATAAAGTTGAAAAGGGACCATCCTACAATGAGACAATACTTCCATTTTAAAGGCAGAAAAAGAGAAAATAACTTCTAGACGGATAAACAAGAAGATACATGAAAATAAAGTGGAATTTCAACTCTGGCTATCTTTTTATAATAAACCCGATTCTCAAGGTTAGGGACAATTATTTCGTGTTTAATTTTGTCTTCAATAAAATTACAAATTTTATGATGCTTACGAAATTTATCTACAAAAATACTATTAACAAAAAAGGTCAGATTAAAATTTTACTCCTAAAATATTAAAATAGTTAACAATATTTTAACCAATTTCACGCTAGTAAGTTATTATTTTACTCTAAAGATATTTGTTTAACACTACTTTTTTACGTTAATTATTATTATATATAGCATTGCATTTGGAAGACAAATTCATTATGTTTATTAGGAGAAGAATATTAATTAAATTGATTGTTTACCTATTCCTTCTTTTTATTAGCACTAAATTGTCTGTATTACATACATAAAATATGGAAGTAGAAACCAAATGACTTACTGTATTGGTAAACTGAAATATCATATCAAGTAGAGACTGATTTATAAATGACCAATGCTAAGAGGTAGTAATATTTGTGATTAGTAGTTGTTAACTAACTATCAATGATGATTTAATAGTGTAAGATTGGTATGAAATTTTATTCAATAACTCATCTTTTTCTACTGGTTATATACTGACTAAAATGTAATAAAATTACTGACTCCTAAACTTTTCCTTCATAAATTAATCAAAGGGGCACTCTTTCATCTTTTAAAGAATAAATTTCATAATAAGATTTGATCCATCCATTTTAATAAAGTAAAAAAGGAGGGAAAAAAAGATAAATATAATGTAAGAAAAAAAATAATTTATACTATAAAATAAAAAAATTTTGCATTTCCAACAATAACGACGTAGAAATCACATGACTCATCTAACCGAGGCGAAATCAAGAGAGTTTGTAAACTCTTTATGATCCAACGACCAAGATTTTTCGATGAGTACATGACGGTGCAGGGTAGTGGAGTGTGGACTGTGGACCATAACCATATAGACAGACAAAAAAATAAACGAAGCAAAAAAGGAAGACACGTGTCGAGGAATGGTGAAAACTGAGTGAGGGGGCACACAACACAAGCAAAGTTGTCCATGCCACCACCATGACTCAACTAACAAGAAAGAAGAAGAAACGAACAACAAGAACAGCACCACCACCACCAACAATAACAATAGGCTAAAAGACAAAATTACCCTTATTTCTCTCTCTGTCTCTCTGTTGCGTGCACCAGCATCGGGTACACCGTACCCACTATTGTTGTGGGTCCCATCCCTTGGAGCCACGCTGGCTAGTCGCACGTGCCCATTACCCTAATCCTTATACTGTTCCCCCCAACCCTGCCACACACGTGTTCTTTTCCTTCCTTGGGACCCACCTTTTATCACGTTGTTTTTATCTTTTACAGTTTTACCTTCCTCAAAAACAATTAAGCAATAATTAAAAAGATATTCGGTAATTTAAAAATATATTGTACAATTAATTATGCATTTGATTTTGAAATATTATTTATATTAAAATTAAATTCACTATTAATTCACAAATAAATTTTATTAATAATTTAATTATATATTATATTATTATATTCTTCTATTTTAAAATATAATATTTTGAAATAAAAGAGCATTATATTAGCTATTATTGTTAACTTATTTTGTGTTACTATCAGCTATCTAAATGGTCGTGCATATTTGAGTATTTAATTAAATGATGATAATGTATAAATTTCTTTATTTTCCTATTAATCTATGATAATTGAATCTATCTTATTTATTTATAGTTTTATGTAATTAATTTTTGTGGACTACATTATAAGCAATAGAGATTTTTGACAAGTAGTGTATGTCAATGTCAACTCATAATAATAAATATAATTATTATAGTTTTACAGGAATAACTTTTTTTTACTAATCTATCATATTATAACATAATATGGAGCTTAAATATTAATTTTAAACATATTTTTTTAAATAATCTTAATTTAAAATAATTATTATATTATAATATATTTTCCCAAAAATATTAAACTTTATTTTCTATGAATCGCATTAGCATTATTCATAAAAAATATTTACTCAACATAGTAGTACCCATTATAATGCTTTTGTGGCTGTTATATTGAGTATTATTCAACCTGATTTTTCCTCTTTTCTTCTAAAATTAATTGATTAAAATTAAACTTTTAACATGTCTTAATATGATTGTTTTTAGATTTTATAAAAAAATATAAAAATAAATAGTTAATTTTATGAAATATATTATGATAATAATATATTAAAATATAGTTTGGTCAAATATAATTTTATTTTTATTTTTCAAGCTAATAAATACTATTTATTATTTTGAAGTCAAACAAATTTGAACAATAATTAACTTCTAGAAAATTGTAGTAAATTAATAAAAAAATTTAATTAACATTTGTCCTAAAAACACATGACTAGAACACATGACAAATTTATTATTAATAATTTTTTTATATTTTTTAATATATATATTGAAAATTTAAATTTTTTATTTTTTGATAAATATTTTTTCAATTTATAATTTTAAATAGGATAGAAGATAGATCTACTCTTAATTAAAAAACATCTAAACCTAAATTTATTACTTCATTAATTACATTAACATTTTCTTTTATTACCACTATTGGCTTTTTTTTAATTTTTTTAATTGTGGTACAAAATTAGGTTAATATTTTTAGAAATAAAAAAATTTATGTGTAATCGACTATCATAGTTAATTAGTATATTTTTTTAAATGAATTTTAATTTTTTTAATTTTAAATAATAAATTAGATCTTTTAATTTAAAAATTCTAAGAGTTAAATTTTATAAAAAAAGCCGATTAGTATATTCTGAAATTTATATATTCAAAGAAATCTAACTCTCTATACAAAAAATATACTAAATTTTTAAATTATAAAAAAAAATTATCACTAAAATCACAGCACTAAACCAAAAAAAAAAGGCGCACAAAATGAACTTATTAACTTTAGGGGGAGAAAAGATAACAGTCAATAAAACGTTGAATCGTAGTATCACTATATATCTACGTGGCAGCCTCTAGTGGGAAGGTATTACGTGTCGCACTCGCCGTTTTTCGAATAATATTAATTTAATTGTTTACTAATTTAACTATTCGTTAATGGAGAAAGTAAAGGTGATCGATGTTGCTTGGCCAATCTCAACAGTTACGGATACATGGAGGGGGTTGTATTACCAAAATACTCCTCGTACTGGCCCATAATTTCGCAATTGCCCTCGTCGAATCTCCCTCTGTAGCACGGTCTCACTCTGGATTAGACAAAAAGATCTCGTCACTAAAACCAACAGAAGCTTTTCTTTTTCCATGTAAATACTAAATAATAATTTTTTAAAAAGTTAATTAAATTTAAATTAGTCAATTTAATTATTCAACAATAATAATGTGTGGACCGAAGGAAACCCTAAATAAACCCCACCATACAGCAATGCCACCTCTATTTGCATGCCCCTCTCCCCCATTTTCTTAGTTCCCTTTCCTTCCATTTAACTTGTGCTCTTCTTTGTCTTCCCTTTCATCCTCTTATTATCTACCTTGCTCATCTCTATTTCTATCTATTCTCTCTCCCTCACACACACAAAAACACAACCGAGTCTTCTTTTCTCTCCCTTCTAATAGCCACTACCGAAGAAACTGCTTATAACAGCAACCACGCCAAAAACGCACAACTCAAGTTAAATATAAATAAAAGCCCTCCCCACCCAACAAAGTGAAAAGAGAACAACAACACAGAACAGAAGGAAAAGAAAAAAAAGGGTCATCACCATTTTATTGAGTTTTTTTGAAAAACATGGCCGTTGAGGCTCGCCATCTCAATATCTTTCCTCCGCAACTCATAAGCAATAGGTACAAGATCATTTCATACAACATGTTATTTTCATCATTTCGATATGGTTTTGCCATATTAATCTGAATCTATATCTATGTGTGCAGGGAAATGATGAATTCCATTGAGACAAACATGAATCTGAATTTATACAACGCTCAGCTTGGTTACTCATCCTTGCTTCCGTTATCCGGCACAACTACAACCGCTGCTGCCGGCGTCGGAACAGAGGCCATGCTCCCGCCGGCGATGTATAGTTCAATTGCTGCAGATTCCCTGCCTCAACAACAAAAGACTCCAATAAAATCGGAAAGCACTCTCACCTACAATAACATTCCCTTGTTGAGAAAACGATCAAGAGACACCTCAGGCTCCATCAACTACACTTTCCCCTCTTCGTACCCCGCCACAGCCTCCACCGTTACAGTTCAACCACATCACAAAAACTGTGGCTCTTTTACCTTTTTAGGGGAAGACATTACCCTCCAGATCCATCAGCAACAGCTTGACATCGATCAACTTGTTGCACAACGCGTAAGTATCATCAATTAATTATTTCAATGCATGATCAACGTGTTCAATGTTTTATGATCTGATACCTCTGAAAATCTCATTTTCATTGTTCTGTCCTCTGTTTCATTCTTCAGATGGAGAAAGTGAGGATGGAGTTAGAAGAGAAGCGCAAGAGACATGCAAGGAGAATCATGGAAGCAATAGAAGTAAGTGTGATGAAGAGGCTGAAAGCAAAAGAGGATGAAATAGAGAAAATGGGGAAACTGAATTGGGCGTTAGAAGAGAAAGTCAAGTCTTTATGCATAGAGAATCAGATATGGCGTGATTTGGCACAAACGAACGAGGCAACAGCAAATGCTCTCAGAACGAACCTGGAACAAGTCCTCGCCCAACGCGGCTGCGGCGGCGCTGTGGAAGACGATGGCGCTACCGTGTGCCCAGGCGGAGCAGCGACGGCGGCAGTGATGGATGATGCGGAATCTTGCTGTGGAAGCAGTGATGATTGTGGTGATAAGAATTTGGAAGAGAAGGTGGTGGAAAGTTGTGGTGGTGGGTGGCGCACGTTAGCGGGGGTTAATGCGCAGGATAAGGGAGGGAGGTTGTGTAAGAACTGTGGGAAAGGGGAATCGTGCGTGCTGATATTGCCTTGCAGGCACCTATGCTTGTGTACCGTTTGTGGGTCTAGTCTTCACACTTGTCCCATTTGTAGATCCGTCAAGACTGCTAGCGTCCATGTTAACATGTCCTAAATTTTAAGATTAGAGACAAATTTCTCACATTATTATTATTACTGTTATTATTAGGAATGAAAAACCAATAGTTTTGCTTCTCCTTCCCATTCTGATGTCCATATGGCCTTCACTTAATTTGTTTCTTTTTATTATTTTGATTTTGTTCTTTTGGTAGAGATAGTTCCCAACATTATAGCATGTGAAAATCTGGAAAAAGTTTATAAGGAAAAAACAATTGTTCATTTTGATCTATTTTATCTTTAATATCTACAGTTTTTAATTTGATTTTGTTCTTTTTTATCCGACATTAGAGCAGAGAGCGCGAGAGGATGACCACTTCAGCAACTCTACCCTATTCCAATATAATTCTCTCTTTAATTGCCAGTCCCAATTGTTCGATCGCTTGGTTCTTTTAGGGTCCTTCATATACGCATCACATCGCATACGATTTATATATAGTTTTTACCAGAAATAGGTATTTTATCTCTCTTGCAAGTTGCAATACCTTATCTAATAGCTGCAGACGCTATTGAATTGTGATTTAAATTCGTAGTCTCTTGTAAACCAATGAGATTGGTCAAAATAATACGGGTCTTAATTTGTTAGAGATCTTGAATTAAAAAATTTTAAACCTATGTAAAGGATTTTCTATAGGTTAAGTTGAATTTCTCGGAAACCTATAGTAAGATCCTAAAACTTGATAGACAAAAGAAATACAAAGAAAGAATCGGTTTGCCGCATTATAGAAGTTGCAAGTTACGATATAGTAGGGAGGATAAAGGTGAAAAAAAACGAAAATATTTAATAACAAAAAATATTAATTAAAAACAATTAAAATTTATTTTATTTTATTTTATATTTATTAATTATTAAATTATTTTTTATTTGTCTAGTACTCTAGTATTACCAAAAAAATAAGAATATGAAAAAAGAAATGAAGAGAGCATAAAAAGGAAAATGAAGGGATGGGAAATGGGACCCAAGGCGCATCTACCCGACAGTTCCCCCCAATAGAGAAACTAGGTACCACGAACAGATAGATTGAATAGATATTGATTAGCATAGGAACACGCGCAATTTGAAGCGCGTGGGGTCAACGAGGAGAGAGTTGGGGGTGGGAGAAAGGGACAGGTGTGAGGCAAAAGCTGACACGTAGGACGCGCGCAAATGTCGCTGTTGCTGTTGAAGAGTGCCTGCAACGGCCATTTTCTCTTTTTTTTTTTTCATAGGCATAATGCAAGGCAAGGGCATAGGCCACCCTCTCTTTCTCTTTCTTTTCTTTCGGCCTTTGTTTTATGTTCGGACCCAAAGGCCAACGCACTACACGACATATCCGCTGGTTCCCAACACCCCGCCAAAACTAATTTACTACCACTTCCATCATCAAGATAACTAAATCAAATCACATAATATATTAGTTAAAAAATGAAAATAAAAAGACTTTTGGTTTCCACTTTCCAACGTCCTGTTATTTCTATTTTCATTTATTAATAAAACTCATTTCATTCTGACATTCTGATGTAATAATAAACAATTCAATATCAATTTAAATTTGTGTTTATTCCACCACAAAATTTGTTTTATGCAATACTTGAAAATTAGTTTATTTATTTTTCAGAAATTTAAAAATAATTAAATTATCCATATTTTTATTTATCTTATATTTAAATTAATAACTTAATTTTCAATTTTTAACTTTATCTCTTATAATTTTCCCTAAAAAAAATACTAATTCTTAACCAAAAACCAACCAACAACAAACAACTATATATTTTTGCTACCAAATACTTCTCCAAACATGTGAAAGACAAAATGGAGATAAGAGTAATAAAAAGTATATTTAATTGTTATTAATACGAGAAAATAAATATATAAATATTCAACGATGTACTAAATTATTAGCAATTTTTTCAACTTACTGGAAATTAATTAATTGTTTAGTACTTTTTAAAAAGAAAGAATAGACAAATTAAATATATGAAGATATTAAAAAAAACTTGAATTTTAAAAAGTATCTTATTTTATTATTTATTTTGGAAAAAGCGATGTTAAACGAGAGAGTAGAAAAAGTCTTGGGAACCTGCCACGGGTATTGTGATGATGATGATGTTGATGGCGTGGAGAATACGACGGCGTTTTTGTTGTGGTGAATGGTGATGGCTTTCTTTGATGTGTGTGTTGTTGCACTCACATTAATTATTTTGTGTGTGGGGGATATTACGAAAAAGGTGGTGTTAATTTCGGAGGCGGTGCAGGTGAAGATCATCGTTTTGGGGACTGAAAAATAAATATTAATTTAATTATTATATGCTGAGGGCTGAGGCTACGAAAAGAAAAAGAAAAGAAGGGATGGTGTTGGTTGAATGAGGCGTGTAGTACGCTGTGTTACTGTGTCTCCTTCTCAGTGGTCGCTGTCAAATAGGGACTAGAGCAACCAGTGCCCGCCCACCCATAATTATCTTCTTTCTTTATTTTTCTCTCATTCTAATACGACATCCTTAACTTATAACCCTCTTTTCTTTTACATATTACATACTATTATTATAATAAATATTTTATTCATTAAAACAGATAACGTAATTAATAGGGTAAAAAATTTAAATAAGTTAAGGTGAGAAAATTTTTATATAAATCTACCAAATTAAAATTTGTTTCGTAAATCTATTAATACACATTTATATATATAATTCGAATCAGTTTGATTTGAATTTTATTTTTACATAATTTAAATCAGTTGGATTTGAATTATACACAAATAACAAGTTTAATCATCTGTGCCATGCACGTGATAAGATTAAAATTATAATTTTAAGTTGTTATATTAAATTTCATTTTAATTATAATAATTTAATTAATAAAAAAATAACTTGTATGCGTTGTTTTTTTTCTTAATATAGTATTAATTGTATTAACTATAAAATAATTATTTAATCTACTTTTTTCAATAAATCATGTATATATACTCAATATGACGATAAATAATCTAGTAATACTTAAATCTACCAACAAAGTTTTATATGTTGATTTACTATGAAGTAATAAAATATCAAAATCAGCTCAAAATGAAGAACAAATTAATAGAAAATTCTAATGCAGAAAGTTTTGTAATAAACAATAAATAATTTAAACCTACTGAATAACAATTCAATGCTATCCTTTGATACATGCAAAATATATACATAAAACAACACTGTATCAATGTTTGTATATAAAATTATATGATTAACGTAATTTGAAATTATATTATTTACCCAGTTAATAATACTATTATTAAAAATTATTTTTTACATTGATTTTTAAATCAATTATTAAATAATTATTTTTGTTAAGATAATTGTTTATAAATTATTTTAAATTATATTTTGTTAAGATATAATTATTTAGATTATTACTCATGACACGAGTATAATTTTATTTTATACCAATTAATCAATTATAATTATATGACACGACTGTAATTTCAATTTTATCTATGGATTATTTTTCGTAATAATATACAACATATTATTTACCGTGATAATTTGATTTGATTGATTTTTAATTATTTACGTACATAAATGATTAAAATATATAACATAAATATCGTAATTATTATAATTCTATGATATAATTATAATTAACATGTTTTATCATAATTAAATATTGATTTGATATAATTATAATGAAAATTCTTTTCTAAAATAATATAATCTACTATTATTCATCCACTAATTATTTGGTAATAAACCTTAATATGATTTTTTACATCTCCACTATAAGAAATAACTACTTAGATATACCAAATAATATGTAACATATTACTATTTGTATAAGTTAAGGCACAAAGACAGGATTTAATTAAGGTGATTAAAACTTTCACCAAACAGAATATGACCTTAATCGAATAAAAAAGGGCACTCGATTTTGCATTAATTAGCTAGTCGAAGAAATAACATACTTATTCATTATTCATGTTTCATTATATTTTTTAAATAATATATAGAAAACATATATCTTGTGTATAAAAATATAACTATTAGTAATTTTATTAATAAACTTTTTTTTAAACTATTACTAATTTCAATTTTAATAGAAAATCCGAGGAAATAATTTCGCTTGCCATAAATAATATACTAAAACTGTTAGTATATTATCTTCTATATGGTTAATTGAATTTATCAATGATTTTCCCGTATAAATGGTTATTACCCAGTTTTTAATAACTACTTAATTTACAAAATTTGAAATTGAAAATTGTTATTACTAATTTAATTAACTGGTTAATTGAGTTATAATTGTCAAATTATTAAGGTGCAAAATCATTAATTTACTCAATAGATTTTCATATATTATTTATATTTTAAGTAATAATTTGAAATTATATTATTTATCCAGTTAATAATACTATTATTAATAATTATTTTTTGCATTGATTTTTAAATCAATTATTAAATAATTATTTTTGTTAAGATAATTGTTTATAAATTATTTCAAATTATATTTTGTTAAGATATAATTATTTAGATTATTACTCATGGCACGGGTATAATTTCATTTTATACCAATTAATCAATTATAATTATATGACACAAGTGTAATTTCAATTTTATCCGCCGATTATTGGCAAATAAATTTTATTCTAATTATAAATAAAATCAGTTTTTATTGGTAAATAAATTGTCTTTAGGTCAACGATTTAATATATGTGTAGGTTAATTTTTTGTCAAATATAATGAAAATACAAATAAAAAAATAAGGGATAAAAGTAAACTTAATAATACATGACACTACTTTATTTTATTAAATTATTTAAAAATAGCAAATCCACAAAAAATAATCGTAATATATAAATTGAGGCAATAATTTAAAATTCTATAATTATAATTTAATCAAATACTAATAGTAAAACCAAATTACCTAAACAATATTGAACCTATTCTAGTCCTTAGTCACGTATAGTATAGAATCATTCTTGTAACGACAACCAATTGAAATAACATCGTAAGTTTCAATATTTAGAATTCGTGCAAAATCAGACCATCCTCTTGTTAGATAAGCTTCATCATCCGCTATTCATGCAATGCGGCAAGGTATAGAATTGCCACACCGAGAAATCAAACTAACTCTTATTCCCCTCAATGGCATTGCATGCATGCAAAAGAAAGTTGGTAATTTCTGAAAAAAATCAAAATATGTTAAAAAATTATTCTAATAATGAACGGCTTAAACTAAGAAAATTTAAATATATTACCAATAATTGAAATTGCATATCTGAATTTGTCATGAATTTAGCAAAACTGAACGCTTATATCCTTCGGTAAAGTAGAGACCATTGCCTCTTATTTGAACGCTTACATCCATGTAATTAGAACCCGAATCAGTGAAGACAACTCGATGAGGTATTTCATGGATGTGATGCATTGTAAATGATTATGGCAAAATACAATCGAACTGGAACATTAGACGATAAGAATAACTCAGAGTAACAACAAATAAAAAATTATCAAAATAATAATATAATAAAATGAGTATATAAAAAATATTATAAAAAATTATAAATTGTACCTTAAAAGGATCAACTTCAATAAAAAACGAAGAATACATTCG
>NC_029778.3:38491671-38494366 GCF_000817695.3 Arachis duranensis
TCGGATAACAAAGATTTATTATTATTATTATTATTACTATTATTGATATTATTATTATCATTAAAATTATTAAAAGTATTTTTAATTGATAATTGATAAGTAGTTTAATAGTGCATTAAATATTGATTTGATATAATTACAATGAAGATATGTTATCAAATTAGTATTATTATATATTATTCATTTAGTATTAATTATAATATAATTACAATAAAATAATTTAGAATAGAAAAAGAATTTTATTCGTTTTGGAGGGAAAACGGAAGTATGAGAGATCGACACGTCACCTTTAGTAGCTGGGGGAAAATCCAGTTTTAGTATATTAAGTAGATAAATCTTGGAAAGCATGATTAGGGGAGAATTGAGTGAATCAACCCCATACACTTGAGAGACTAGAGCGGATACACATCCGGTGAGGGTTCGATCGCTCAATTACATGTTTCCACCCATGATCATTTATTCTTGCAAGTTTGTAAATTCTTTAAATAATTCAATACAATTGTGGGTTTGCTTTGATTACTATTGCTTTAGCCCTTGTACTTATATATGTATTCTTGGAAGTTGATTTATTTTGACAAAGTAGTTGCATTCATGTAGATAGAGTGCATGTAGGTAGTGCATCTAGGTAGTTTACATTGAATAAATGTTAACATTAGACGATAAGAATAACTTAGAGTAACAACAATTAATAAATTATTAAAAGAATAATATAATAGAATGAGTATATGAAAAATATTATAAAAAATTATAAATTGTACCTTAAAAGGATCAACTTCAATAAAAAACAAAGAATACATTCTTATTCTATGAAGTAGTAAAAAAAATACTAAATATAAAATTATGAATTGACTCTCAAATTTAGATTCATGTACCACAGGAAAACACTATATATAGACTTTAGTAAAACAAAAATAAATATGTAAATTATCTATTATTAAGGTAATTTTTTAATAATGCATTAAATTTTGATTTGATACAATTATAATGAAAATATGTTTCTAAATTAGTATAATTATATATTATTCATTAAATATTAATTACAATATAATTATATTAAAGATATTTTTTATAAAATAATTTAAAAAAATTATTTGATATACGTGAATGGGTAACAAAGATTTTTTATTATTATTATTACTATTATTGATATTATTATTATCATTAAAATTATTAAAAGTATTTTTAATTGATAATTGATAAGTAGTTTAATAGTGCATTAAATATTGATTTGATATAATTATAATGAAGATATGTTGCTAAATTAGTATTATTATATATTATTCATTTAGTATTAATTATAATATAATTACAATAAAATAATTTAGAATAGAAAAAAAATTTATTCGTTTTGGAGGGAAAACGGAAGTATGAGAGATCGACACGTCACTTTTAGTAGCTGGGGAAAACCCAGTTTTAGTATATTAAGTAGATACTCATAAAAATTTATAATATCATGATGACTTAGGATATTAAAAAAAATACTCTACATAATCAATAATAATTTAGAAATTAAAGAAAAAAAATATTTGTATCATGTATTTACCTAAATCACTCAAATATTACAAATTTTTATAATACTCATAACATTTTTTAAGTCATTTTTTTAAATTATTTTGTATAAAATAAAATATTTTTTTAATTGTTTTATATGGAATAAAATATTTTCTTTCATTTTTAAATTATTATTGACTATGTAGAGTATTTTATTTAAAATTTGATATTTACCTAAGTTATTAAAACGTTACATATTTTTATAGTACTCCTAACATTTTTTAAGCAATTTTTTAAAATTATTTTGCATAGGATCAAATATTTTTTGTAGTATAATTTAAATAAATTTATTAAAAAATATTCATAAGCTATTAAAATGGACAAAAGAGTATTGTATAGAATTCGAATTGATAGTTCATTAATATTTTAAAGAAGTCTCATAATTAAATATTTTGTTAGCTTTTTTTAATGTATAAAATAATATATATTTTTTTAATTTTTAATTTTTTTTAATAAGTGTATAATTTGAACCCAACTGGTTTGAATTAGTGTGTGCGTGTGTTTGTGTATTGGTTCGAATTATTGTGTGCATGTGTTTATGTATAATTCGAACCCAGCTGGTTCGAATTATGTAGGAATGGAGTTCGAATTAGACTGATTCAAACTACATATAGATGTGTATTGGTAGATTCACGAAACAGATTTTAATTTGACGGATTTGTGTAGAATTTTGCTCTCCTTAATTTATTATTGTGATTTGCCCTAATTAATATTTTCCATTAAATATTTATATTTACACCAATAGTTATAAGTAAATCATTAGTAAATAATTATACATTCTAATTTTTTATAAATCAAAGCTTATGTAAAATAGTTTTTTATACGTGACTATACGTGTAATTTTATAAAAATAATTACTTATGCTTATCATATCTAAATAATTTAAATATATTTAAATAATTACTTATGTAAAATAGGTTTTTAAATAATTTAAATATTTTTAATTTTTATAAAAAATATATTTATAAATATAATTAAATACAAAATATTTTCTGCTTTTTTTTTAATTTTTGTCTTTAAAAAATTACTTCATTTAACCGCACAAATAAATAGGCCTATGAAAAGAGTTAGATACTTGCTAGATAATTCTTAAAATATCTAACAGAAATTTTTTAGTTGTTGAAAAAAATATTTCCATGTTTTT
>NC_029778.3:38494510-38495276 GCF_000817695.3 Arachis duranensis
TTTTTTTTAAAAAAGGAATGCGTTGTATATATATATATTAGTACTTATCATATAAATTATTTTTAATATGAAAATAGTTTTAATATTTAGATTAAATATTAATATTTAAAATATATTATAATATTATAAATATATAAAATATGTGTTTAATATATATTTTGTATGTTGGTCAAAATGTTAATACACGTTTAATATACATTGTGTGTATTGTAACATGTATTATACATGTTAACTTTTTATCTATAAAATTTATTCACCTAAAATTATATCAAATAATTTTATTTCTAAAAAAATATTAATATTTTTTTTATATTAAGAAAAATTAGTCGATGATACTATGAAGTAGGTGTTGAATAGAGCAATAGGGTAGGTTAAGAATAATAAATGTTTTACAGTTCGTGAGGTGGGTACGGTCGTCCTTTGACTAATAATTGCATCAGAAGAAGAAGAGGGTACAAAAACAAGATCCCTGCAGTGCAGTGCAGTTGAGATTTCACGGCACGCGGTTAAAAATGGTAACCCCTATTATTACTTCATTTGTTCTTATTTTACTCTCTGCCACCCTTCTCTTTCTGTTCCTCATTCACCCACCCTACTCTTACACGCTCGCTAGTCGCTAGTCACTACTACTATTATTTACATTATTTTATTAAATATATTAATGTGCACATTAAAAATTAATATATTACTTAAATTATTTTTAATATATATTTTATATTTATAATTTTATTTTATTTTATTATTTTCATAAAAATTATTTTTGTAT
>NC_029778.3:38495485-38497637 GCF_000817695.3 Arachis duranensis
TTCCTTTTATGGGAATCCAAATTATTAAAAGATTTTTATTATTATTTATTTTTATTTTTGTTATATACAACATGTCATTGTTAATAATTATTGCCAGTACATAGGAAAAATAAATATAGGATTTTATTATCTTGTATCTTAAGGATATAAATTAAGAGTATTATAAATTTTTTTATAAAAATTACTAAAATTTTTATTAAAAATTTTGGAGCACAAATTAATTATTAAATCCATAAATGTATAAGTCTTGATAGGATTTTATATTTTCAAAAAAAAGATTTTATGAAAAATAAAAAGAGAAAGTAACGAAAATATCTTATTTTATAAAATCATAAAACTATTAGAAATAAAAATACAATTCAAACATGCCTTAAAGTTTTCAAAGAAAATTAAAATATACAGTACATGTAGGGTTACGTTCCTAGTTCATAGTTTGGTTTGGTTCCAATCCATTAAGTTATAAGATAAAAGACTGTTTTTATTTTGAATTTTTAATATTTGAATTGAGGATATCCTTAATATTTGAAACGACTCACTTTTGTTCGAAATAATTCTAAAAAGACTCCGTATTATCCTATCGTTAAATATGGGTAAAATACACAATATTGTTAGTGTGTGTATAATAAACATGTTTAATAAATTTTGTCTCTTATGGTTGTTTGGATTTATGGAAAAGGAAGGAAAAGAAAATGAAAAGAAAGAAAATGAGTGAAAAAGTGAGTTTTTTGTTGTTTGGATAGGGAGAAAAAATTGGATGAAAAAAAAAAATATAAGGTAAGTTTCATAAATTTTTTTTTTATGAATGAAATGAAAATAGAAGGAAGATGGATAAAAGTTAGTGAAATTATAAATTTATCTTTTGATTAACAAAGAAAATAAAATATTTAAAGAATATTGGTGTAATTTTATATTATTATAATTTTTTTATTTTTTTTCATTCAAATAAAATTTTTTTATTTTTTTATTTATTTTTTTATCTAAATAATACATAAATAACTTTATTTTTTTATTTTTTTTTATTTTTTTATTTTCTTTTCTTTCATTTTCTTTTTTATATCTAAACAAAGCCAATTAATTGTGCAAATATTTTTTTTGGGCGATTAATTTGTGCAAATATCTTAATTAATGTGTGATTTTAGAGGTAAGAGAAAAAGTTACTATTATTTATATTAAAAGATATTAGAATTTATTTAATGAATAAGTAAGTTTACAACGAAGTGAACATAATAACTGATAGTAGGTAGACTAATAATATATTATGAGTTAAAATTTAAAAATACTTATTTAACTAATTATATCGTCGCTCTATACATTATTAAGATTACTAAGTTTCTTTCCAGATTTACTGGAGGAATTGACTCAATTTATTCTTTCTTTTTTTTGAAATAAAAAACTATTCAAACATTTAATTTTTTGAAATAAAAATTTAAAAAATAAGGTGATTTACTTATAAGCAAATAAGCAATGAGTGCCTGAATAATGGTAATGATGAGAGAATGAATAATCCTCCACGAAATATGACATGTATGTGAAGAATACAAATATATATCAAATTTATTAATAATTATCTGCATGGATATATAGTATAATTAATTGATGAGAAAGGATTGGGCAACCTAAGTATAACGTTTCAAAATTGTGTGTATACAAATTTATTCTCCATGATGAAACGAAAATGATATTTTATTTCTTTATTTTGTTTTTTCAAAATTACATTATGAACAGAAATAATTTCTAGCATATTTAGACAATGAAAATGATAGATGGATGATTCTTGAATAATAAAAAAAGGTGGCTAACAATAACAAAGGTGAGAAGTCGTGCGGGGTTGGGTGGCATGAACAAGGGGTAACGCGGCTAATTGACATGTAAATATATAAATTTAAATAGCCTGTATATATATTTATTTAGGAACAAAATAATAAGATAATGATAGCTATGAACAAATTAACGATACATGTAAATGAAACGTGGATGTCATTTATGGATAACTTCAACAATGTTTGAAAAGATTTAAATAATTACTTTGTTGTGATTCCATTTGACTTGTATGCCAGACTGAAAGCAAAATTAAAGCTTATTTCTAAACTAAATAATAAGCTTTTAATTAATTTTCCATTAAAATAAAGATTATGATATCTATAATTCACAT
>NC_029778.3:38498235-38502886 GCF_000817695.3 Arachis duranensis
TGTTTGGAAAGGGAGAAAAAATTGGATGAAAAAAAAAAATATAAGGTAAGTTTCATAAATTTTTTTTTTATGAATGAAATGAAAATAGAAGGAAGATGGATAAAAGTTAGTGAAATTATAAATTTATCTTTTGATTAACAAAGAAAATAAAATATTTAAAGAATATTGGTGTAATTTTATATTATTATAATTTTTTTATTTTTTTTCATTCAAATAAAATTTTTTTATTTTTTTATTTATTTTTTTATCTAAATAATACATAAATAACTTTATTTTTTTATTTTTTTTTATTTTTTTATTTTCTTTTCTTTCATTTTCTTTTTTATATCTAAACAAAGCCAATTAATTGTGCAAATATTTTTTTTGGGCGATTAATTTGTGCAAATATCTTAATTAATGTGTGATTTTAGAGGTAAGAGAAAAAGTTACTATTATTTATATTAAAAGATATTAGAATTTATTTAATGAATAAGTAAGTTTACAACGAAGTGAACATAATAACTGATAGTAGGTAGACTAATAATATATTATGAGTTAAAATTTAAAAATACTTATTTAACTAATTATATCGTCGCTCTATACATTATTAAGATTACTAAGTTTCTTTCCAGATTTACTGGAGGAATTGACTCAATTTATTCTTTCTTTTTTTTGAAATAAAAAACTATTCAAACATTTAATTTTTTGAAATAAAAATTTAAAAAATAAGGTGATTTACTTATAAGCAAATAAGCAATGAGTGCCTGAATAATGGTAATGATGAGAGAATGAATAATCCTCCACGAAATATGACATGTATGTGAAGAATACAAATATATATCAAATTTATTAATAATTATCTGCATGGATATATAGTATAATTAATTGATGAGAAAGGATTGGGCAACCTAAGTATAACGTTTCAAAATTGTGTGTATACAAATTTATTCTCCATGATGAAACGAAAATGATATTTTATTTCTTTATTTTGTTTTTTCAAAATTACATTATGAACAGAAATAATTTCTAGCATATTTAGACAATGAAAATGATAGATGGATGATTCTTGAATAATAAAAAAAGGTGGCTAACAATAACAAAGGTGAGAAGTCGTGCGGGGTTGGGTGGCATGAACAAGGGGTAACGCGGCTAATTGACATGTAAATATATAAATTTAAATAGCCTGTATATATATTTATTTAGGAACAAAATAATAAGATAATGATAGCTATGAACAAATTAACGATACATGTAAATGAAACGTGGATGTCATTTATGGATAACTTCAACAATGTTTGAAAAGATTTAAATAATTACTTTGTTGTGATTCCATTTGACTTGTATGCCAGACTGAAAGCAAAATTAAAGTAAAATAAGAAAGATAAATATAATTAAAAAAATACATAATTGGTTAGCTATTATGATTGGAGTAAGAATTATTATATTTACTCCATGAAATTGAATATAGAATCTCATTCTATATTTGATGAGTTCATCACAAGAAAATGATTTTTATTATTTTAAAATTATTATATTATTATATACTTGTATTCATCACCTCTAAACTTTGTGTTGTTTCATTTTATACATTTATATATTCATTATTCAATAGTACTTAATAATAATTTTTGGACCTTTTGGCCCCCCACTGATGATAATAATAATAATAACCCTTAAAGAATATATATAAAATAAAAAATTAATATTTACCGAGCTTTTGTAAATTTAGGGTTAGTTAACTGCCTTTTATATGTTTTTTTATGCGAACTTTGGGTTAGCCATTGGATTCACATAATTTTTTTTAATATTGAATTAATAATAGGGAGTAAAAATTGAATTGTCTAATTTTTAAGAGAGGAAAAAATTCGATTATCTAATTTTTGGGTACAAAAATTGGACTTTTTGATTTTAGTACTCGAACTCTCCAATTTGTGTATTTTATTTTTTTTAATTTTTTAAACACAAATCGAAAAGTTCGATTTATATACTTCTTAAAATTTTAAAATATACAAAAAATTACAATATTAAAATATATCACTCATCTCTCTTTTATATTTAAATTTTTTAGTCTTAGATTTAATTATTTTGAAGTTCAATAAAATACCAAGGTCAAAGGTAACACATAAGATATCATAAAATATTTAATTTAAATCCCTATGAAACATGTGGGGCATTTATTATTTATAATAAACAAGGTGGACAAAATTAAGCGCATAAAATCAATGTTTTGAATATCTAAGTCGCTCAACATAAAAATTTAAAATTTAAAACTTATAACTAATATAAACAAAAGAAAATAGAGGTTAGAATTTTTTGGTTTGAGACTGAATCCTAGATGCCTTAAAGTCAGTGATTTATTCTTTGCATATGATTTTATTTTGTTTAGTAAGGTGACAATAAAAGATGTGAAAGTTTATTAAAATTGTTTAAAGACTATGAAGAAGTGAGTGATCAGGTGATAAATTTAGATAAGTTTTCTGTTTTCTTTGGTAAGAACACTCTTCTATCAGTCCATGATCAACTGGCTGCCCTGTTGTCTGTATCACATGTTGGTTGCCAGAATAAGTATTTAGGCCTCCCAGCAGTGGTCAATAGATCGAAAAAAGAGATATTTAACTTTGTCAAAGACAAGGTTTTGCAAAAACTATAACATTGGAAGCGAGCTTTGCTGTTAGCTAGTGGCAGAGAGGTTTTAATAAAAGCAGTGGCAACTGCAGTGCCTCTGTACACACTGAGCTGTTTTAAGCTCCCCGAGACACTATTAGAGGACATCCAAAAGTCAATAATGCAGTTTTTCTGAGGCCAAAAGAACGCAGAGAGAAAGATGCAGTGGATTAATTGGCGGATTGCTTGTAAACTAAAGAACCAAGGTGGTCTGAATTTTAAGAATCTTAGGGCTTTTAACTTGGCTATGTTAGGAAAACAGGGATGAAGGTTGATCTCTCGGCCTCACTCTCTAATTTACAAGGTCTATCAAAACAGATATTTTAAATTTTCAACCTTTCTATGCACAGAAATTGGTAATAATCCATCTTGGAGTTGGAAAAGTGTTCTGGAAGGTCGAAAAGTTTTGGAGAAAGGCATTTTTTGAAAGATTAGAAGGGGACATTCAGTTAAAATCTTAGAGGACAACTGGATAAAGCAAATTCAACCAAATGAAATTCAAATTCTCAACCATTCACACAATCACCCGATTTGGATTTCTGAACTACTCCTACCAGATCAAAATTGGAATCAAGAGCTAATCACCTCAACATTCACACAAAGCATAGCACAGACAATCATAAACACAAGCATCAGAACAACAGAAGATATGGTTACATGAAATAAAGAGAAGAATGAATGCTACTCGGTTGCCTCTAGATATACATTGGCCTTCCAATTCTACCATGCACCAGTTGAATTTTCGCCGGAACAATGTAGAAGAAGAAAAGTCTGGAGTTCAATTTAGAAGTTAAAATGCCAGCCCAAAATTAAAAGTTTTCTATGGAAAGTAATGCATGAAGGCTTACCATTCAAAGAAAGGTTGCACTCTAAAATTCAAATGGTGAACCCAATCTGTAATCGATGTGATGCTACAGTGGAATTAATTCTCCACTGCCTCACTCAGTGCTCAGAATCAAAGAATGCTTGGAAAATAGCAAGCCTTTCCTGGACAAACCCAGAAACAAAAACATGGAGATGGTGGTTATGACTCCAAAAACAACCCAGAGAGAGAGAAGTTAAATGCAAAAAGAAACTCATTTGGCAACAATACTAACATGGCAGATTTGGAAGATGAGGAATTTGAAAATTTTCGAAGCCAAAGTCATTTCTCCTCAAGAAGTAGTAGCTATTACAAGGTCCGAAACTCTGGAAGCAGTGACTCACCTCCATTGATGAAGCTCAAAGAACGACGCTCCTTCTCCAAAAACTCTTCCTTTTTCAGTTTACCCTTTTCACGCCTTTTAGTAACGTTCTATGTCTTAATTAGGAGTTAATATCTAGCATTTTTGCTTAGTTGGGGAATTCACATTTTTCTCTTGCTGTAAGCCCAAAATGGGCCTTTTATTTTATTGCATCAATAAAAATTGTCTTTAAAAAAAAAAGTGTATTACTTTACATTAGACTGCAATCTAAGATTTTAAATTTTTTTGTTAAGGTTTTGTTTGCTCTAATAGGATTTTTTAAAAGAGTCACCTTGACGGTCTAATTCAAATGGTTACCATACATAATTTGCCAACATTCTTTGTGATCCTGTAGGAGTTAATAGTTAGTACGAATGACGATCGTGAAAGGAGTTTTCATGGAGAGAATGAAAAGAATGACGATGATGCTATTTTTTTGGGAGAAGATGTGGTTGAGGAGAGTTTACGGATGTGTTTGAGAAGTTTAGTTTGAAAAAAATAATAACGGACAGAACCTTTAAGATGATAGACTTGGAGATAATGTGTTCTAATTCTTCTTTAAAAAGGAAGTGAATTTGATAAGAATTGAAAAAGAAGTTTCATGGCTCTTTAAGAACTACATTGTTAATTTAAAAAGATAGAAGGAGGAAGATGAATGTGATAGTAGCAGTTTGAGGCTGGTTTCGATATGGATTCAGTTTTTCAGAATCCCAGAGAAATATAAAACAAAGGAGTTAGGGAGGTAGATTGCAAAGAGATTGAAGGAGGTGTTGGATGTTAATTTC
>NC_029778.3:38502898-38521385 GCF_000817695.3 Arachis duranensis
TCCTTCTAGATGTAATGAAGACTTTAAGGAGGTAGCTAAAGATTGCTGGTCCAAACAAAATGGTGATTGAGTTATCGGTTAAATATGAAAAGGATTGGCTACTTTTGCAACTATTTTGGTTATGTTGACCATGAATAAAAAAATTACTTTATTATATTGCAAGATACGACTGTAAAAGAGGTACGGAGGAAAGATGGGGAGGGGCATGGTTGAAATCAGAGTAATTAGGGAGAAGAATGAATGGATATAAAGAGAACCTGAACCCAAGTAAGCCAAAAGTTGATGCACTGATAAAAGAACAACGTCAGAGGACTACACCAATGAGTTTATTCAAAAGTTTTGCAAATCTTTTGGTGAAGGATAGAGAGAAGAAAGATAAGCGGGGAGAGAATAATGCTATAGGTGAATCTGATTAAAATAAAAACAATCTTGCTGTTGAAAATAGCCATAGGGGAGAAAAGGACACACAAGGGGATGGATGATGCCTTCGCATCTTTAGTAATTTTTACATATATGTTTTTAAGTAGTTTTCTTATATTTAATTTGAAGTTTCTATGTTTTTAATGAAGTTTACATAACTAATTATATATTTAGAGTTGTTTTAGAATTATTGTGCATCCAGAAATAGTTTTTAAAATAATCAGGAGAAGATAAACAAATAAGAAAGGCACAAGATTGAACTCCCAGAAAAACAGGTACTGGACACCAAAAATTGCCAAACGGCTGCCAATCACCCAACTCACCAAGTCCAACGCCCAAATGGTTGCCTTGTTCCAAGGAATCCAAAGGCCAGCGCCCAAAAGTGAAACCCAGTGCCTTCGATAAGCAAGCAAGGAAGGGCGCGCTACTTCAAGAGCTGGCGCCTAGCGCCAGTGAAGTTTATTTCACGGGCGCCCAAGACTGGCACCAACTTCAAGGTGAATTTTCACTCCCAAGTCCAAAATGCATCCAAGTTAGGTGCCAATATCCCAAGTCCAGCCCCAAACCCATGACCCTCTTTCAGGAAGCTCTAATTTAGCCCAAAGATTCAAGATTTGAATGATTATTTATTATTAATTTCTTCTAGAAAGATAAGATTTAGTTTTAGATTAAATTTGAATTATTATTTTAGTTATCTTATCCTTTCAAAGATAAGATTAAATTTTGTTTGAATTTGAATTCTAGGATAGAATTTATAATAAGTGAACGATGGTTCACAGAAAAATTGCATGATCTATTATCCAACATCTCATTCATTAGCTTTTCTTTTTCTGTTTATCATGAGTAAGTAAATCTCGTCTGTTAAGGTTAGGAGCTCTATTTGATTTTCATGGATTGATAATGTGATTGTTTCTTTTATTTTGATTAATGCATTAATACTATTCAAGAATTGAGTTTCGTTCTTCATCTTAATGGTTAGAAATATTGGAAAATATTCTAAATGTATCTTAGATTCTGTAATTACTTTGAGAAATTTAATATCGGAATTAGCTTGAATCTCTTTCTCTTAATTTTTCAATTTTGCTAGGAATAGTATTATGAAAGTTGTGCAATGTTAAATCAGAATTGTGCTTAATCTTTTTTCTTAATTAGTTGACCAAGGAATTAGCGATTAAATAAGTTAAAGAGAAATTAAATTTTCATGAATCACAGCAATTTGATTATATATGATTTTTTGTGAAAGTATTTTGCATGAATCACAATAAATAAACATGATGATTTTCTTTTCTAGAAATTAAACATCTCCGAAGCCTTAACATCTTATTCACTATTTACTTTTCTAAATTCACAAGCATTCATTCATTCATATCAAACACTCTCCTTTATTGCTCTTTATTATTTCAAGATTCACATCCTTCCTCTTGCAAAGGTTCGGCCGATCTAATTAGAAAATTCGATTAGAAGTTTGTTTGCTCAATCCTTTAATTCTTATGGGAACGATATCCACCCATTATAATATTATTTGAAGCGATTTAGTGCACTTGCCAAGATTAGTGTCATCAAGTTTTTGACACCTCAAAAGATGAGAATTAAAAGCGTTGAGTGATAATGATATGTTGGCTATCACTTACAATGGCCAAAGAATAGAAGGAAGAATTGGGGATGTGATGGGAGACAGTAGTGGAGTTTTTGGTTTTGGGCAAAATCATAGTGCAAATTCTGTAGCAAAAAAGAGGGCTCAGCTTAAGCAATTAGCTAGAAGTAAGGGGAAGGAGGGGGGAGGCGACAGCTAAGGCGGGGGGAAAGAAGGGTTATCAGAGGCTGAAGAGGACAACACTTTGAAGAAATAATGTCTCATAGAGGGAGAAGAATCACTGAAGGGAGGTGGTGCCAAACTTAATATTGCATCCCAAGGCTTATCAAGATGATTATGTAGAATTGTTGGAGTTTGGAAAAACCTCTAACAATTCATAACATGCAAGAGATCGAAAAATCTCATTTTCTCGAGGTATTATTTTTATGAGAAACTAAGAATAGTGCCTTGTTTGTTAGTGTTTAGTGTAAGAAAGTGGGGTTTGATGAAGTGCATTATGTTGAACTACAGGTTTTGTTAGGAGGTTTGGCGTTGACTTGGAGGAACAGAGTTTCGATGGTAGTGGAGAGAGATGCTGATTTCTACATAAAATTTAGATGGGTGGACAATGTGATGAGTAAGACATGGGCGATTTTTTCTATTTACTTACATAGTGATGAAAGAGAGAGGAGTTTTCAATTTGATGAATTAAATGGCCTTATCAGCAATGATAAACTGCAGTACATGGTATTCGAGAACTTCAATACAATCATATCTTTTCATGAAAAGGAAGGGGGGAGAATGAAATCATCTTCATCCATTGGAAGTTTTAATGATTTTATCAGTGAATGAGGGCTGATGGACTTGGGATATGAGGGAAGTAAATATACTTAGTCAAACAGGCAATATGGGTTTGATAAAGGAAAGGCTTCATAGGTGCTTGGTGTATTTTTATGGAGGTGTGACTATTCGAGAACTATGATTTTTCACTTAGAAGACCACGGTTCTGACCATCATCTGCTACTAATTAACTTGGACCAAAGAGAAACGGAGGATGAAGAGGAGATTTAGATGGCAAGAGAGATAGTGTGATGTTGGAGATGCTACAAAAATTGTTGAAAAAACTTGAAAAGAACTGTTTGATAGATCTCCAATATTTGTGCTACATATGAAACTTAAGAAACGTAGGTACCGAATGGTGGAGTGGGACAAACAAGGCTCAAGAAACACAAGAATCAAAATGCAAGAACTTAGAGAAAATCTTGAAGAAGAAAAAAATTGCAGTGACTAAATTGAAGGGATCTTAATAAAGATGTTAGAGGAGGAATTGGAGGAGGCGTACTTGGGCGAGGAGAGGTATTGGAGAAAAAAGTCTCATACACAATGGCTGAAATGGGAAGATCATAACACAAAATTTTTCTATACAAGAACTCAGGCAAGAAACAGACAGAATAAGTTGTAGAAATTAAAAGACGAAGAAAGAAGAGTGACGATAGATGCTGAAGGTATTGGAGAAATAACACAAAAATATTTTTAGAATCTATTTACATCCTCTAATCCTAAAGACCCAACCCCAAAGATTGACGCTATCTCTAAGAAGATAATATATATATATATGTAAAACACAAATAGGATTTTGGTGGGCCCAATCAGTAAGCAAGAAGCTAAGTGAGCCGTTTTCTTTATCAACCCTTTCTCTGTTCCAGGGAATGATCGATTTACTACAAAAAGTTTTCATCACTACTGAAAGATAGTTAAAAATAATATTTTTCAGACAGCTGTGAGTTTTTTTAATTGAGGAAAATTGCTAAAGTCCTTTACCCATACACACATCTGTCTAATTCCTAAGGTAAATGGTGCCTTTACCATATCTCAAATTAGACCAATAAACCTGAGTTTTGTTTTTTACAAAATAATATCTAAGATTCTAGTGCATTGGATGCAATTTATCATGGATAGAATGATAAGTCATAATTAAAGTGCATTCATTAGAGGAATATTGATCAGTAATAATGTGTTAATATCCCATGAGTTTATGCAATTTTTTGAAAAACAAAAAGTATTAAGAGTAGAATTTGGCATTAAAATTAGATGAGTAAACTTTATGATAAGGTAGAGTGGAGTTTTTTTATGGAGTATGATGAAGCAAATGGGCTTTTGTGATAAATAGATTGGATGGATGAAGGAGTGTGTTGTTGCTGTATCCTATTCTATTATTGTGGATGGACAACCTTAGAGTATTTTTAAGCCTGCAAGGGGCCTATGACAATGAGACCCCCTTTTTCCTTAATTTTTTTTATTTGTGCAGAAGGACTCTTCCATCTGCTCTATAGAGGAGAACATAATAATGAGATTAGTGACCTTAAATTGAACAATAGATGCCGTAATCAGTTATCTATTCTTCGTAAATGACTCTATCTTATTTTGTAAACCTACAAACCAAGAATGTCAGAATTTAATGAAAATCCTACAGGCTTACAACGATATAAGTTGTCAGGAAGTGAATTTAAACAAGTTCTCTATTTTCTTTAGTAATAATACCCCTCAAGGAGAATGAACAATCTTATCTAATATTCTTTGAGTTCCTCGTATTGGCTCATAGGACAAGTACTAGGGACTGCCATTGGTGGTGCACAGATAAAAAAAGGAGATATTTGGCTATATGCAGGATAAACTGTCAAGAAAATTGCAACACTGGAAGCGTGGCTTGCTCTCAACAAGCGGAAGAAAGGTGCTAATAAAGTTAGTTGGATCTGCAATCCCAATTATGTAGAAGAGCATGTTTCGAATTACCCGACACACTTATTAATAAAATACAAAGGAGCATGATGCATTTTTGGTGGGGTTAGAAACAAGGCAAGAGGAAAATATAATGAATTAAATGGGATACATTATGCAGAGTCAAAACTTAAGGCGGCCTAGGTTTCAAGGATTTAAAGGTTTTTAATTTAGCAATGCTAAAAAAATAGGGTTAGAGATTGATAAATAGATGAATTCTTTGGTTTTCAATGTGTTTAAAAGTAGATACTTTCGATTTTCCTCCTTCTTAAAAGTAAAGGTGGGTTCGAACTTGTCTTGAGCCTGGAAAAGGTTACCGGAAGGGCGAAAAGTGTTAGAGAATAGAGTTTATTGGCGAATTGAGAGACAATCTACAGTGAGTATTTGGGGAGAAAACAGGATTAAGAATCACCCAATTATCTTGAAGCCTCAACAATAGACTAATTTGCTATAGGTTAGTGAATTAATGATAGAAAAGGGAAACTGGAATGCACAACTAATACAGAATAATTTTACCCTAAACATAACTTAAGCAATTTCGCAAACACCAATTCATCAGGATAGAGACAAAATTATATGAATTAAAGAAAGAAATGGTACTTACTCAGTTAAAACAGGGTATGCTAATGGTTTCTAATTTATCACTCCCTTTTGAAAATCTACCCAAATTCTTCAAGAATAAAAGCCTATGGAAGAAAGTGTGGAATGTCAACAGCTCAATAAAAATTAAAGTTTTTTTGTGAAAATCTATGCTTGGAGGATTGCATGTGAATAAAAAAATTGATACAAGAATCGAAGCAATTCCTGAAATTTACCCTCAGTGCCATCAGTTTCCAAAAACATTGACCCATTGTTCGATAAACTATTCTCATGCTCGGCGGATCTAGCAGCTACTGGAAACACCAATCCCATAGGTAGATGATAAACTATAAAGCACAAGCATTTCTTAATTGTCATGTCTGTGTGTGATTAACAACTAAATACGGAGAAGATTAATTATTAAAAAGAAAGTTATAAACATATTTTATATAAAAAAATAATATAAACATTAAATCGTAGTATATTGTTAGCTTTTCTATATCAAAGATAGAGTGAATTTTATTAGATGAGGGTAATTTGGAACAATTCTCAAACAAATAAAGAATGGTCCTAACTTGGACAGAAATACAAAAGAAAAATGGCATACCCACAGAAACAAAATGGCAACATCAAGATAGAGGAAAAAATCAGTAACATCAACGAAAAAAAGGAAGAAAGGGGCTGCAGTGTTCAACAAGCCCTAATCTAATACTCATAATTCAATACAGTGGTTATAGCAAGGACTTCTTGAAGTGAGCTTTTTTCTCCTTCAAAAATCTTTTTGTTCCTTGAATTCCATATTTTTCACATAGTAATCATAATCAAACTTACTTTTTTCTTTCCATAGCATTTTTGACGGGACTTCAAACACACCTCCAACCACCATTTCTGCCATTCCTCCAATCTTGCCTCGTCACCTATCTATGGAATCAAAATGCCAAGAAGTTGCTAGATGTGACATGTATAGGGACAATTAATTAAGCAATGGCCGATTGTTTATGAACTTGCGGGACAACACGATATACTTCTTGAATCCCCTGAATTATTGTATGAATTCTTTGCCTCACTAGAACTCCTCCATGTAATGACTTCCATAAGAATACTCTAACCATTGCTGGGCATTTGACTTTCCATACCTCATTCCACAGATTTTTGTTTATGAATCAAGGTGATTGTACTCTATTGGCGAATGGAAGAATTAGAATCCAATAGAGTACTCAGGCTTGACCGTGTAAATTCTATAACACCCTATTATCCTAAGCCTTACCTCATGCCATAAAGGAAAGGATAACGAAGTGCTATGATATTTCTAAAACTCATACCATAATATATATAGAAGGAAATAATAATACTGGAAGCTCGAGGAAGAAATAAAGCTCAAAATAGAGATACAAAAGCGCAAAGTGTTCACACAAACTAACTACGAGCTTAAAGGCACAAGATACAACATGATAAAGATACAAGATCAGATCAGATCACAATGTATATATAATAGCCAAAAGAATACTAGTCGCAGCCCATGAAGTTTAGGCCGACTAGTTAATACAGACATAACAGAGTTTTTGAAATAAAATAGAAACATCTTAACTCTCAAAGTAAGCCTCTAAGGTAACAAGACACAAAATACAAAAGTGAGAGATACTACATTGAAATAACAAAATATAAGAGAATAAAAGCCATCCTCTACTTTGTCACCATCCTGCAAACTCACTGAGGTAGGTTGCGACCTACATCTGAAAAACAACAACATATGGTATGATAACCGGAGGTTTTCAGTATGGTAACAGTGCCCAATATATAAGATATAAGGTTTCGGGATGCCAAAGGCAATCCTAAAACTTCACACCGATACGGAGAATTCAAAACTTAGAAACAATCTTAATAAAATCCTCAAAGAGTTTTCTATCTTAGGGATTATCTATTCTAGATTTTACATCGCTATCACACAGCCTTCACCAACCTAACGTCCATGCGATCCCATCGCCACCGCCTACCAAGTCTCCTCAATCCCAGTAGAAAGTACAAGTATATACAAGGAAGTAAAACACAGGTAATATACATTTACAGCAACTAGCTCAGGAAGCAATTAAGCAGGTTATACATTTAGGCAATAGATTCAATTAAGCAAAGTAAACAAACAAATAGAAGATGCACATGATGAATTCCCATCCTATTGGATGTGATATCACTTGTCGGTTCAACTGCCAACCCGACACATCCCCTTAGGATGTCGTCTTTCGGTCCTGAATAAAATTGGTACCCCATGGATATAGTGCTCGACACACTCTTGTGACTCGAAAGAATGCGAGTGGATACTCAGCCTCAGACCTCACATCTCAATGTAAGCGTCCTTAAGCCAGCGCTGTAACCACGACAAGCGGGATTAACCACCGTCCTTGCCAGGCGCATACCGACTCATCAATATCAGTATATCAATCATATAGAATCAATCTCAGTGATCACTGCTCATAGCACAAGTTCATTATTTCTTATCTCATTACAATAATTCATTTCCATTCCAAGTCTCAAACTCATCATCGTTTCTCATTATGCCATCAACTCAGCACTTCGCCAAGTTATTCAAGTTATTCCATCCAAAGAACTTCCCAATCCTAAGTGTCCACCTTCTAAAATCAAACATAAATAATCTAATCGTAAGTCATCTAACGCATCCTCAATAATCTCATGGCCTAACCACTAGTTATAAGTCTCAAATAGTAGTTAAGAATGTTTAGAAAGCTAGGAGAACCTTTAAAAGTGAAGAAAAAAAGTTTTCACCAAAATAGGACTCATGCGTACACATGCCCCTATCTGCGTACGCAAACCTCAAGACAGCAAAGGAGGCCCGCGTTGCGCGTAACATGCTGCGTACACATGCCTCAAAAATCAACATTTTTGCGTAAGCACGCCTATGCTGCGTACGCATGGGTACTTGGAAGGGGCCAATTGCCGCGTCGTGTGCAGGAGTCTGCGTACGCATGGCCTTAAAAACTTAGAAATTTTTCAAAAGTGGCAGAATTCAAATTTGTATACCGAACTTTAAACGCGCATAACTTTTTGGTTTTAAAATATTTTTCATATGTTCTTCAAATGTTTTAAAGCTCTTGGATTCAACTTTCATTTAAATTAAATTTCATAAAAAACAAAGATCCAGAGGCCAAGTTATACTTTGTCAAAATTCATCAAAAATAAGGTTTTACAAAATTTGACATAATTCTCTAGTTTTCCAAATCCTCCATTCAAACCAAACTTAATCATACCCAAAATAATCATGAAAGCACTAATACACACTCTATTTTACTATTCCATTGTACTTCAAGCATTTTCACACCTATTTTACTCAATTTTTCATCTCTTCACCTCATAGTTCAATAATTTCCAAATCAAGAATACAATATTAAAAATTTTGTACAATTCAACTCTTCATAACATCATTCATCATACATCATCACCAATCCTCATTAACATAAACTTTCATCCAAATTTGTCTTCAACATTAATGGTCAACAACATACATCATCAATTCAATAATTATCAACCATCAATTCAATCCTATCCTAAGGTCCACTACCCTGAGTTTCACGAAACATTATATATTACGTAAAGAAAATCAAAACCATACATTGGTCGATTTCTAACACTCTCAGTTTAACCAAATTGAGTCCAACCATGCTTCCACAAAGTTCCCAAGACTAACAAGCCACCAAACACAATCCAAAAGCTGCAATAATCAAAATTTTCAAGTTATAAACTATTAATTTACCAAAATTAATACCTAGGGTTCACCAATAATCACAACTCTATAAGGGCAACGAGTTTTTACCTTACCCAACAGCCAATGAGGATAAAATCCAATGAATTCCCATTATTGGTTGGCACCTAAACAACCAAATCACAAAAATCTATTCAAAATCCAAAACTAAATTTTGAAATTTGTTAGGGCTGAAGAATGGAGTGTGAAATTTAAATTCTTTCTAGTAATGCCTAGTTAGAACTGACGGACTCGGCGAGAGCTTCGCGTAACCATAAATGGGACGCGAATCGGAGCACCGTAACTCAAGTTGTGATTGAAAAAAGTGGAAGATGAATAGTGTTTTGTTCTTCTTCTCCTCTAAACTCACTCAGATGCATGTGTTTGTGTTTGAGGGTGAAAATGAGGCTGAAAGCCTTCATTAACACACTTATATATGTTGGGCTTGGGTCCAACTTGGGTCCAGTCCAACCGCTTAGCATTTTTGGTTTATTTGGCCCAACTTTAGTCCAAAACCTTTAGATTAGCGCCCGATTTTCAATTCTAAATAATTTTCTAAGCTTTTCTATAGTTTTATTTTTTCTCTCGCGGTACCAGACAGACTTAAGCCGGTACTACCGGTGGTGGACGAAATTGTGATTCATACTTAAATTGTTGTTCAAAATTGATTCCCAGGTAATGGCCCCAAAAACTTGGTGCTCAATACCATGGTCTAAATATAATTTTACAACTTCGCTCAACTAACCAGCAAGTGCACTGGGTCATCCAAGTAATACCTTACATGAGTAAGGATCGATCCCACGGAGATTGTTGGTATGAAGCAAGCTATGGTCATCTTGTAAATCTCAGTTAGGCGGATAGTAAATGTTATGGAATTTTCGAATAATAAATAAAGTAGAAAATAAAGATAGAGTTACTCATCTAATCCAATGGTGGGAATTTCAGATAAGTGTGTGGAGATGCTTGTCCCTGTTGGATCTCTGCTTTCCTACTGCCTTTCTTCAATCCTTCTTATTCCTTTCCATGGTAAGCTGTATGTAGGGCATCACCGTTGTCAATGGCTACATCCCATCCTCTTAGTGAAAAAGGTCGAAATGCTCTGTCACGGCACGACTAATCATCTGTCGGTTCTCGATCATGTTGGAATAGAATCCCTTGATTCTTTTGCGTTTGTCATCATGCCCAACAATCGTGAGTTTGAAACTCGTCACAGTCATTCAATCCCGGAATCCTACTCGGAATACCACAGACAAGGTTTAGACTTTCCGGATTCTCATGAATGCTGCCATCAATTCTAGCTTATATCACGAAAACTCTGATCTCACGGAATGGAAGGCTTGGTTGTCAGGCAAGGGCAACCATGCGTCGTGCATTAGGAATCCAAGAGATACACACTCTAGCTTTCGCTTGTAGGACGGAAATGGTTGTCAGGCACGCGTTCATAGGGACGGATGATGATGAGTGTCACAGATCATCACATCCATCAGGTTGAAGTACGAATGGTATCTTAGAACAGGAATAAATCGAATTGAATAGAAAATAGTAGTAATTGAATTAAAACTTGAGGTACAGCAGAGCTCCACACCCTTAATCTATGGTGTGTAGAAACTCCACCGTTGAAAATACATAAGTGATGAAGGTTCAGGCATGGCCAAGAGGCCAGCCCCCAAACGTAGTCAAAAGATAAAAAATACAATCAAAGACGTCTAATACACTGGTAAAAAGTTCTATTTATACTAAACTAGCTACTAGGGTTTACAGAAGTAAGTAATTGATGCATAAATCCACTTCCGGGGACCACTTGGTGTGTGCTTGGGCTGAGCTTGATTTTTACACGAGCTGAGGCTTATCTTGGAGTTGAACGCCAAGTTGTAACATGTTTTTGGCGTTCAACTCTGGTTCGTGACGTGTTTCTGGTGTTTGACTCCAGAATGCAGCATGGAGCTGGCGTTGAGCGCCAGTTTACGTCGTCTAATCACGAATAGAGTATGGACTATTATATATTGCTGGAAATCTCTAGATGTCTACTTTTCAACGCCGTTGAGAGAGCACCATTTGGAGTTCTGTAGGTCCAGAAAATGCATTTCGAGTGCAGATAGGTCAGAATCCAACATCATCAGCAGTCCTTTGTCAGCCTTTTATCAGAGTTTTGCTCAGGTCCCTTGATGAGAGAACTTTTGCGTGGTCTAGAATTCAGAATAATTTCCCGTTGCAAGTATAGCTTCTAAACCAACAAAAGTCCTTTCATACAAAAGTTTTGGTTATCACAAGTAACAAACCCCTAAATAAATTGATAATTAATGTAATTAAACCTCGGGTTGTCTTCTCAAGGAATTGCAGGGAGGTATGTTCTTATTATTGGTTATGAGTATGTAAAATTGGGGTTTTAAGAATGAGGAACAATTATGATGAATGACAAGTAAAATAAATAATTGACTCTAAAATAAACTCTTGGTAAGGTATAAGAACTGGAAGTCCTATCCTAGTTATCCTTATCAATTGTGATGAGAATTGGATTTTTCTCCCACTTTGTTAACCTCTAACTATGAAGGTAAGTCAAGTGAATGAATTAATTCGAATCCTCAAGTCCTAGTCTTTCCTTAGGAAAAGTTAGAGTTATTGGATCTCGAATCAATTCTTGAAGAATTCCAATTTTCAGTCAACAATGAGTTTGATAACTCAAGAGTTACCAATTAATCAACCAAAGCCAAAAGGGAATAAAACCTACTTGAATGAAAATAATTTGGATGGAGCACAAGCATCAATAACATAAATTAGAGAAAATAATCATAAATCTGAAATACCTCAATTGCATTAATAAAATAAAATCAATCCAAATATGAAGAGTCATAAGCCAAATAAGCAACATCAATAATCAACAATTAAGATGAGTCGAAATAAAAAGATATTGAACCTGATGAAGAGTTGAAATAAATTCTAATTTCTAAAAATCCTACCTAAATCCTAAGAGAGAGGAGAGAACCTCTCTCTAAAAAATCTACATCTAAAACTAAAATTATGAATTATCAGAGCATGATGAGTCTCTGCAAGTTCCCTGACTTTAATCTGTGTTTTTGGGCCGAAAACTGGGTTGAAATGCGGCCCAGAATCTCTGTCAGTGACTTTTGTAATTCTGCAGATCGCGCACGTCACGCGATCGCGTCATCCATGCGAACGCGTCATTCGCGTTTTTCCCTGCCACGCATTCGCGTCGTCCATGCTTCCGCGTCACTTGTGCTTTTCCAATCCACGCGGTCGTGTGAGCCATGCGACCGCGTCACTGCGGATTCCTTTCTTCTGCGCGGTCGCGTCGCTGACGCGTACGCGTCACTTCTCGCTGGTCATCTCCTCAATTTCTTGTGTTCCTTCCATTTTTGCAAGCTTCCTTCCCAATCTCTCACTCATTCATGCCCTATAAAGCCTGAAACACTTACCACACAGATCAAGGTATCGAATGGTAATAAAGAGGATTAAGATTAGCTAAATTAAGACCAAAGAAGTATGTTTTCAATCATGTAATAATTTTAGGAAGGAAATATAAATGCATGCTAATTATATGAATAAGTGGGTAAAGACCATGATAAAATCACATAATTAAACACATTGTAAATCATAAAATAGTGGTTTATCAACCTCCCCACACTTAAACATTTGCATGTCCTCATGCTAAACTCAAGGAGACCAAATAAATGAGTAGGGCAAGGCAAGACTCATGCAATGCAACCTATGAATGTGAATGCAACTATATGCTAAAATGATTCTACCTACTTGGTGAAAAAGTAAATAAATCTTTCAGGAATAAATATGAACTGGATTTCACTAATTCAAATCACAAAATACAATATAAATAACTTGCAAGAAGAAGATAGCTCATAAAAGCAGGGAACATAGAATTAAGCACTGAACCCTTAGTAGTAGTGTATATCATTCTAACTCTCAAGTGGCTAGGGTCAATTCTCTCAATTCTCTACTAATATTGCTTTCTATAGCTTGCTCTTCATCTAACAATCAACAAAAATTTAATACACCAATACACAAATCAAGAGGTCTTTTAAGGGTTGTAGTGGGGTTAGGGTCAAGGTAGGATTGTATTTGTCCAAGTGGACTAAAATCTGAATCCTTAATTAACATAAACTTTCCACCTAACTCAAGACAATCCATTTAATTAAAATAGAAAATCTAACTTCCCATTAACTGTGTTTAGTACATATTTATGCATTCTAAGCTTTAAGTACAGCTCATATGCATTGATTTCACTTATTTATTTTGGGGCATTTTGTCCCCTTTTATTAATTGCTCTTTTATTTTTCTTTTTCACTTTTTTTTCTCAATGCATATGATTAAAGTATTGAATGTAATAACATGTGCTCAACCATTATTTTGCACATTTTCACTAAAATATACAACACCCAATTATTCAAACCAAATATTTTCAAACCCAACTTCCCCATACTTAAATCATAAGCACTTTTACTAGTCTAAGCTAACCAAGGATTCAAATTAAGGACATTATTGTTTTCCGCTTAGAGTTAGTAATGAGCTAGAGTAAAGAACAAATGGGTATATTAGGCTCAAATTGGTTTGCAAAGGATAATGAAAGGGTAAGGCCATATGGGTATGTAAGCTTAGTGAAACAAAGGCCTCAATCATATCAGTGTATGCATACATCAAACAATGGAAATATAGAATTAAGCAAGACAAAGATCATAATTTTAGAGAGAAAAACACACACCAAAAATAAAATATTGGTTGATAAAATGCAACCAATCAAATGGGCTCAAAATCTCACTGGTTTTGTGTGTTCGAGCTCTAAACTATGTTCCAAAATAATATTTCTTCAAACAAGTTTTTCAAAAAGTTTTATTCAAATTAGTGAAATACTGTAAAAATTGAAAAAGAAAATATTACTTTAACCAAGTGGTAAAATATGCACAAAAAACAAACATGCAATCAAACATGCAAATGCAACAATGAAAAACAAAAATTGGTGTTGAGAAGGGACTAACTAACCCGTGGAGATCGGTATCGACCTCCCCACACTTAAAGATTGCACCGTCCTCGGTGCATGCTGAGATGTACAGGTGGGTGGGTGTTGTGGTTCCTCAGTTGTTGTTCGTTGTAGAAGCTTTCTTTTTACCCGTGCTGGTGGCCAGCCTGAAAAAGGGAGAAGAGAAAGGGACATGAAGTCAAAGGGATGGAACAAAGAGGAGGGTGGTACGAGTGATAATCATGCCAAGTAAAAAATAGTGAATGAAAGACATGGTCGCGATTCCATGTGATTACTTCATCAATGGAAATATAGCAAGGTAGGGGGAGTATTGGATGCAAGATGTTTATTAGCATGCCGGCAAGGGCATGAGTAGCATAGATCAAGCATCAAAAGCTTTAATGTATTGTTAGTCGTGAGAAACTAACAATAACGTTTGTATTAACAGTTATATTTAATTAATAAAATAGTAAAGGAAATTCGTGAAAAGCAGGCATTTATAGAAGAAATCTTAAAAATAGTACACAATACCATACGGGCGTTTTCACAAACACATAGCATGCACGGTAAATAAGCTATTTGAAAGTATTAATTAGAATAAGCAAGCAACCCTTTAAAAAGTAATATATAATTGTCAAATGATCCACAAAAATATAGAAAAAACAATGACCCAAATAAAATTCTAACACCAATGAAAATAATGCAATGAATGAAAGTATGCAATTAAGTAAAAGAAAATGAAAGATAAGAAGAATGATAATGGGAAGAAGGGAAAAAGAAGTAAGTAAGAAAGGAGGGAGGAAAAATTAGGACTGGGGAAGAAAAGATAAAATATTTTTGCATATTAGGTTAAGGTGTGCGACGCTGGCGACGCGGTCGCGTGGGTGACGCGGCCGCGTGGTGCGCAATAAGGTCAGGCGACGTGGACGCGTAGGTCACGCGATCGCGTCACTTGATTTCTGCTAGTGGCACGAGTGCAGCTTCACATTCGCACAACTCTCTGTTGGAATTGCATTTTGCCAAAAATCTGGGTGACGCGTCGCTGATGCGGTCGCGTCGCGTGGCATATTTTTTTATTTTTTTATTTTTTTATTATTTTATTTTATTTTTTTATGCAGTATGCAGAATGCAAAATGCAATGAATGTCATGCAAAAATTGCAGGTTCAATAAAAATTCAAAAAAAGACTAAAATTAAAACTAAAAAGAGAACGATCATACCATGGTGGGTTGTCTCCCACCTAGCACTTTTAGTTAAAGTCCTGAAGTTGGACAATTGAGGAGCTTCCTGTTATGGCGGCTTATGCTTGAACTCATCCAGAAATATCCACCAATGTTTGGAGTTCCAATGGCCTCCGGGGTCCCAAACAAGGCGCAGAAAGCCTTCAAGCAAGTTAAAGCAAGTGACAAGGCTCCAAGAGTGTTGATTTCTAGATTGAATTCTGGTGTCCCAAATCTTGCTTTTGCACCCATCTTCTTGTTGAGCAATATTGTTCCATCCAGGTAGCAAACAGTCTGAATTCTCACTGAAGCAGCAAGACAACTTCCTAGACCCATTCAGTTGAGCTCTACACCAACCTTTGCATTGAAATGTTGAGCACACAACCATGTTGAACCTTGCAAGATAAATCTTATCACTGACCATCTTCTTCTTACTCTTAATGCCACAAAGAGCTCTAAGTTGACCATCCGTCTCCAGTAGCCCATATTCAAGTGGAATTAGAAAGCTAAGGCATATGAATTTTACCCATTTGAATGTTGTGAAGGATGATGGCAACTTAGGGGGAGGTGTTTCTAATGAACGTGCAAGCTCCACTCCCTTGTGTTCTTCTTCGACATCTTCCACCTCTTTGTAATCTTCAATATCAACCTCTTCCTTTTGGTGAATTTTTTCCAATTTAATCTCTTCCTCATTGTTCACCAAGGGTATGGGATGTTTTGTTTCATCTTCTTTAAACTCCATATCAAGTCCAATGGAAGAGGATTCAAATGTAGATAAGAGTTCATCAATGATTGAATCCATCTCTTGATTGTCTCCTTCAAAGTCTTCAACTATGATATGCTTTGGAGGTTGTACACCCTTCTCAACATCAGTTTCAAACGTCTTAATGAAAGTTGAATCTTAATTCCACTTAGTTAACCCTTGCTAAAGCAAAGGAAAGTCAAGGGACTAATTAGTTTGACCTTCGAATCCTATTTATTTCCTAAGAAAAGGTTGGGATTATTGAAGTTCAGTTCAATTAGCAAAGATAACAGTTATCAATTATGTTGAGCTAAGATAACTCCTGAGTCACTGATTTCTCAACCAAGACCAAAAGGAAAAGGAATTAAATCTACTGGAATAAAAATGTCTTCAGATTGGGAATAATCAATAACATAAATAAAAGAAAGCAATATTAACTGGAATACCTCAAATAACATAAGTTCGAAAGAGTAATTTGTAACATAGAAGAATTCATATTAAATTGAAAAGCAAGTAATGAAAAAGGAATTTTGAACCTGATAAAAAGATAATTCTCAAAGCAAATAAAATCCTAAATCTAAATCCTAATCCTAAAGAGAGAGGAGAGAACCTCTCTCCAACTAAACCTAAATCATGGAAAGTGACTAAAATTCGAGACTCTCTTGAATGGATGCATTCCCACACTTCATAACCTTTGGTCTATGCCTTCTGGACTTGGATTTGGGCCAAAAAGGACTTTAGAATTCGCTAAGAGCGTTTTCTGCAATTTCTGGTGTGTGGTCCACGGGTTAGTTAGTCCCTTCTCAACACCAATTTCAAACGTCTTTGAAGGATGCTCTATAACTTGACTTTCCCATGGAGGTTCAGCATCTCCTAAGTCTTCAACCACTGCCTCCTCTTCTTCTTCAATAATTCCAGCTTTCTCCACTTGTTCCAATATCAAATCGTGCTGCTCACTATCCACCGGAGTGTCAAATTTCTCCTTCTTGCTACATTCTTCAGTAGATTTCCCACATGAAACCATGGGGGTTCTTTGAATGTCCGAACATCGGAAAGGTAATCGATTTCTTTCTTGATCCAGGTATTTATGTATGCAATCGTATTCGTCCTCGATGATTTTCTTTACAACTATTTCTTCACCTTCAAGCACAAAATCCTCCTTGTTGTCTTCCTTCACTAGTTCTTCAACCGCGCTGTCAACTTCAAGGGTCTCTACTACCTTCACCTTTAGTGCTTCCTCTAGCTCCTTATGAAGTATGGATTCGCGAAGATGATCCTTTCGCTCTTGTTCTATGTCAATAGTATCAGTGGGATCAAGTTACTCTTGGATTGATGGTTATTGGTGCTCTTCCATGGATGGTGGTGATGGGATGAGTGGATCGTTATGTGGTTGAGATGGAAGTGTAGTAGAGCTTGAGGGTTGAATATTGGGTGTAGAGGGTTGGCCCATGCGGGATATAAGTGCTTGAAGAGTAGAGGTGAGACTAGTGATAGAGGCAAGTTTGCTTTCCATGGAGGTTTGGGGTGGATAGGAGGGTTCATTTGTTGAGAGAAAAGGTTCATAACATGGAAGTGGTTCCTCTTGATAAGGATATGGAGATGATGTATATTGAGGTGGTGGTTCTGGGTATGGTTCATATGGTGGTTGGTGTGGTGAATGAGAATTGGGTCATATGGAGGTGAATGGTTGAAAGGGGCTTGTGAGTGTGGTGGTTCAAAGTTATGTTGTGAGGATGGTTTCTGAGCATACGGTGGGGCTTGTTGGTAGCTACTAGGCGGTCCACCATATCAATCAGCTTGGTATGCATTGTAGGATGGTCTTTGTCTGTGATATCTTGGAAGGTTTGTTGCCTAAAGGGTTGATCAGATCCTCTTGGCTCCGTCCATCTTTGATTGCTTTAACCTTGATGCATATTCCTGTTATAGTTTCCATTCCTTGCAACAAAATTAGAACTAAACTCAAAGCAAGAGGGGTGAGAATTCATAGTAGTTATCAGAAATAAGGGGGAAAAAGGAGAAACAAATAAACAAGTAAAAGAAAAATATTTTTTTTGAAAAATATTTACAATAACCAATAATAAGGCACACGTTTGTAATTCCCCGGCAATGGTGCCATTTTGATGAGAGAACTTTTGCGTGGTCTAGAATTCAGAATAAATTCCCGTTGCAAGTATAGCTTCTAAACTAACAAAAGTCCTTTCATACAAAAGTTTTGGTTGTCACAAGTAACAAACCCCTAAATAAATTGATAACCGAAGTATTTAAACCTCGGGCCGTCTTCTCAAGGAATTGCAGGGAGGTATGTTCTTATTATTGGTTATGAGTTTGTAAAATTGGGATTTTGAAAGTGAGGAACAAGTAAATTAAATGACAAATAAAATAAATAATTAACTATAAAATAAACTCTTGGCAAGATATGAAAATTCGGAAGTCCTATC
>NC_029778.3:38521485-38522819 GCF_000817695.3 Arachis duranensis
TAGAGTTATTGGATCTCGAATCAATTCTTGAAGAATTCCAATTTTCAGTCAACAATGAGTTTGATAACTCAAGAGTTACCAATTAATCAACCAAAGCCAAAAGGGAATAAAACCTATTTGAATGAAAATAATTTGGATGGAGCACAAGCATCAATAACATAAATTAGAGAAAACAATCATAAATCTGAAATACCATAATTGCATTAATAAAATAAAATCAATCCAAATATAAAGAGTCATAAGTCAAATAAGCAACATCAATAATCAACAATTAAGAGGAGTCGAAATAAAAAGATATTGAACCTGATGAAGAGTTGAAATAAATCCTAATTTCTAAAAATCCTACCTAAATCCTAAGAGAGAGGAGAGAACCTCTCTCTCTAAAAAAACTACATCTAAAACTAAAATTATGAATTATCAGAGCATGATGAGTCTCTGCAAGTTCCCTGACTTTAATCTGTGTTTCTGGGCCAAAAACTGGGTTGAAATGTGGCCCAGAATCTCTGCCAGCGACTTTTGTAATTCTGCAGATCGCGCACGTCATGCGATCACGTCATCCATGCGGACGCGTCATTCACGTTTTTCCCTGCCACGCGTTCGCGTCGTCCACGCTTCCGCGTCACTTGTGCTTTTTCAATCCGCGTGGTCGCGTGAGCCATGCGACCGCGTCACTGCGGATTCCTTTCTTCCGCGCGGTTGCGTCGCTGACGCGTACACATCACTTTTCGCTGGTCATCTCCTCAATTTCTTTTGTTCCTTCCATTTTTGCAAGCTTCCTTCCCAATCTCTCACTCATTCATGCCCTATAAACCTGAAACACTTAACACACAGATCAAGGCATCGAATGGTAATAAGAGAGGATTAAGATTAGCTAAATTAAGACCAAAGAAGCATGTTTTCAATCATGTAATAATTTTAGGATGGAAATATAAATGCATGCTAATTATATGAATAAGTGGGTGATGAGCGGATAATTTATACGCTTTTTGGCATTGTTTTTAGTATGTTTTTAGTATGATCTAGTTAGTTTTTAGTATATTTTTATTAGTTTTTAGTTAAAATTCACTTTTCTAGACTTTACTATGAGTTTGTGTGTTTTTCTGTGATTTCAGGTATTTTCTGACTGAAATTGAGGGACCTGAGCAAAAATCTGATTTAGAGACTAAAAAGGACTGCAGATGCTGTTGGATTCTGACCTCCCTACATTCGAAGTTGATTTTCTGGAGCTACAAACGCCCAATTGGCGCGCTCTTAACGGCGTTGGAAAGTAGACATCCTGGGCTTTCCAGCAATATATGATAGTCCATACTTTGCTCAAGATTTGATGGCCCAAA
>NC_029778.3:38523744-38525285 GCF_000817695.3 Arachis duranensis
TTTCATGATGATCTGTTGAAATCTGGCTGGCTGTGAAGCCATGTCTAATTTCATTGGATCGAGGTTTCAACTTATCATCACAAGAGCTTGTTGATTTCTATCAATCTTGCTGTTGGAGCAGTGATCTGCTAAGGCTTGGCTGGCCATTGGCCATGTCTAGTGTTTTGGACCGAAGCTTTCTTTGAAAGCTTGGCTGGCTGTGAAGCCATGTCTAATTCCTGGACCGGAGTCTTAGACTAAGCATTGCATGATTCTTGGAATTCTCATTAAGAATTTTGATACCTTTATTTTCATTTCCATTTAATTTTCGAAAAGTAAAAAAAAAAATTTACAAAATCATAAAAACCAAAAAAAATATTTTATGTTTCTTGTTTGAGTTTAGTGTTTCATTTTAAGTTTGGTGTCAATTGCATGTTTCTGTTCTTCTTGAATTCATTCATGTGTCTTAAGGATCTTCAAGTTGTTCTTGATGATTTCATTACTCTGATCTTTAAATTCTCTTGATTTGAGTGTTTATGTGTCTCATATGCATTCTCATGTTGTTAGTGTCAGTAGTATACAAACTGCTAAGTTTGGTGTCTTGCATGCATTGTTATTTGATTTTAGTTGCATTTTGATTATTCCTCATTATTAACAATCCAAAAATATTTTTAATTTGTGTCTTTTCAAGTCAATAATACAGAGAATTGAAGATTCAGAACATACAGCAGAGGAATTACACAGAAAAAGCTGGGCATTCAAAATGCCCAGTAAGGAAGGCAAACTGGCATTTAAACGCCAGCCAGGGTGCCTGGCTGGGCGTTTAACGCCCAAAAGGGTAGAGTTTTGGGCGTTAAACGCCAGAATGTGCACCATTCTGGGCGTTTAACGCCAGGATGGCACAAGAGGGAAGATTTTGTTTTTAATGCAGATTTTTTTTCAGGTTTTGAAGGTTTTTCAAAATCAAATCTTTTTCAAATCATATCTTTTCAATCAAATCTTTTTCAAAATAAATTTCTTTCTATTTTCAAAAATACTTGCTATCAATTAATGATTTGATTCAACATTTCAAGTATGTTGCCTTTTCTGTTGAGAAAGGTTTAATGTCTGAATCATATCTTTTCTTGATAGCCAAGTCATTATATTTTTTTTAATCAAATCTTTTTAAAATGTTTTACCAATCATATCTTTTTAATCACATCTTTTTCAAAATAGTTTTTCAATCAAAATCTTTTTCAAAAATCACTTGATTTCTTTCCCACTCTTATTTTCGAAAATCAATTGGTGTTTTTCAAAATGTTTTCAAAATTTTTTACTTAATTTTCGAAAATTACTTCCCCTCTTCTCACATCCTTCTATTTATGGACTAACACTATTCCTCAATGAACAATTCGAACTCCATCTCTCTTGATAAGTTCGAATTCTTCTACTTCTGCCTTCTATTTTTCTTTTCCTCTGACACCTTAAGGAATCTCTATACTGTAACATAGAGGATTCCACATTTTCTTGTTCTCTTCTCTTTCTTATGAGCAGGAGCAAGGACAAAAGCATTCTTGTTGAGG
>NC_029778.3:38525323-38525521 GCF_000817695.3 Arachis duranensis
GACCCTGAACCTGAAAGGACCTTGAAGCGAAAACTAAGAGAAGCTAAGGCACAATTCTCTGTAGAGGACCTAACAGAAATCCTCAAAGAAGAAAAACACATGGCAGCCGAAAACAACAACAATGCCAACAATGCAAGGAAGGTGCTGGGTGACTTTACTGCACCTACTCCCGACTTCTATGGGAGAAGCATCTCTATG
>NC_029778.3:38525752-38527033 GCF_000817695.3 Arachis duranensis
TTGGATAGCTCTGCTGGAGGATCTCTTCATCTGAAGAAGACGCCTACAGAAGCTCAAGAGCTGATTGAAATGGTTGCAAATAACCAATTCATGTATACTTCTGAAAGGAATCCTGTAAACAATGGGACTAATCAGAAGAAAGGAGTTCTTGAGATTGACACTCTGAATGCCATATTGGCTCAGAACAAAATATTGACTCAGCAAGTCAATTTGATTTCTCAAAGTCTGTCGGGAATGCAAAATGCGCCAGGCAGTACTAAGGAAGCTTCATCTGAAGAAGAAGCTTATGATCCTGAGAACCCTTCAATGGAAGAGGTGAATTACATGGGAGAACCCTATGGAAACACCTATAATCCTTCATGGAGAAATCATCCAAATCTCTCATGGAAGGATCAACAGAGACCTCAACAAGGTTTCAACAATAATAATGGTGGAAGAAACAGGTTTAGCGATGGCAAGCCTTTTCCATCATCTTCTCAGCAACAGACAGAGAGTTCTAAGCAGAACACCTCTGACTTAGCAACCATGGTCTCTGATCTAATCAAAACCACTCAAAGTTTCATTACTGAAACAAGGTCCTCCATTAGAAATTTGGAGGCACAAGTGGGTCAGCTGAGCAAGAAAATTACTGAACTCCCTCCTAGTACTCTTCCAAGCAATACAAAAGAAAATCCAACAGGAGAGTGCAAAGCCATCAACATGGCCGAATTTGGAGAGGAGGAAGAGGCAGTGAACGCCACTGAGGAAGACCTCAATGGACGTCCATTGGCCTCCAATGAGTTCCCCAATGAGGAACTTTGGGAATCTGAGGCTCAAAATGAGACCATAGAGATTCCATTGGACTTACTTCTGCCATTCATGAGCTCTGATGAGTATTCTTCCTCTGAAGAGGATGAGTATGTCACTGAAGATCAAGTTGCTAAATACCTTGGAGCTATCATGAAGCTAAATGACAAGTTATTTGGAAATGAGACTTGGAAGGATGAATCCCCTTTGCTCACCAAAGAACTGGATGACTTGTCTAGGCAGAAACTGCCTCAAAAGAGACAGGATCTTGAGAAGTTTTCAATACCTTGTACCATAGGCACCATGACCTTCAAGAAGGCCTTGTGTGACTTAGGGTCAAGTGTAAACCTCATGCCTCTCTCTGTAATGGAGAAGCTAGGGATCTCTGAGGTGCAAGCTGCAAAAATCTCACTAGAGATGGCAGACAACTCAAGAAAACAAGCTTATGGACTTGTAGAGGATGTTATGGTAAAAGTTGAAGACCATTACATCCCT
>NC_029778.3:38527146-38527640 GCF_000817695.3 Arachis duranensis
TGTGATTGATGTTGATAGAGGAGAGTTGATCATTCAAGTGAATGAAGAATCCTTGGTGTTTAAAGCCCAAGGATATCCCTCTGTCACCATGGAGAGGAAGCATGAAGAGCTTCTCCCAAAACAGAGCCAAACAGAGCCCCCACAGTCAAACTCTAAGTTTGGTGTTGGGAGGCCACAACTAAATTCTAAGTTTGGTGTTGAACCCCCACATTCAAACTCTAAGTTTGGTGTTGGGAGGTTCCAACATGGCTCTGAGCATTTCTGAGGCTCCATGAGAGTCCTCTGTCAAGCTACTGACATTAAAGAAGCGCTTGTTGGGAGGCAACCCAATGTTATATTTTATAATTTTTTCCTTCGTTATTTTATGTTCTTTTGTAGGTTGATGATCATGAGAAGTCACAAAATCAATGAAAAAAGCAAAAACAGAATGAAAAGCAGAAAGAAAAACAGCACACCCTAGAGGAGAGCGTGCTGGCGTTTAAACGCCAGTAAGG
>NC_029778.3:38527801-38528807 GCF_000817695.3 Arachis duranensis
CAGACCCTTCCTAGCCACAGCAAAGGCTGTGATTGATGTTGACAGAGGAGAATTGATCATTCAAATGAATGAAGAATCCTTGGTGTTTAAGGCTCAAGGATATCCCTCTGTCATCATGGAGAGGAAGCATGAAGAGCTTCTCTCAAAACAGAGTCAAACAGAGCCCCCACAGTCAAACTCTAAGTTTGGTGTTGGGAGGCTAAAACCAACTTCTAAGTTTGGTGTTAACCCCCACATTCAAACTCTAAGTTTGGTGTTGGGAGGTTCCAACATTGCTCTGAACATCTCTGAGGCTCCATGAGAGCCCTCTGTCAAGCTACTGACATTAAAGAAGCGCTTGTTGGGAGGCAACCCAATGTTATATTTTATCTATTTTCTTTTGTTATTTTATGTTTTTTTTGTAGGTTGATGATCATGAGAAGTCACAAAATCAATGGAAAAAGCAAAAACAGAATAAAAAACAGAAAGAAAAATAGCACACCCTGGAAGAAGAACCTGCTAGCGTTTAAACGCCAGTAAGGCTAGCAGATGGGCGTTTAACGCCCAGTCTGGCACCATTCTGGGCGTTTAACGCCAGAAAGGTGCACTAGACTGGCGTTAAACGCCAGAAAAGGGCAAGAATTTGGTGTTAAATGCCAGAAAGGGGCACCAGCCCGGCGTTTAACGCCAGAATTGGCACAAAGGGCAATTTTGCTCGCCACTTGGTGCAGGGATGACTTTTCCTTGACACCTCAGGATCTGTGGACCCCACAGGATCCCCACCTACCCTACCACTCTCTCTTTTCTTCACCCATTCACCAATCACCTCAACACCTCTTTCCCCAAAACCCTTCACCTATCAAATCCCATCTTTCTCTTCACCACTCACATCCATCCTTCATATAACCCCACCTACCTCACCATTCAAATTCAAACCACTTTCCCACCCAAACCCACCCATACATGACCGAACCCTACCCTCCCCCCACTCCTATATAAACCCTTCTTCACTCCTTCATTTTCACAC
>NC_029778.3:38529337-38530378 GCF_000817695.3 Arachis duranensis
AAGAACTTTATAAGGTGGCGGACAAGTCCTCTACCTTGGCAAGGTTAGCCTTTCCTCATCTCATTTGTCACCTCTGTTATTCAGTTGGAGTTGACATAGAGGGAGACATCCCTATTGATGAGGACAAGCCCATCACTAAGAAGAGGATGGAGCAAACAAGAGTCCCCTCTCATCATCAAATCCCTGAGATGCCTCAAGGGATGCACTTTCCTCCACAAAACTATTGGGAGCAACTAAACACCTCCCAAGGAGAATTAAGTTCCAACATGGGACAACTAAGGGTGGAGCACCAAGAACATTCCATTCTCCTCCATGAAATTAGAGAAGATCAAAGAATCATGAGAGAGGAGCAACAAAGACAAGGAAGAGACATTGAGGAGCTCAAGCACTCCATAGAATCTTCAAGAGGAAGAACAAGCCGCCATCACTAAGGTGGACCCGTTCTTTAAGTTCCTTGTTCTTTATTTTTCTGTTTTTCAAAAAAATCATGCTTATGTTTATCTATGTTTGTGTCTTGTGATCATTAATGTCTTAGTGTCTATGCCTTAAAGTTATGAATGTCCTATGAATCCATCACCTTTCTTGAATGAAAAATGTTCTTAATTGAAAAAAAGAGAAGAATTGCATGAATTTTGAATTTTATAACAGTTTAATTATTTTGACGTGGTGGCAATACTTTTGTTTTCTGAATGTATGCTTAAACAGTGCATATGTCTTTTGAATTTGTGGTTCATGAATGTTGGCTCTTGAAAGAATGATGAAAAAGGAGACATGTTATTGAGGATCTGAAAAATGATAAAAATGATTCTTGAAGCAAGAAAAAGCAGTGAATACAAAAAAAAAATTTCGAAAAAAAAGAAAAGAAAGAAAAAGAAAGAAAAAGAAAGAGAAAAAGGAAGAAAAAAGAAAGAAATAAAGTTGTGATCCAAGGCAAAAAGAGTGTGCTTAAGAACCCTGGATACCTCTAATTGGGGACTCTAGCAAAGCTGAGTCACAATCTGAAAAGGTTCACCCAATTATGTGTCTGTGGCATGTATGTAT
>NC_029778.3:38530700-38531045 GCF_000817695.3 Arachis duranensis
TTCATAGATGTTTTTGGAATTCATTGCATGTTCTCTTCTTTTTATCTTATTTGATCTTCAGTTGCTTGAGGACAAGCAACAATTTAAGTTTGGTGTTGTGATGAGCGGATAATTTATACACTTTTTGGCATTGTTTTTAGTATGTTTTTAGTATGATCTAGTTAGTTTTTAGTATATTTTTATTAGTTTTTAGTTAAAATTCGCTTTTATGGACTTTACTATGAGTTTGTGTGTTTTTCTGTGATTTCAGGTATTTTCTGACTGAAATTGAGGGACCTGAGCAAAAATCTGATTCAGAGACTAAAAAGGACTGCAGATGCTGTTGGATTCTGACCTCCCTGCACT
>NC_029778.3:38532127-38532392 GCF_000817695.3 Arachis duranensis
GTTTATTACTTGGACGACCCAGTACACTTGCTGGTTAGTTGTGCGAAGTTGTAGTGATCACAATTTCGTCCACCAGTGGGTAAAGGCCATGATAAAACCACACAATTAAACACATTGTAAACCATAAAATAGTGGTTTATCATCCCTCAATTTCAGCCAGAAATTATCTGAAAACACAGAAAAACACACAAACTCATAGTAAAGTCCAGAAATATGAATTTAGCATAAAAACTAATGAAAACATCCCTAAAAGTAGCTAGATCCT
>NC_029778.3:38532623-38562499 GCF_000817695.3 Arachis duranensis
AGCTCAGATTCTTATTAGATGAGCGGGACTTGTAGCTTTTTGTTTCTGAACAGTTTTGGCATCTCACTTTTTCCTTTGAAGTTTAGAATGATTGGCATCTATAGGAACTTAGAATTTCAGATAGTGTTATTGATTCTCCTAGTTAAGTTTGTTGATTCTTGAACACAACTACTTTTATGAGTCTTGGCCGTGGCCCTAAGCACTTTGTTTTCCAGTATTACGACCAGATACATAAATGCCACAGACACATGACTGGGTGAACCTTTTCAGATTATGACTTAGCTTTGCTAAAGTCCCCAGTTAGAGGTGTCCAGAGCTCTTAAACACACTCTTTTTGCTTTGGATCACGACTTTAACCACTCAGTCTCAAGCTTTTCACTTGGACCTTCATGCCACAAGCACATGGTTAGGGACAGCTTGATTTAGCCGCTTAGGCCTGGATTTTATTTCCTTGGGCCCTCCTATCCATTGATGCTCAAAGCCTTGCATCCTTTTTTACCCTTGCCTTTTGGTTTTAAGGGCTATTGGCTTTTTCTGCTTGCTTTTTCTTTTTCTTTCTATATTTTTTCGCCACTTTTTTTTTTGCAAGCTTTTGTTTTTCACTGCTTTTCTTGCTTTAAGAATCAATTTCATAATTTTTCAGATTGTCAATAACATTCTCTTTGTTCATCATTCTTTCAGGAGCCAACAATTTTAACATTCATAAACAACAAGATAAAAAATATGCACTGTTCAAGCATTCATTCAGAAAACAGAAGGTATTGTCACCACATTAATATAATTAAACTAAATTCAAGGATAAATTCGAAATTCATATACTTCTTGTTCTTTTTGAATTAGAAACATTTTTCATTTAAGAGAGGTGAAGGATTCATGGAATTATTTATAGCCTTAAGACATAGTTACTAAATACTAATGATCATGTAACAGAGACACAAATATAGATGACATAATAAGCATAAAAACCGAATAACAGAAAAGTAAGAACAAGGAATGAATCCACCTTAGTGATGGTGGCGCTTTCTTCTTGAAGAACCAATGATGTCCTTGAGTTCTTCTATGTCTCTTCCTTGTCTTTGTTGCTCCTCCCTCGTTGCTCTTTGATCTTCTCTAATTTCATGGAGAATGATGGAGTGCTCTTGATGTTCCACCCTTAATTGATCCATATTGTAACTCAAATCTTCAAGAGAAGTGTTGAGTTGTTCCCAATAGCTGTTGGGAGGAAAGTGCATCCCTTGAGGCATCTCCAGGATTTCTTGGTGATGAGCTTCCTCATGCGTCTCTTGGGTTCCATGAGTGGGCTCTCTTGTTTGCTCCATCCTTTTCTTAGTGATGGGCTTTGGAGATGAATATTTCCATTTTCCATGACTCGGAGGTGGAAGTTTTTGTCTTCTCTTTCTCTTTTCTAGAGGTTTCTCCGGCCTTAGGTGCCATCAATGGTAATGGAAAAACAAAAAGCTTATGCTTTTACCACACTAAACTTAAAATATTGGTCGCCCTCGAGCAAGAGAAGAAAGAAAAGAAGAAGAAGAAGAGAAAATATGGAGGAGAGTGAGGGGGAGGTGTATTCGGCCAAGGTATAGAAGAGGGGGTTGTGTTGTGTGAAAATGAAGGAGAATGGAGGGGTTTATATAGGGAGGGGAGAGGGAGTAGGTTCGGCCATTTAGGGTGGGTTTGGGTGGGAAAGAAATTTTGAATTTTGAAGGTAGATGAGGTTTATGGGGAGGAGTGGATGGATGTGAGTGGTGAAGGGTGTAGTTGGGAAGAGAGATTGAGGTGATTGGTGAAGGGTTTTGGGGAAGAGTATTTATTGGAAAGAGAGGATGAATGTTGAGAAGAGGGGAGAATATGGTAGGTGGGGATCCTGTGGGGTCCACAGATCCTGAGGTGTCAAGGATTTACATCCCTGCACCAATTAGGCATGTAAAATGCCTTTGCATGCAATTCTGGCGTTTAAACGCCGAAGTGATGCATGCTCTGGGCGTTCAACGCCCATGTGCAGCATGTTTCTGGCATTGAACGCCAGTTCCATGCTTGTTTCTGGCGTTCAGTGCCAGCTCTCCTCAGGGTGCATTCCTGGCGTTTGAACGCCAGGATGTTGCTTGTTTCTGGCATTCAACGCCAGATCCATGCTCTGTTCTGGCATTGAACGCCAGCCAGATGCTCCTTACTGGCGTTTAAACGCCAGTAAGTCCTTCCTCCATGGTGTGATTTTTCTTCTGCTGTTTTTGATTCTGTTTTTAATTTTAATATTTTTTTGTGACTCCACATGATCATGAACCTAATAAAACATAAAAGAGCAATAAAATAAAATTAGATAATAAAAATTGGGTTGCCTCCCAATAAGCGCTTCTTTAATGTCAATAGCTTGACAGTGGGCTCTCATGGAACCACACAGGTGATCAGGTCAATGTTGTAGACTCCCAACACCAAACTTAGACTTTGGATGTGGGGATTCAACACCAAACTTAGAGTTTGGCTGTGGCCTCCCAACACCAAAATTAGAGCTTGATTGTAGGGGCTTTGTTTGACTCTGTACTGAGAGAAGCTTTTCATACTTCCTCTCCATGTATACAGAAGAACACCCTTGAGTCTTAAACACAAGGTAGTCCCCATTCAATTGAAGGACTAATTCTCCTCTGTTAACATCTATCACAGCTCCTGCTGTGGCTAGGAAAGGTCTTCCAAGGATGATGCATTCATCGTCCTCCTTCCTAGTGTCTAAGATTATGAAATTAGCAGGGATGTAAAGCCTTTCAACCTTTACCAACACGTCCTCTACCAATCCATAAGCTTGTCTTACTGACTTCTTAGACTTTGGATGTGGGGATTCAACACCAAACTTAGAGTTTGGCTGTGGCCTCCCAACACCAAATTTAGAGCTTGATTGTAGGGGCTTTGTTTGACTCTGTACTGAGAGAAGCTTTTCATACTTCCTCTCCATGTATACAGAAGAACACCCTTGAGTCTTAAACACAAGGTAGTCCCCATTCAATTGAAAGACTAATTCTCCTCTGTTAACATCTATCACAGCTCCTGCTGTGGCTAGGAAAGGTCTTCCAAGGATGATGCATTCATCGTCCTCCTTCCTAGTGTCTAAGATTATGAAATTAGCAGGGATGTAAAGCCCTTCAACCTTTACCAACACGTCCTCTACCAATCCATAAGCTTGTCTTACTGACTTGTCTGCCATTTGTAATGAGAATAAGGCAGGCTGTACCTCAATGATCCCCATCTTTTCCATTACAGAGAGTGGCATAAGATTTATGCCTGACCCTAGGTCACACAGAGCTTTCTCAAAGGTCATGGTGCCTATGGTACATGGTATTACGAATTTGCCAGGATCTTGTCTCTTCTGATGTAAAGTTTACTGAACCCAGGTATCTAGTTCACTAATGAGCAAGGGAGGTTCACCTTCCCGAGCCCCATTACCAAATAACTTGGCATTCAGTTTCATGATAGCTCCTAGATATTGAGCAACTTGCTCTCCAGTTACATCTTCATCCTCTTCAGAGGAAGAATAGTCTTCAGAGCTCATGAATGGCAGAAGGAGGTTTAATGGAATCTATATGGTCTCTATATGGGCCTCAGATTCCCGTGGGTCCTCAATAGGAAACTCCTTCTTGCTTGAGAGACGTCCCATGAGGTCTTCCTCATTAGGATTCATGCCCTCTCCTTTCTCTCTAGGTTCAGCCATATTGACTATATCAATGACCTTGCACTCTCTTTTTGGATTTTCTACAGTATTGCTTGGGAGAGTACTAGGAGGAGTTTCAGGGATTTTCTTACTCAACTGGCCCACTTGTGCCTCCAGATTTCTGATGGAGGACCTTGTTTCACTCATGAAACTTAAAGTGGCCTTAGACAGATCAGAGACTAAATTTGCTAAGTTAGAGGTACTCTGTTCATAATTCTTTGTCTGTTGCTGAGAAGATGATGGATAAGGCTTGATATTGCTGAGCCTATTTCTTCCACCATTATTAATGCCTTGTTGAGGCTTTTGTTGATCCTTCCATGAGAAATTTGGATGATTTCTCGATGATGAATTATAGGTGTTTCCATAAGGTTCACCTATATAATTTACCTCTGCTATTGTAGGATTCTCAGGATTATAAGCTTCTTCTTCAGAAGATGCCTCTTTAGTACTGTTGGATGCATTTTTCCATCCATTCAGACTTTGAGAAATCATGTTGACTTGCTGAGTCAACATTTTGTTCTGAGCCAATATGGCATTCAGAGCATCAATTTTAAGAACTCCCTTCCTTTGAGGCATTCCATTATTCACGGAATTCCTCTCCGAAGTGTTCATGAACTGGTTATTTGCAACCATGTCAATAAGTTCTTGAGCCTCTGCTGGCGTTTTCTTTAGGTGAATGGATCCACCTGCAGAATGGTCCAGTGACATCTTAGAGAGCTCAGATAGACCATAATAGAATATATCTATCATTGTCCATTCTGAAAACATGTCAGAAGGACATCTTTTGGTCATCTGCTTCTATCTTTCCCAAGCTTCATAGAGGGATTCACCATCTTTTTGTTTGAAGGTCTGAACATCCACTCTAAGCTTGCTCAGCTTTTGAGGAGGAAAGAACTTAGCCAAGAAGGCCGTGACCAGCTTATTCCAGGAGTCCAGGCTATCTTTAGGTTGAGAGTCCAACCATGCTCTAGCTTTGTCTCTTACAGCAAAAGGGAAAAGCATGAGCCTGTAGACTTCAGGATCTACTCTATTAGTCTTAACAGTCTCACAGATCTGCAAGAACTCAGTTAAGAACTGGTAGGGATCTTCTGGTGGAAGTCCATGAAACTTGTAGTTTTGTTGCATTAGAGCAACTAATTGAGGTTTCAGCTCAAAATTGTTTGCTCCAATGGCAGGAATTGAGATGCTTCTTCCATCAAACTTGGAAGTAGGTGCAGTATAATCACCAAGCATCCTTCTTGCATTATTGTTATTGGGTTTGGCTGCCATCTCCTTTTCTTGTTTGAAAATTTCAGCAAGGTTGTCTCTGGATTGTTGTAATTTAGCTTCTCTTAGTTTCCTCTTCAGAGTCCTTTCAGGTTCTGGATCAGCTTCAACAAGAATGCCTTTTTCCTTGTTCCTGCTCATATGAAAGAGAACAGAATAGAAAAAGAAGAGGAATCCTCTATGTCACAGTAAAGAGGTTCCTTATTGTTAGTAGAAGAAGAAAGGGAATAAAGAAAGGAGAATCCAAACACAAGGGTGAGGATAGGGGCACAGGGAGGTATTTTCGAAAATTAGAGAAAGAAAAGTTGTTAGGTGGTTTTGAAAAAGATAAGAAATAAACAAAAAGTCAAATACTTAGTTTAAACAAAATCAAATTTGAAAAGATAAGAAGATAAGAAGATAAAAAGTTATAAAAGATATTTAAAATCAAATTTTTGAAAAAAAAGATAAAATTTTGAAAAAGATATGATATAAAAGATAAGATAAAAAGATATGATTTAAAAAGATATAGTTGGAAAATATTTAAATTTTTTAAATTAAAATTAATTACTTGACTAACAAGAAACTAAAATATATGATTCTAGAATTTAAAGATTGAACCTTTGTTAACAAGAAAGTAACAAACTTCAAATTTTTTAATCAATCATATTAATTGTTAGCATAATTTTTGAAAATAAAGATAAAATTAAGAAAAAGATTTTTGAAAAATAATTTAAAAAATAAATTTCGAAAATTACTAAAAAAAATGAAAAAGATTTGATTTTTGAAAAAGTTTTGAAAAGATAAGATTTTTAAAATTTTGAAAATTTGACATGACTTACAAGAAACAACTAATTTTAAAAATTTTTGATTAAGTCAACCCAAATTTTTGAAATTTTGAGAGAAAAAAGGAAAAGATATTTTTTTGATTTTTGAATTTTTAATTATGAGAGAGAAAAACACAAATATGACCCAAAACATGAAAATTTTGGATCAAACACAATAATGCATGCAAGAACATTATGAATATCAAGATGAACACCAAGAATACTTTGAAGATCATGATGAACATCAAGAACATATTTTTAAAAAATTTTTGATGCAAAGAAAATGCAAGACACCAAACTTAGAAATCTTTAATGCTTGGACACTATGAATGCAAAAATGCACATGAAAAACAATAAAAGACACAAAACAAGAAAACATCAAGATCAAACAAGAAGACTTATCAAGAACAACTTGAAGATCATGAAGAACACTATGAATGCATGAATTTTTGAAAAATGCAAGAAATATTTTTAAAGCATGCAATTGACCAAACTTAAAACATGACCCAAGACTCAAACAAGAATCACAAACTATTTTTGGTTTTTTTTTTGATTTTATGATTTTTTGTATTTTCTTTCATATTTTTTTTTTCGAAAAACATATAGGAAAAAGAAAACAAGAAATTCAAAATTTTTAATAAGGATTCCAGGAATCTTTCAATGTTAGCCTAAAGCTCCAATCCAAGGGTTAGACATGGCTTCATAGCTAGCCAGCTTTAGGATGGAATTACATGCATTGTGGTGATTAGTTGAAGCCTTAGTCCAAAAGAATTTGGATATGGCTTTACAGCCAGCCAGGCTTCAACATGCTTCATGAAACTCTAGAATCCATTCTTAAAAATTCTGAAGCCATAGAATGATTTATTTTCAAAATATTTTTTTCAAAAATAGGGATAATAATATTTTTTTGAAAAATTTTTGAAAACAAAACAAAAAGAAAAGTACCTAATCTGAGCAACAAGATGAACCGTCAGTTGTCCAAACTCGAACAATCCCCGGCAACGGCGCCAAAAACTTGGTGGACGAAATTGTGATTCATACTTAAATTGTTGTTCGAAATTGATTCCCAGGTAATGACCCCAAAAACTTGGAGCTCTATACCATGGTCTAAACATAATTTCACAACTTCGCTCAACTAACCAGCAAGTGCACTGGGTCGTCCAAGTAATACCTTACATGAGTAAGGGTTGATCCCACGGAGATTGTTGGTATGAAGCAAGCTATGGTCATCTTGTAAATCTCAGTTAGGCGGATAGTAAATGTTATGGAGTTTTCGAATAATAAATAAAGCAGAAAATAAAGACAGAGTTACTCATGTAATCCAATGGTGGGAATTTCAGATAAGTGTTTGGAGATGCTTGTCCCTGTTGGATCTCTGCTTTCCTACTGTCTTCCTTCAATCCTTCTTATTCCTTTCCATGGCAAGCTGTATGTAGGGCATCACCGTTGTCAATGGCTACATCCCATCCTCTTAGTGAAAAAGGTCGAAATGCTCTGTCACGGCACGGGTAATCATCTGTCGGTTCTCGATCATGTTGGAATAGAATCTCTTGATTCTTTTGCATTTGTCATCATGCCCAACAATCGCGAGTTTGAAGCTCGTCACAGTCATTCAATCCCGGAATCCTACTCGGAATACCACAGACAAGGTTTAGACTTTCCAGATTCTCATGAATGCCGCCATCAATTCTAGCTTATACCACGAAGACTCTGATCTCACGGAATGGAAGGTTCGGTTGTCAGGCGAGGGAAACCATGTGTCGTGCATCAGGAATCCAAGAGATACACACTCTAGCTTTCGCTTGTAGAACGGAAGTGGATGTCAGGCACGCGATCATAGGGACGGATGATGATGAGTGTCACGGATCATCACATCCATCAGGTTGAAGTACGAATGGTATCTTAGAACAGGAATAAATCAAATTGAATAGAAAATAGTAGTAATTGCATTAAAACTTGAGGTACAGCAGAGCTCCACAGCCTTAATCTATGGTGTGTAGAAACTCCATCGTTGAAAATACATAAGTGATGAAGGTTCAGGCATGGCCGAGAGGCCAGCCCCCAAACGTAGTCAAAAGATCAAAAATACAATCAAAGACGTCTAATACACTGGTAAAAAGTTCTATTTATACTAAATTAGCTACTAGGATTTACAAAAGTAAGTAATTGATGCATAAATCCACTTCCGGGGCCCACTTGGTGTGTGCTTGGGCTGAGCTTGATTTTTACACGAGCTGAGGCTTATCTTGGAGTTGAACGCCAAGTTGTAACGTGTTTTTGGCGTTCAACTCTGGTTCGTGACGTGTTTCTGGCGTTTGACTCCAGAATGCAGCATGGAACTGGCGTTGAGCGCTAGTTTATGTCTTCTAATCACGGATAGAGTATGGACTATTATATATTGCTGGAAAGCTCTGGATGTCTGCTTTTCAATGCTGTTAAGAGCGCGCCATTTAGAGTTTTGTAGCTCTAGAAAATCTATTTCGAATGCAGGGAGGTCAGAATCCAATAGCATCAGCAGTCCTTTGTCAGCCTTTTATCAGAGTTTTGCTCAGGTCCCTCAATTTCAGCCAGAAATTACCTGAAATCACAGAAAAACACACAAACTCATAGTATAGTCTAGAAATGTGAATTTAGCATAAAAACTAATGAAAACATCCCTAAAAGTAGCTAGATCCTACTAAAAACTACCTAAAAACAATGCCAAAAAGCGTATAAATTATTCGCTCATCAACCGGCTAATTTACTGGTACATATTTTTACGTAATTTTCCGCAGAAAATTACATATTTCAACTTGATAAATTCACTGAATCTAATTCTCAACTTTAAATTTTCAAATTAAGACATCTAAATTTTTGATCCTACTCCAGCTTTTAATTTATTGTTTTATTTTAATTAAGTAGTTATTATCTTCTGGTTCTTACATTCTCCCTACCAAATTAGAAATTTTATCCCCAAAATTTAAGAATTACTTGAGTATAACTCAGGATATTCCTTCGGCATCTCTAACTCCAATTTCGAAGTATGCTCTTCCATTCCAGCTCTCTTCCAAGCAACCTTTACCAACAGAACTTCTTTTCTGCACAGTTTCTTCACACAAGTGTCTTCAATCTTCACTGGCTTGACTTGAAATGTCAAGTTCTCCTTCAACTCAACCGACTTGGGCTCTAACACATGAGCCACGTCTGATGTGTACTTACATAGTTGTGGCACATACAATACGTCATGCAGGTTAGACAAAGCAGCGGCAAAGCTACTTGATAAGCCACCGACCCAACTCGTCTCAACACTTCAAAAGGCCCTATATTCCTTGGATTTAAATTCTTCGTCTGGATTGCCCTTTCGATCCCGGTTGTGGGAGTAACCTTCAGAAATACGTGTTCACCTTCAAATTCTAACAACTTTCTCCTCTGATCCGCATAACTCTTTTGTCAGCATTGCGCAGTTAGGATTCGAGTTCGAATTTGCTTGATCTTCTTAGTGATCTCCGCTACCAAATCCGGTCCCAACAAACTCGTTTCACTAGTTTCATACCAACACAGTAGAGACTGAAATTTTCGGCCATACAAAGCCTCATTTGGAGCCATCCCAATGCTTGCATGAAAGCTGTTGTTGTACGCAAACTCCACCAATGGCATGCAACGGTCCCAACTTCCCGGTTGATCTAACATATATGCCCTTAGCATATCTTCCAATGTTTGAATAGTCCTTTCTGACTGTCTATTAGTTTGTGGATGATACACCGTGCTGAGACTTAGTCTCATACCGAAAGCTCTTCGAAAAGCTCCCAAAAACTTTGATGTGAATCGACAGTCTCGATCTAGTCATTGGTACAATGTGCAATCTCACTATCTCCTTGATGTACAATCTCGTCAAATCCTCCAGTGAATAGTTCACTTGGATAGGCAAAAAGTGAGCAGACTTGGTTAAGTGATCCACGATTACCCAAACCGCATTAAATTCTAACCTAGTCCATGGTAAACCCGTTATAAAGTCCATAGAAATTCCTTTCCACTTGAATTGAGGAATCTCCAAAGGCTGTAGCATTCTCGACGTCTCTGGTGCTCTATCTTCACCTTCTGACATGTCAGACACTTGGATACAAGTGAAGCTACATCACTTTTCATCCCAAGCCACCAAAACATCTTGTCCAAATCATGATACATCTTTGTACTTCTTGGAGGAATAGTAAATTCGCTGTTATGAGCTTCTAACAATAACTTTTTCCTCAAACTCCCAACGTATGGCACACAAATGCTCCCCTTATATCTCTATAAACCTTCGCCATCCTTAGTGAATTCTCCTTACCTCTCTTTACCAATCGGTTGGAACATCTTCTAAAGTTCTTGCTCGTTTTGTTGGGCCCTCTAAATTTCTGATTTGAACGTACTTGAAATAGGCATCTGATTTAAACAAGCTTTTCCATCAACTTCACTAATATCCAACTTAAGCTCTGTAAACTTATTCACCAACTCCTCTTCTTTGATCCTCATCCAAGCGACAGACAAAGACTTTCGGCTCAATGCATCTGCTACAATGTTAGCCTTTCCAGGATGATAACTTAGCTCAAAATCATAATCTTTCCGTAGCTCCATCCATCTCCTTTGGCGCATGTTGAGTTCTTTATGATCAAAGATGTACTTGAGACTCTTGTGATCAGAAAAGACTTTAAACCTCACTCCATATAAATAAGGCCTCCAGATTTTCAACGCAAACACAACCACAGCTAATTCCAAATCATGAGTCGGGTAATTCACCTCATATGGCCTTAGCTGACGCAAAGCGTAAGCTACCACATTCCGGTGTAGCATTAACACGCAATCCAAGCCTTCAGCAAGGCATCGCAGTAAACCTCAAACGGTTCGTATGGTTCAGGTAGAATTAAGACTGGCGCTAATGTCAACCTCTCTTTCAAAGTCTGAAAACTTTCCTCACATTCGGATGTCCACACAAATGGTGTCACTTTCCTTGTCAGCTTAGTCATCAGCAATGTGATTTGCGAAAATCCATGAATGAATCTCCTATAATATTCGGTTAACCCTAAGAAACTCCGAACCTTAGTCACTGACGTCGATCTTCCCCATTCCATTACCGCCTCAACCTTTGAAGGATCCACTGCTATCTCTTTTTTACTGACCACGTGACGTAAGAGCTTCACCTTATTCTTCCAGAACTCACACTTAGACAACTTCACATACAACTTTCGCTCCTTCAGAATTTGCAACACTAATCTTAGATGTTCTTCATGCCCTTTCATCGTCTTTGAGTAAACTAGGATGTCATCTATGAACACCACCACAAACTTGTCTAAAAAGGTATGAAATACTCTGTTCATGTAATCCATGAACACAGAAGGCACATTTGTCAAACCAAAGGACATCACCGCGTATTCATAGTGACCATAACGTGTTCTAAATGCATTTTTCAGAATATCATCCTCTTTCACCCTAATTTGATGGTAATCGAATCTCAAATCAATCTTCGAAAATACTACAGCTCCTTGGAATTGATCCATTAAAGTCATTGATTCTCGATAATGGGTACTTGTTCTTTACAGTCACCTTGTTCAATATCGGTAATCCACGCAGAGTCACATTCATCTATCTTTCTTTTTCACCAATAAAATTGGCGCTCCCCACGGAGATACACTCTATCGAATGAACCTCTTGTTCAGAAGCTCTTCCAACTGAGTCTTAAGTTAGCCAGCTCTATCAGAGCCATTCTGTACGGTGCAATTGAATCTAGTTGGACTCCCGGCACAAAGTCTATCACAAATTCAATCTCCCTTTGAGGTGGAAGTTCGGGAATATCTTTAGGAAACACTTCGGAAAACTCCCTAACTACTCGAATTTGGTCCAACTTCTGCTCATCGCTTGATGTATTTGCAGCCAAGAGTATATAATCCTGACACTCTCTCCCACTATAGTTCACCATTATAGAGTTCAGATAATAACCCTCCGTCACAACTGCTCCTCCTTCTCCTTCCAACATGAATCGAATTGACTGCTCAAAGCAATCCAACAGTACTCGGTTCTTTGACAACAAATCACAAATCAAACACCAAAATCATCTTCAACCCAGCCATTGGCAAACAAATTAAGTCATGGACAAAAGATCTATGTTCTATCTTGAAAGGTATTTGTCTACAACCTAATCTAGTAAAAACGGTTTGAGATGGGGTATGCACGTGTAGATCGAAAGCTAAGTTTGAGATCTTTAACCCTAGTTCAACAGCCTCATCAAATGTAATGAATGAAAGTGAAGCTCCAGTGTCATAGAATGAAATTAACTCTTTGTCACCAATTAAATATTTACCTCTCATCAAAGGATCCGACTTAGCAGCATCATTGGCGTTCACAGTAAAAACTCGACCTTGTTGTTGGTTCTGACCAGCATTCAGATTCCTCCTACAAGTGCAATCTGTTGCCAGGTGAGCCGGCAATCTGCAAATAAAACAACCACCTATACCCAATTTGCATGAATCATAAGGATGAAAATGTCTGCAACAGTCACAAATTAAATCCAGAGAAGTCTCACTCTGTTTACCTCTTTCTTTTGCTTGGTGGTACTGATTATAAGTGGGTCTTCTAAAGTTTTCTTGAACTTGAAAGTGTTGAGGTGCGTGTCCACCCCTCTTGAAGTTCTGACCCTTAGGTTGAAAGTGCTTTCCATGACCTCAGTTATTATTACATCCATGGATGTATCTTGCCAACGCCACCTTCTTAGCACAATCTTCTAAAATCCTTGTCTTATTCACTAACTCAGAAAATGTCCAAATTTTCAATGGAGCTACAACAGTCATGATGCTTTCCCTAAGACCTTCTTGGTACTTTACGCATTTCCAACACACATAGGACTGATGAGAGAATTAGTGCCAATCTAGAATTTCTCAAAATAAGATCATTTCGTTGCAAGTATAGCTAAATCAACAACCAACTCTCAACATCAAAGTTTAGATATTCGAATACAAAACATAAACTGAGAGTCATACAACCTCGGGTCGTTCTCCCTAGGAATGCAATTGCAGTGTCACTTCCTTGGTTGTTAAGAAAAAGGGGTTTTGTAATCAAAGAACTAAAGATTAAAAGAACCAAGAAATCAAAGAACTAAGGAAAGATCAAAATTTATAATTAATGCAATTAAAAAGGAAACAAGATCAAAACTAGTGAAAATGCTAAGATATGCGTAAAAGAGCCTTTACTTGGGAAATGAGAATATGAGGAATCCTATCATCGCCATGACCACAACTATGGTAATTATGATGAGTCAATCTCACTTAGTCAACCCCTAACATCGAGGAATAAGTCAAGCAAGCATATTGACCTTAATCCATAAGTCCTAGCTAACTTATCAAACTAGTTGATAAAAAGCAAGCGTCAATAGAAACAAGAGTCAACTAACTACCCAAAAATTACCACTAAATGTCGGACATTATGACTCTAGTACTCTAGGAACTCAAACCCCAAGCCAAGGTGTGAAAATCTAGTCAAAACCTAGAGTTGGCATTTTTACAAACACTTATTGTGCATAAAACCAAAACATGAAAAATTACGAAGATAAATAGAAAACTATAACCAACTATTCACAAAACCAACAATAAACATCCAAACAAACATAAAAAAAGCATAAAACATTAAATGCATTAATCAAAACTTCAAGAAACTCAAAATTGCAAAATGGACAAAGTAACTTGAACCAAGAGAACATGAAAATAAAAGACAACATAATTAAAGAGAAATTGAGAGTACTTACAATTAAAGAAGCAAAATCCCAAAATCTAACTTGCTATAAAATGCTACAATGGAAATTGAAGTAAACCCTAAGAGAGCATTCTACTATCGACACTACTCCTACTCCTACTACTATTGAAAAATGTAAAAATGAGGCCTCCTACTCTCCTCCTTCATAAGTGCTGAATTCCCCTTGATATAGCCTCAATATTTAGCCTTCAAGCCTTCCAAAATGGGCCAAAAGCCCTCAGAAATCATGCAGCACATGTTTCGTTAATGAAATCACGTGCAGGAACCTGTGCGTATGCACAACTGTGCATACGCACACATGCGAATTCCTTCTTGTGCACACGCACAGATGCTAGTGCGCATGCACACTTTGCTGTGTGTGCTTCTTCTTGTTTTCTTCATGTTTTCTCCTTTGTACATACTTTTTTCCACTTTTGCCTAGCCAATATTGCCTCAATGACCTAAAATTTCTCAACAAACAAGTCATGGTATCGAATGGCATGAAAGTGGAATTAAATTGCTAAATTTAAGTACAAAATTGCATGTTTTCACATTTAGGATCAAATTAGGTGCAAAACACAAAAGTATGCTATTTTGGTAAATAAGTGTGAGTTTGTATGATGAAATCCATCCAAATCAAGCTAAAATATATCGAAAAATATGGACTCATCAATTCTCCACACTTAAATAATAGCATGTTCTCATGATAAACTAACAAGGAGAATGATAAGAAGGGGGTAATCAACTTATTGAATGTAACTATCTATATGCATGCAAATATGTATATACTACCTATGCCTATATATCTATCTATAGTTTCCTATGAAATTGGTGAAAACAAACAATCAAATTTGCAAGCAAGAGTATTGACAAATAGGGCTAAACAAAGAATTAATTCAATGAAGCAACTTGCAAGAACTCATGATAAGAGAAGTGAAAACATAGAATTGAGTAATTAAACCCTCACTAGGTGTGCATACACTCTAATCACTCGGTGTCTAAGGCTTTAATCACTCAAGTCTCTTCCTAATCATGTTTTTAAGGCTTTGCTTTTCATCTAACAATCAACAAACAAGTGATGCATGAATGCAATTATCATGAGGGCTTCATATGGTTGTAACGAGGTTAGGGTCTAGGTAGGATAAATATGGTTAAGTGGACTAAATAGATTACATCCTTGATTAGTTTAAGTTTTTCAACTCAACCTTTATCAATCCAACAACAAATACATGCGATCCCAACTTCCGATCATTTATTTTTCACAAACATTCATGTATGTTTTTTTTCATTTACATCACGTATGCATTTCTTATTCACTTTTCTTTTCTTTGGGGTAACTTTCATTCCCCCTTTTATGGTGATGATTTCTTTTTTTAAAGATAAATGCATATGGTTTAATAGCTCATACACGAATGCTCCCATTTTTCCAAAATTTTCAATGAAATACACAATTTACACATTTTCCTTCACTACCAATGTTTTCCAAAATTCTCCCACACTTAAATGAAACACACTTTTCAACCTAAGCTAATCAAGGATACAATTCATGGTAAATAATGGTTTTCCTCTTAAGGTTGTGATGTGCTAATATAAAAAACAAAGGGGTATATAAGGCTCAAAGGGGTTAACAATGGTAGATGCAAAGGGTAGGCCATATGGGTTAAGTAGGCTTCAATCAAAGATGGCCTCAATCATACTCAATGCAATTCAAAACATCAATCCTTGGAAATAAAGAATCAAGCAAAACTAAGATTACAATCATAGAAGAGATACAACAAACTATGAACAAATTTCGTGGTTAAAATGTGTAACCATTCAATATAGCTCAAAACTCACAAGGTATTTGTTCTTTCCTCTTCTATGTTCCATAAAAATTCATTCAAGCAAGTTTTAAAAATAATTTTCCAAATCAATTCAATAGAACTCCCTAAAAACAAAATTCTTGGAAAATTCTTTTTGTTTTTCACAAAAATCATTTCCTATATGTATGTATGTTGTGATGGATACAATTGTTTTTCAAAAATTTCCTAATTCTATTCCTAATTTTCAACATCACAAAAATTAACATGAACAATTAGGACCAAATGAACTAGGTACTATGCTATTCACAATGTCCAATCACAACTTCTATCTATAAAATATATACCATACAAAAGATGCAAAATGCAATAGATATAAACTATGAATAATCTAAGATATATGTACTAAAAGAAAATTCAATGCAATAATAAAAACACTCCAAATATCTACAAGAACATATAAAAGAAAATAAAAAATAGAGTGTAAAGTGTTCAGAAAAGAAGGTTTACGCCCCAAAAATGGTGAATCCTTCCCTATAGTTAAGCATTGTATGGTCCTCCGTGCACGAACATAATCCGGAGAGAATGTCTCTAAGTTCCTCCACCTTCTGCTGGTGGATGCAGGGGCTTGGGTTGTATGGAGATCTCCAAGTCCAATGTATTCTTGGCATCTCCATCCTCAGTATCCTCCTCATCTACCGACTCCTTGTCTTGATGTCTCATCCTCAAAAAGAATGAATAAAGTATAATTAAGGATCATAGGACAAGTAGCCCAAAAAGGTAAAGTAAGAAGCAAGTAAGCATCTAATTGAGGAAAATTTTAAAGTGGTGTGGTATGATGAAAATGAGCCGTGTGTGTATTCCAATTATGTGCATGGTCAGAATACACACAACGGCCGGTTTAAAACGGCATCCACACAATCAAAAAGTAAGCATGAGTTCCTCAATTAAATGGCCTAAGATGCAAGCAATAAATGAGCATCAATTAAGCACAAGCAAACTTAGGCAACTACCATAAGAGTGAATTGAGTTTAGGAATTATTGGATATTGAAATTGTGTAAGTGAATGAGCAAAACTGAAATAAAATAGCACAACAAACAATAACCAATGCAATGATGATGAGGAACTACTTAATCATCCTTAAGAATAAGGCAATAATCACATGGGAAAGTGCTTGCAACAAAAAGGTGACAAGTCTTTATAAGAGTCAAGTCAAGTCAACTCAAACAAATGCTAAGTATTAACAAGGAGCAAATACCTCGTTATGTGATTGTTGATGTGTGGAAAACGATCCAACACAAAACTCACCGGCAAGTGTACCGGGTCGCATCAAGTAATAAAACTCACGGGAGTGAGGTCGATCCCACAGGGATTGAAGGATTGAGCAATTTTAGTTCGGTGGTTGATTTAGTCAAGCGAATCAAATATTGGTTGAGTGATTTTGTATCCAACAAGATTTGAGGACTGGGATTTCAGAATTCAAGCAAGGGAAATTAAATTGCAACAATTATCAAAGCAAGATATGATTTGAATTCTGTTAGATCTCAAACAGAAAGGGAAATTAAATTGGAGCAGGGTTTCACAGAAGAACCAAAAAGAGAATTAGAACTCAGGGCTCCAGAGACTAGATAGCAGAGTCTAGATCTCAATTGCCCTTCCCAGATCCAAGTTCACAAGGCAATTAACAAGAAATTAAAGAGGAAGCAGTAAAGGAATTGGGATTCAATTCAATTATGCAGCAGAGAAATCAAAGAGATCTTAAATGGAGATTGAGATAGAAATTCCTCAATTCTTCACAGCCAAGACTCAAACAAGAAAAGTAAAAATGCTCAAGCAAGAACAAGGAAGAAGAGAGATCAATTCTCCTTCCTATTCTCTCAAATCTCAGTTCAAAGCTCTCAGAGAAGATGAAGTTTCAAAATGTCAAAATTCAAAAATCCAAAAAAGGGGTCCTAATTACATCAAACTATCTCCTATTTATACACTTTCTATTCTTGGATTTTGGAATTTGGATGGGCTTTTGATTTGGTGAAGAAATGAATTAAATTAGATTTTTAATCCAATTTTCAGCCCATGAGAAAGTAGCTTCCAGGAGGCTGCCCTACCCTTGTGGAGGGTAGAGCAGGAAATAGTGCATGCAGGCTCATTGCGTGTGCTTGGTGCGTGTGATGCGTCAGGATGCTGCCCTGCCCTTGTGGAGGGCAGGGCAGAGTTGCCATGGTGCGCCAAGTGCTGCCCGTGCGTGCGTGCTGCTGGCCGAGTGCTCAATCCTGGCCGTGCCAAAATGCTGCGCCATGCACCAAGAAATGCTGCCCTGCCCTTGCGGATGGCAGGGCAATGTTGCCAAAAGGTGAGGTTCCAAGTTCGAAACTTGGTGGAGGCTCACGCTGCTCCTTTTTCCTTGGTTTTCTTGGCACCAAAGTAATGCCTAGTTCCTTGCTTTCTCATGGTGCCGTGTTCGATTCTGGGAGATTGAAAGCAAGCCAATTTTTGCTTGTTTTCCTTGTACTTGAGCGCTACTCCTTTCCTCTTTTTTCTTGGGTTCAAAACCCATAGGAAACACTAGGAAGCAATTTCCTTTGAATTATTCTTGGATGAAGCCCGATATTGCTCTTGCGGAGGGCAGGGCAGAGTTTTTGCTTCCTTTGGTTCTTGGTATCAAATTGTGCTCTGCCCTTATTGTGGGCAGGGCAGTGTTGCTTTTCAAGGCTTAGTTCATTATGCTGCTCTCCTGGAGGGCAGTGTGCTCTTGTGGAGGGCAGTGTTTGCTTCCTCCTTCTATGTTGCACCACACTTCTCATCTCTTGGCCACACTTCTTAAGCCACGTTTTTCTTCTTTTCTTCCTTTCTTCACCTACAAGAAACCAAAACAACCAATCAAAGTATCTCTAAACTCATAAGGTATATAATTCATTAAAAATCAATTAATTTTTGCTCAAACCTCATGATTTAGCATCAATTTAATGGTGGTTGTTTGATTTAAAGACGTTATGCATTTTCATTCCAAATTACTTACTTAGGATGCAAGAAAGTGCATAAAGACTAGTAAAACAAGTCAAATTAGCTTAAAAAATGGGTATATGATGACCTGTCATCAATTGTATTGTCTTAAAAACCATGATGAACAAGTAATTCCATTCAATTCACTAAATTCAATATGTACTTGTTAAAAAATTCACCAAAATAAGAAATAATATGTTACTCTTACATATCAATTTGGTGCTAGCAACTCAAAGCAATAAACAATAAGTACATTATTGAAAATATAACCATTCAAAGGTGCACGATTCTTGATTATAATGCCAACCAAGGATATAATTTAACGCACATGGTCGCGACAACATATGTATTAAACAAAAAGTTTATTCAGGCATTTAAGCAAGCACATGGTATGCAGTGCACATATTTAGCAAATTCAAGCCAAAATTCAAGCATCAACAACCCACAAATAAAAAATTGAACACTTGCAATGCAACAGACAAACAATAAGGCAAAACTTAAGCTAAATTATCAAAACAAAATAAAGAAGATGAGAGTTAAGCAAGTAAATAAACAAATAAAAAAGAGTAAAACAAGAAAATTGAAAAGTTGGAGGATGGAAAAGAAGAGGATATGTAATAGTGGCACTTGTGTTAGCCACTATGAGGCTCATGACGTGGGAGCTTCATCGGAGAAGAGAAGAAAGAGAGAAGAAAACAAAAAAAAGAAGAAGAAATAAAAGAAAGAAGAAAGAGAGAGGCAAAATAGGCACTCACAAATAAGCATGCTATGCATATTAAGCAGATAACCTAAATAGCACAAAATAAAATTGACCCAGAGTATGCAATAAAGCACAATCGATCCATCCCTCAGGCTGACGAAGACGAACCGCTTTGATACCACTAAATGTAACACCCTATTATCCTAAGCATTGCCTTACCTCATGCCGTAAAGAAAAGGATAACGAAGCACCACAACAGTTCTAAAGCTCATACCGTATTATATATATAGAAGGAAATAATCATACTGAAAGTCCGAAGAAGAAATAAAGCTCAAAGCAGAGATACAAAAGTGCGAAGCAATCACACAAACTAACTACAAGCGTAAAGGCACAAGATACAACATGATAAAGATATAAGATCACAAGCTATATATACATGTATGTATAATAACCAAAAGAATACTTGCCTTAGCCTGCGAAGTTTAGGCTGACTAGTTAATATAGACATAACAGAGTTTTTAAAATAAAACAGCAACATCCTAACTCTCAAAGTAATCCTCTAAGGCAATAAGATTCAAAATACAAAAGTGAGAGATACTACATCGAAATAACAAAATATAAGAGAATAAAAGTGATCCTGATAAACCGCTATTTTACGATTTATCATGTGCTCAATTGAGTGGTTTTTATCAGATTCTTCCCACATTTATCCATGTAAATAGCATGTTATAAATTTGCCTTCCTGATCTAATACTATGATTGAAAACCTGCTTCCTAAGCCCTTAAATTGTTAGACTATAATCCCTCTCTATACCATTCAATGCCGTGATCTGTGTGTTCAGTGTTTCCAGGCTTTATATGGCAAGAATGGCTTGGAGAATGGAAAGGAAGCTTGCAAAAATGAAAGGAATACAAAGAAACAATGAAGCTGACCAGCGAGACCCGATGCAGACGCATCGCTCACGCGTGCGCGTGATCTGAAGCATTCCATAGCGACGCACACGCGCACCTGACGCATACGCATGATTAGCGTAAAATACAAGGGATGCGTACGCGTGACTGACACGTACGCATGACAAGGAGTTTTGACAAATGACGCGCGCGCATGACCTATGCGTACGCGTGACATGCGTGACGTACAGCAGTTGCAGAAAAATGCTGAGGGCGATTTTGGGCCAGTTTTAGACCCGATTTTCAGCCCAGTAATACAAATTAGAGCCAGAGGACACCAGGGACTCAAAAGGGGGGAGACAGAACAACACAACAGACAATTAGGATTCGTTTTAGGATTAGTTTTATAGTTTGAATCTTGAAGAGAGAATACCTCCTCTTTCAGGGTTCTTCATAGTTACATAGTTTTATGCTTTTGGATTGGATATTTACAGAGTCACTACCTCCTCTGAGGACTTCATCATTCTAGTTTGTTTCCTTGCTTGTCACTTACTCTTTTATATTTTTAATCCTTATTTAGAGTTACAATTGAAAAGCTTTTATGACTTGTTAATGCAAGAATACCTTTTCCACTTAATTTTATTATTTATTTTATTGCTTTCAAATTAGTTCTAATCATTATGTCTCTCTTTTATTCTAATTATGCGTTTATGAAAATAGCATTCATGTTATCCGAGTAGATCCCAACTTGGCTTGGGAGTTGATTAAAAGGAGACCCTTGAGTTGGAAAACTCAAAAGCCTAGTGGTAATTGAAAGTTGTTGACTGGCCTTCTGATCACTAACGCTAGTCCTTCCCAAGAGAGAGGACTAGGACTCGTGACAGACGTTGGTTCACGTACTTGACTTTCCCTTATTTGGTAAGGGTTAACTAAGAAATAACAACAATCCTCTACCATTACTCTTGAGAAATTCCCAACAAGGATAGAACTTCCAATTAATCTTCTCCCAGTCAAGGCCTTTTATTCGAATTACATAAGAATCATTGTTGATTTTCACTGCTCTAATTTACAATTAATTATTTCTTCATTCCCTAATTTAAAAAACCTTTTGAAAAACCCATGATCAATAATTTGCACTCTCCATTCAACTCGTTGGGAGACGACATGGGATTCCTACTCCCAGTATTTTCATTCTTATTTCTGTGACAACCTTTTTCTAAATTGACAGGGTGGAACCTTGTCGGTAGAGATCTATACTCACAACGTATTTCTGAATAATCTTTACTGTCATCTTCCACCCGCTCGTCAATTTCTGGCGCCATTGCCGGGGAGTTGCAACAGTATGCTAAATTATTGATTAGCGTAAATAATTTTAATTTTTCATACCTGCTTATTTTCTTTTATTTTATTACCATGAGCTGTATGTTTCTTTCACTGAATGATGCATTCACTACCTAATCCGAGCCTACCCGCATTTGACCCTGAAATTGAAAGAACTATTTCACGTATAAGGCGAGCTCGACGTCGGTTAGTCCTATTTGAGGATGAATCTGAAACATCATTTAAGAAAGAAACAAGCTCCTTTTCTAATGATTTGGTTGATTTATGCACAGAAAACACGGCGGCTCCCAGGAGGATTACTTTCCAGGATGCAGGAGCTATAGACTTTACACTACCACCTTTCCAAGCGCGTCATCCAAATCTAGGTGCAGATGTTGAATTGAAGACTGCCCTGATCAATCTACTGCCAAAGTTTCATGGCTTACCTGCTCAAGAGCCTCTTAAGCACCTAAGAGATTTTCAGACAGCCTGTTCTACTATTAGGCGTCATGGTGCAAATGAAACTTCCATCCTATTAATCGCCTTCCCATTTTCTCTTGAAGGTAAGGCGAGGGAGTGGTACTACACTCAACCTGAAGCAGTTGTTACTAACTAGGATGCGCTCAGGGGAAAATTTCTGGATAAATATTTTCCTACTGAAGTTACTGATAGACTGAGGAAAGAGATCTTCTGTATTATTCAAGTGAACCAGAGACTTTGTATGAGTATTGGAAGCATTTCAGGAATCTCCTAGATGCTTGCCCCCACCATATGATTGACAAGCTAGTGTTGATCAGCTACTTCACACAGGGCATGAAGCCTCAAGATAAGAACACACTAGATTATGCGAGTAATGGTTCTCTAAAAAGGTACAAGAACACAGATAAAGCGTGGCAACTGATCACCGACCTAGCTGAGTCTACTCGGAATGCCAGGCACAGAAACAACCACCCCAAGACTGTTGCAGAGGTCACCCCCAGCTCATAGACTGCTGCTCTCACACAGACTCTGGGAGAGATGACCAATATACTGAAGCAATTATAGCTGAATCAACAACAAGAACAATTTCAGCCCCCTACACAACATAATCAATAATTGGTTCCTCAGAGAGTGTGCAGAATATGTGCCTGCTATACTCATTACACTGATGAGTGCCCGCAACTCGAACAAGAGGACAACACCTTGGCAACTACTCATAATTTGTATGACCGCCCAAATCAAGGACATTATCAACAGAGCATAAATTACAACTAAGATGGAAATTACAATCAAGGTTGGCAAGATAACTCCAACCAGGGATGGAGGGACAACTATAGCCAAGGAGGCAGAGATACTGGTGAAAATCAGAGATGGAACAACAACAGTAATCAACAGAACTGGTATCAACAGAACCAGAATCAGCCTTACATAGTACCTCACCAAAGGCAAGACCAGGCATTTGAAAATAACCAACAGCAAGCCTCTTCCTCTTTTAATGACGATGTGCTTCATAATATCGCGCAGAAGCAAACATCAATGGAAAACACACTTAACCATACTACTTCTACACTCAATGGTCTAACCGCCACTCTACATGCTCTCATATCCTGTTTGGATTAAGTTCATGTCCTCAACAATCAACCTTTAAGCTCCAGTGCACTTCCTTCTCAACCTTTACCCAACCCAAAGAGTGGAATCAATGCCATTGCTTTGAGGTTTGGAACTATACTACCAGAGAGGAGTCCTGAGGAGCCAAGCTCAAAAGAACACATTCTAGTGGAAGACACTGTTGAGGTGGAAGGTGTTGAAGAAGAGGATGAAATACAAGACAAAGCTGAAGAGGAAGCAGCTCAACCAGAGAAGGGAATGCCAAAGGGCGCTGCAGGTGCAGAGGATGCCATTCCCATTCCATTTCCACACCTTACTAGGAAATCCAGAAAGCAGATGGAATTAGACCCGAAAAAGGAAGAGATCTTCAAAAAGGTCGAGGTAACTATTCCCCCTTTTGATGCTATTCAATAGGTCCCCAAATATGCTAAGTTTCTAAAAGATCTGTGTATGCATAAAGATAAAATCAATGACTTAGAAACTATTCTTTTAGGCAGCTCTATATCTGGCTTAATGGGTGGCATACTTGAAAAATATGGGGATCCTGGTCCATGCATAGTTACCTATACTATTGAGGGTGTACCTATGTTTGATTGCATGTGTGATTTAGGTACATGTGTGAGTATTATGTCATTATCTGTATATGATGCTTTGAGGCTACCTCCCTTGAAAAGGTCGGCAGCCTGTTTTGTTTTTGCAGACAAAAGCATAATTTCAGTGGTAGGAATTGCTGAAGATGTACTGGTGAGCATTAGGGGGTTGACATTTCCTGTTGACTTTTATATTTTAGAGATGCCCCCTAATGACTCAGGAAGACCATCATCCATCCTACTCGGAAGGCCATTTCTGAAGACTTCGAAATTCAAGTTGGATGCCTTCTCAGGAACATATTCTTTTGAGATTGATGGCAGGACAGTCTACTTCAATCTTGATGAAGCCATGAGGCATCCACAAGAAGACCACTCTATCTTTTGATGTGATGTTATTGAAGAAGTCATAGCAGAAATTTACCAGGAAAATGTGAATGGAACGACAATGGAAGCAGATGCAAGTGTGGGGATGCCACCAGAGTTTACTGAGAACACCCCACTACCTTCCGTGATTCCAGATGAACAAGAACCTAGCCATGATAAGAAGATGAAATTGAAGCCCCTTCCACCCCACCTCAAGTATGCTTATCTTGAGGATGATCAGAAGCTCCCCGTTATAATTGCAAGGGAACTTACTTCCCAACAGGAGGAGCAGTTGCTTGATGTGCTAAGGAGACACAAGAAGGCTATTGGGTGGAGCTTGGTGGATATAGAAGGTATCAGCCCCCAGACCTGTGAACACCGTATATTTTTAAAAGAGGGAGCAAGGCCTATCCGTCAACCTCAAAGGTGACTCAATCCCACTATTTTAGAAGTAGTCAAGAAAGAAGTGACCAGATTGCTAGAAGCTGATATCATCTACCCAATCTCAGATAGTGAATGGGTTAGCCCAAAACAAGTAGTAACCAAGAAGTCTGGTGTCACAATAGTGGCGAATGAACTTGGAGAACTCATAGCAAAGAGGGTGCAGAATTCTTGGAGAGTCTGTATTGACTACAGGAGTCTCAACCAAGCTACTCGTAAGGATCACTATCCACTTCCTTTCAATGATCAAATGCTTGATCATTTGTTAGGTAAATCACACTACTGTTTTCTAGATGGATACACTGGATATTTTCAGATTCATATAGCTCCTGAAGATCAAGAGAGGACTACTTTTACATGCCCCTTTGGAACGTATGCATATAAGAGAATGCCTTTTGGTTTATATAATGCACCGGCTACGTTTCAAAGATGTATGCTAAGTATTTTCTCAGACTTTCTTGAAAACTGTATGGAAGTTTTTATGGACGACTTTAGTGTTTATGGTGATTCATTTGATTTTTTCTTGGATGGTTTAGCTAGAGTATTAGAAAGATGTGTTAGTTCAAACCTTGTATTAAATTTTGAAAAATGTCATTTTATGGTAAAACAAGGTATTGTCCTATGACATGTTGTTTCTAATGCTGGTATTTCAGTTGATCCAGCAAAGATAGACGTTATTCCTAGTTTACCTTACCCCTCCTCTGTGAGGGAGGTTCGTTCGTTTCTTGGTCACGCAGATTTCTACCGGTAATTTATCAAGGATTTCAGTAAGGTAGCACTGCCTTTATCCAGATTGCTGCAGAAAGATGTTGAGTTCGAGCTAAGTGCAAACTGTAAGGAAGCGTTTGATAAGCTAAAGACCGCTTTGACCCAAGCCCCCATTGTGAAAGGGTCTGACTGGAGTCAACCATTCGAGATAATGTGTGACGCCTCCAACCATGCAGTAGGAGCGGTGCTGGCTCAGCACGAAGGTAATGACCCTTTCGTTATTGCTTATGCATCTAAGACCTTAGACACTGCTCAATCTAATTATACTACTACTGAAAAAGAGCTTCTGGCTATTGTTTTTGCTCTGGATAAATTCCGAGCCTATTTACTTAGTGCTAAGGTAGTAGTATACTCAGACCATGCAGCTTTAAAATATTTACTGTCTAAGAAGGAGTCTAAGCCAAGGCTAATACGTTGGATATTGCTGCTGTAAGAATTTGATTTAGAAATTAAAGACATAAGTAGTACTCAGAATTTAGTAGCTGACCACTTGAGTTGCCTAGAGCACATTAAAAATGACACCACTCCTATCAATGATGCTTTTTCATTTGATAACTTGCATGCAATATCTGAAGTAGTTCCTTGGTACGCACCTATAGCTAATTATTTGGTTAGTCGTACCTTCCATCCTAATTTTACTAAACATCAGAGGGACAAGCTTAAAAGCGAGTCCAAATATTATATATGGGATGTCCCATAATTATGGAGGTGTGGTGCTGACCAAATAATTAGGAGATGTGTGCCCCAGTCAGAATTTCAGTCCATTTTAGAGGCTTACCACTCTTCAGAGAGTGGTGGACATTTTGGTCCTCAAAGAACAGCTAGAAAAATTTTAGACTGTGGATTCTGGTGGCTCACACTATTTAGGGATGCAGCTATTTTCCGTAAAACTTGCTCTCCATGTCAAAGGTTTGGTAATATATCCAAGAGGGATGAAATGCCCCAACAATCCATGTTATTTGGTGGACGAAATTGTGATCCTTAATTAATGGCTCTTTGGCATGTGCCAAGGAGAACTAATTTAACTAACTGATTACTTGCACAATTCCGTTCAACTGACCAGCAAGTGTACTGGGTCGTCCAAGTAATACCTTACGTGAGTAAGGGTCGAATCCACAGAGATTATTGGTTTGAAGCAATCAATATTTATTTTATTAATCTTAGTTAGGATGTCAATAGGATTATTTGGATTAAAAGTGAAATTATTGGAATTGATAAAAGAGGGAACAATGTTACTTTAATTTGCAGTACTGGAGAATATGTTGGAGTTTTGGAGATGCTTTATCCTTTGAATTTCTACTTTTCCTTGAGATCCTCTTCTCACACGCAGGTTCCTTCCATGGCAAGCTCTATGTAGGGTGTCACCGTTGTCAGTGGCTACTTCCCATCCTCGCAGTGAAAACTATGCTCACGCACTCTGTCACAGTACGGCTAATCACCGGTTGGTTCCCGCTCCTACTGGAATAGAATCACTCTTTTGCGTCTGTCACTAACGCCCAGCAGGTTAAAGTTTGAAGCACGTCACAGTCATTCAATCCCGGAATCCTACTCGGAATACCACAGACAAGGTTTAGACTTTCCGGATTCTCATGAATGCCGCCATCAATCCGGCTTATACCACGAAGATTCTGTTGGGGAATCTAAGAGATATTCATTCAATCTAATGTAGAACGGAGGTGGTTGTCAGGCACACGTTCATGGATTGAGGAAGGTGATGAGTGTCACGGATCATCACCTTCTCCACAATTAAGCGCGAATAAACATCTTAGATAAGAACAAGCGTGCTTGAATGGAAAACAAAGGAATTGTATTAAATCATCAAGACGCTGCAGAGCTCCTCACCCCCAACAATGGAGTTTAGAGACTCACGCCATCACAAAGTATGTAATTCAGATCTGAAAATGTCATGAGGTACAAGATAAGTCTCTAAAAGTTGTTTAAATAGTAAACTAGTACCCTAGGTTTACAGAAAATGAATAAACAAAGATAATTGGTGCAGAAATCCACTTCTGGGCCCCACTTGGTGTGTGCTGGGGCTGAGACTAAAGCTTTCCACGTGTGGAGGCCCTTCTTGGCGTCAAACTTCAGGTTATGACGTGTTTTGGGCGTTCAACTCCGGATAATGACGTTTTTCTGGCGTTTAACTCCAGACAGCAGCATGAACTTGGTGTTTAACGCCAAGTTACGTCGTCTATCCTCGCTAAAAGTATGGACTATTATATATTGCTGGAAAGCCCTGGATGTCTACTTTCCAACGCTGTTGATAGCGCGCCAATTGGACTCCTGTAGCTCCAGAAAATCCATTTCGAGTGCAGGGAGGTCAGGATCCAACAGCATCAGCAGTCCTTTTTCAGCCTAAATCAGATTTTTGCTCAGCTCCCTCAATTTCAGCCAGAAAATACCTGAAATCACAGAAAAACACACAAACTCATAGTAAAGTCCCGAAATGTGAATTTAGCATAAAAACTAATGAAAACATCCCTAAAAGTAACTAGATCATACTAAAAATACCTAAAAACAATGCCAAAAAGCATATAAATTATCCGCTCATCACAACACCAAACTTAAACTGTTGCTTGTCCTCAAGCAACTAGATGAATAAAATAGGTTCTAACAGAAATAATAATATTCTCGAGTTCTAAATGAGGCTCAGATTCTTATTAGATGAGCGGGGCTTGCAGCTTTTTGTCTCTGAACAGTTTTGGCATCTCCCTGTATCTTTAAATTTTCAGAATAATTGGCATCCTTAGGAACTCAGAATTCAGATAGTATTATTGACTCTCCTAGTGTAGTATGTTGATTCTTGAACACAGTTATTTTATGAGTCTTGGCTGTGGCCCTAAGCCCTTTGTTTTCCAGTATTACCACCGGATACATAAATGCTACAGACACATGACTGGGTGAACCTTTTCAGATTGTGACTCAGCTTTGCTAAAGTCCCCAGTTAGAGGTGCCCAGAGCTTTTAAGCACACTCTTTTTGCATTGGATCACGACTTTAACCACTCAGTCTCAAGCTTTTCACTTGGACCTGCATGCCACAAGCACATGGTTAGGGACAGCTTGGCAAGCATTCATTCAGAAGACAAAAAGTATTGCCACCACATATAAATAATTAGAATTTTCCTTATTAAGAACTCGAAAAAAAATTAAATTGCCTCTTTATTCTACAAATCTACTACTTTATTCATGCCTGATGATGATGGGAAAAATAAATTATAGCTTAGTTGGAAATAAAATCAAAATAGACATCCTAATTACTACTATTCCTATATAACTTCTAAGGTAAAATCTTATAATAATACTATCACAGAGTTAAAGCTGGAATTAGAACTTAACAACCTGTATTTTGGGAAGTGGATGTTCCTCTAGTCTGTGGGGTGCCTTCAAGAATTAATTTCTGACGCTTCAGCTCCCTTAAGTTCACATCCTTGCTCTTCCTGTTCTCTTAGGTGCCATGGTCTTAATGAGTTTTAGCTCAGTGATCATGGCAAATCACACCAAACTTAGAGGTTTGCTTGTCCTCAAGCAAAAGAAAGGAAATGAGAGGAGTAGAAGGAAAGGCATTGTCAAATAAAGATAAGATGAGTTGAAAAAGATTTGAAAAAGATTTTAAAAAGATAATTGAGTTTTTAAAACAAACTTAAAAGAGTTTGATTGGATTGAAAATTAATTTTTATGTATGGATTAAGATACATGTGATAATTTTTGAAAAAGGGATTTTAGAAATTAGGATTTTTAGAACACTAATTTGATTTGAGGCATGATAATTTGAAACATGTTTATGCAAGAAAACATGAATTGAAACATAAAAAATTAGAAAATTTGTAAAGAGAGACGAATTTTACCTCCTCCCCACCATCCTGGCGTTAAACGCCCAGGATGCTAGCAAACTGGCGTTAAACGCCCAGAAGGTGCATCTTTCTGGCGTTTAACGCCCAGAAGATGCTCCTTTCTGGCGTTTAACGCCCAGATGCTACCCTTACTGGCGTTAAACGCCCAGTGGTTGCTTCTTTTGGGCGTTTAACGCCCAAAGTATTTCTTACTGGCTTTTTCATGCCAGTGAGCTTCCAAATTTCCCTGTAACTCTGTGACTTCAACCAATTGCTATTTCACCTTTTGAAGATACTTGGACTCAAACCTGTAAAGAAATAATTAATTAATTAATACGAATAAAATTAAATTTTGTGATTGGCTGGGTTGCCTCCCGGCAAGCGCTTCTTTAATGTCATTAGCTGGACTGAGTTTTAATCAAGTCTCAGTTTTGAGCATTCTTGCTCAAAATTGCCTTCAAGATAATGTTTGACTCTTTGTCCATTAACAATGAACTTTTTGTTAGAGTTATTATCCTGAAGCTCTATGTATCCATATGGTGATACGTTTGTAATGACATATGGACTTCTCCACCGGGATTTTAATTTCCCAGGAAATAATTTGAGCCTAGAATTGAATAGCAGAACTTTCTGCCCCGGCTCAAAGACTCTGGATGACAATTTCTTATCATGCCATCTTTTTGCTTTCTCTTTGTAAATCTTTGCATTTTCGAAAGCATTGAGTCTAAATTTCTCTAGCTCTGATTCGAGACTCTCAGCCATATTGACCTCTCTTACCAGAGAGTCAATAATATAAACACTCATGCAGTCATTTGGGGTGTCTGGATGTTGCATGGCTTTAACAACATTCAGCTTGAACTCTTCCTCATTGACTCTCAAGGTTACTTCCCCTTTTTGGACATCAATGAGGGTTCGGCCAATTGCTAGGAAAGGTCTTCCTAGAATGAGAGTTGCACTCTTGTGCTCCTCCATTTCCAGCACCACAAAGTCAGTAGGAAAGGCAAATGGCCCAACCTTGACTATCATGTCCTCAATCACGCCTGATGGGTATTTAATGGAGCCATCAGCAAGTTGAAGAC
>NC_029778.3:38567129-38569524 GCF_000817695.3 Arachis duranensis
GCGTTCAACTCCGGATAATGACGTTTTTCTGGCGTTTAACTCCAGACAGCAGCATGAACTTGGCGTTTAACGCCAAGTTACGTCGTCTATCCTCGCTCAAAGTATGGACTATTATATATTGCTGGAAAGCCCTGGATGTCTACTTTCCAACGCCGTTGAGAGCGCGCCAATTGGACTCCTGTAGCTCCAGAAAATCCATTTCGAGTGCAGGGAGGTCAGGATCCAACAGCATCAGCAGTCCTTTTTCAGCCTAAGTCAGATTTTTGCTCAGCTCCCTCAATTTCAGCCAGAAAATACCTGAAATCACAGAAAAACACACAAACTCATAGTAAAGTCCAGAAATATAATTTTTGCCTAAAAACTAATAATATTCTACTAAAAACTAACTGAAACATGCTAAAATCTACATGAAATTACCCCCAAAAAGCGTATAAAATATCCGCTCATCATTATTCTGTGAAATTTTTGATGTTTGGGGTATTGACTTCTTGGATCCATTTCCAAACTCTAATGGTTTCTTATACATACTGTTAGCTGTGGATTATGTCTCTAAATGGGTGGAAGCTATTCCCACCCGTACTGATGATGCTAACACCGTTGTTTCCTTTGTTCGAAATAATATTATCTGTCACTTTGGATCACCACGAGCAATCGTGAGCGATCAAGGCACTCACTTTTGCAACAGGAGACTAATAGGTTTACTGAGGAGACATGGGATTGTTCACAAAGTAGCAACAACTTACCATCCACAGACTAATGGACAAGCAGAGGTGTCTAACAGAGAAATAAAGCGTATCCTGAAAGAAGTCGTCAAGCCTCATAGAAAGGACTGGAGTTCTCGACTTGTAGATGCACTTTGGGCTTATAGAACAGCATACAAGACATCGATCGGAATGAGTCCCTTCCACTTAGTCAACGGAAAGGCCTGTCACCTTCCAGTAGAGATAGAACATAAAGCCTTCTGAGCAGTACGAGAGTGTAACATGGGACTAGAGAAAGCGAGAACGGAGAGGAAGCTGCAACTACAAGAATTAGAGAGCGTTCGCCTGGAAGCATATGAAAACTCCAAATTATAGAAGGAAAGGGTGAAGGCTGTGCACGACAAGAATATCAAGCGCAGAGAGTACAGACCTAACGAGTTAGTTCTCCTTTACAACTTAAGGCTCAAACTTATGCCAGGCAAGTTGAGATCTAGGTGGGACGGCCCCTATAGGGTAGAAAAGGCTGAACCATATGGCGTCTTTCACATACGCCATCCATCAAGCCCCGAGATCTTCAAGGTTAATGGTCCCCGCCTGAAACTGTACCATGGTGAGAAGATGCACAACAAGAAGGAATTGGAAATCTTCCTCCTGGATGATCCACTATTAGCAGACGACTGAACCTATAGAGCGTCCAACTTAAGGACATTAAAGCAAAGTGCTCGGTGGGAGACAACACACCATGGTATGATCATTCACTTCTCTCTTTTTAGCTTTATTTAGTGACTCTTCTCATTATATCTGCATATAGTTTGCATTTGCATCTACATAATCGTTAAAAAAAAAGAGAAGTTGGCAGAAAGTTACGTGGGAGCAGTGCAGAAAGTGTGCCAATCACACAAGCATCATCACGCGTACGCATTACCCATGCGTACGCGTCACTTGGGATTTTGACATGTCACGCGTATGCGTCGACAACGCGCACGCGTGACCCTGAAAAATCGACGTAAAGCGTGCATTGGCCGAAAGTTATGCTGGACTGATGCTGGCACTGTGCCCAAGGCACAAAATTGCATCACGCGAACGTGTCCCTTACGCGTGCGCGTATTTTCAAATTCTGCACATCCACGCGTGCGCATGCCTGACGCGCACGGGTCATATGCCATTTTGGCACATACCCAAAACGAATAGAGCATTGTGCGTGCGCAAGGATGCCCTCGCGCAAGTAGCACAAACACGGTCATGCGTACGCGTGACCGACGCCTACGCGTCGCCTCCCCATGTGCGTGACACACGCGTACGCGTCGTACGCGAAACACAACCAGATCCCTGCGTCGCCACTTTTCATATCTTATCTTTCCAAACCCTAATTTCTTTCTTCTTTCTTTTCTTTTCTTCTTTATTCTCCATTCTTTTTCTTCTTCTTTCTTTACTTTTTTTCTTCTTCTTTTCTCTTCCCGCATATTTTCTCAATCTCACATTGTCCATCATCTCTCTCTTCATCACCTTCTTCTCAAGGTTCTTTCTTTCTATTTTCCGTCTCTTTTTCTTCTTAATTGCTTATTTTTGCATTATTTTACTTAGTGTTTGAAATCTAATTGGGTGATTATTCTCTTCTATAATTGCTTGTGGATTATTCAGGAGTTATTTGACAATTAATATTGATTATTTTTGGGTTACTTGCATGTTCAGAT
>NC_029778.3:38569530-38587806 GCF_000817695.3 Arachis duranensis
ATATGCATACCACATGTTTGTGAAAAAGTCCGTATGACATGGTGCATTCTTATATTCTATTCTTCTACTCTAATGCCTATTTTTCACAAAAACCTTATAATATTTTATTAATTTAATATAATTGTCAATACAAACGTGATTGTTAGTTTGTTACGAGTGATAATACATTTTTCGCAATTAATGCTTGATCTATGCTATATTTAATTGCCTTCATCTTTCTTGCTATATTTCCTAATAAATATCTTGCATTTAATTGCCTTCATCTTTCTTGTTATATTTCCATTGATGTCCTAATTACATAAAGTCGCGACCATGTGTTAACGATATCCTTCTTTACCTTGGCAAGATTATCACTTGTATGATCCTCTTCCTTGCCCTAACCCTTGGACTTACATGTACCTTTCTTTTTCTCTTTCAGGATGGCCACCAAGAAGGGAAAAGAAAAAAGCTACTATCAAACCACCGGCGAGGAGAGGAACAAAAAGAGCATTGGCGGTAGAATTGCCCTCAATATCAGTCAAGCCTTCAACAAAGCGGGTCAAGAGGATCATTAAGGTTGAGGAAACCGAGAAAGCCTTTCCAGCATGGGATGTTGTGCGGTTCACTAACCGCTACTGTGAGCAGATATTCCCTATTCTGGCTGCAAAGAACTACAACAATGACCACCTTCTTATCCTCCCTACCAACATTGTTGACTTGGAAGAGCCCCGCATTGACAGAAGACAATGGGGTTTCTTACGGAAATAGCCACGGCAGGTCAATTTCTCATGGGTAGTTGAATTCTACTCCAATTTTCACATGCCAACACTGCACTCTATCTATGTCTGTCAGAAGCAGGTCCCCATATCTGAAGGGGCTATTCAACAAGCTCTAGATTTTCCCCCTGCTTCAGAAGGATTTGAAAAATATCAAGAAGCCTCTTTCAAGCGCCAGAGATTCCAATTTGACCGGGAAGACGTTTTCAGAATTATAGCAACATGGCAGCAAATGGATCTACGGTTACAATAGATCCCGACCTAAGAGCATATTGGCTTCCGCACTTACATTGGAAGCTTGAGTGTGGGCCCAAATCATGTTCCACTATATCTTTCTGAGCACTCACTGTAACATCCCGCATTTTTGAAAAAATTTAAATGTAAACAAATTGTGATTTTACCTTATTGAGTTTAAACTTTATAATTTTAGAAATTATTTTATTAGAACTAATTAAATAGATTCGGAGAATTAATTTATTAGAAATGATTAGATTAATTTTTATAAATATTTTAAGCTTATGTCAATTAATATTTATGTACAATTTTTATTATAATTAATTATTTTATAAATTGAAATTAAAGTTTCAGAGATAGAAAAATAATAGGGATTTGTATGATGTAATCTAGAAAATTGATATTTGAATTTAAATTGTACTTTACAAAATATAATTAACTTGTTCATTTTAAAAGGAAAATTAGAAATAATTGATTGAACTTAACAATATGTTGATAAATAATGTTCCAAAATATTTTTAAGAGAGTATATTTGATTTTAAAATTACTCTACCTTCCAATTTTATCAAAATATCTATTCATATCTATCCATATTCTTTTATAAAATTCTAATTTCTAACCCTAAATCCCAAAATCCCCAAATTCATTCAGAAACACTAATTTCCCCAATTCACAAACCCTAACCCTAATGTTTCCCTTTCCTCAGCCACTGAACGCAGCCTCTACCCCCTTTTCTTCCAAAACACCACACACACACAAAAGAAGAAAGAAACGCAGAGAGAGAGAGAGAGAGCACGAAGAGCAGAGAAAAGAGAAAGGGAAGAGCTCTTGCCCCGCCGCCGCCGTGACCGTCGCACTGCCACCGTTCAACTCGGCTTGCACTGCCGCGCGTTCTGTCATCATCAGAGTCATCGTCGTCGTTTGTGGAGCCGCGAGGAGCTCGCCGTCGAGCTGCTTTGCAGCGCCGTCCCGTCCATAGAGCCGAGCCCGAGCCCGCTTCGTCACCGCCGTCGGGGTCTTCATCGTCGTTGGTGCGGTCGGAGCCGCCGTCGTTGGAGAGAGAGCAAGCGCGAATCTGAGAAAGGGAGAGGGAGAGAGATCCGACGCCACAGAGGAGGAAAGGAGAAGTCTTCTGTCATCAACGCCACTCCTCTTCACCACCGCCGCCGCCGGAATTTCTGGTTGCCGCCATGATTAATGATGAGTTAGTTAAACCCTAGCCATGAGAACCACCATCTTTGAACCCTTGTCACTCTGTAAATAGCTTGTATCTGCCTCTGATGTTCTTGGCTATGTTATATTTGTTGGAGCATGTTTTAATGGAGCCACTGGCGGGGTGATGCTACTGCCGGAACCACCGCGGGGTGTTGCTAGGAATCGCCCCTGCCCTGCTTCTGCTATACTTGGGTTCAACATCCATTGGCCTGGGTTAGCCTTTTCCCCTTATTACTGCTCCAATTGCACGCCTTATTCTGCCAATTTCTTATTAAACTGCTTGTTCTTGTTTTAATTCAACTTTGGTCTGTGCTACGTTTTAAATTACCAGAGCTGTTTCTGCCTTTCGATTCCATTGAATTCGAAATCTTCATTTCACTGCAACCATGGTCATTGTTGTGGAAGCTAATGCTACTGCTGTCCCGGTTGTGTTGAGATGTAGTGCTGCTGCTTTCTGGGCAGAAACGATTGCGTGACTAGTAGAGGTCCAGCCAGCTGTCTCGCAGCAATTCTGCCAACGGTCTCTTGTAATTGCGACATCGAGGTAGGGGGTTTAAAATGATTTTAATTTAGGAATGCCAACAAGGTTTATTGAATAACTGCAAATAGTATTAATAGCTGTGAGTAATTAATTGATTATATGAATGTTGGATTGTGATTGCAATTGTGCTTGGTGCTATGATAGAATTGATTGTAATTAGGTATGGTAGATGATTGAATTATTGATTGTTAGTTGTTGAAACGGTTGTTTGGTATATTGCTATGGCTGTGAAAGTGACTTGAGATTAGTAGAGGATTGTGGTTTTGACTGATTATGTATAAATGGTTGAGACTAAGATAATCATTTGATATATTTGATACTGGATTGAGAATTGTTGAAGAATTAGGGCCTAAAAGACTGAACTATTATTAATAATCTGGTTTTCAAAATAGAATGGTTACTTTAAGGACGGCCTAGTAATTTGCTAGTGATCGAAATGGTATGAGATTAAAACCTGAGTAAACTTTAACAAGTGTAGTTGTTAGGATTTAAATTTGAAGGTTTCGTATTAACTGGAAATTTACTTATGATTTTTCAAAGTTAAGCTTTATTGGAACAAATTAGTCATTCATACAGTCTAGGAAACTTTTAAGAGTTTTATAAAGAAAATATGGGTTTAGGATTTTGAATAATTAACTAATGCTTTTAAAGAAGGTTAATTTCTTTTAGATGTATCTGAATGAAATTAACTATTTGCGCTTTATTCTTTACTTTCACGGCATTCTCTACCTCTACTAAGAACATGTGGTTTGGTTCTCACCCCCAAATTTTCCACCCTTTCAGTGACACAGGTTTGAAGACGCAATTTGAAGCTGCGAGCGATTAGTAGGTTTTCTTTATGGTTTTAATTGCTTTCATAGAGTCCCCTCGCTCTTTTCCTTTGAAGTTTTATTTTATCAGAGGGGTAGGTATTGTATTTGGGTTTATATGACTTCCTATGTATAGGAATTACTATTAATAATACTTATATGATTGTATTATTATTTGCAATGCTTATCTTTGATACATGTCTTGAATGAATAAAAACAAAATTTTCCGGAATTTTCTTAAAACTAAAACGCGAACTCGATATAAAGACTCAGTAATTAAGTAGTTAATATTAGAAAAGGTCACGTAACGTTCTTTCTAGTAGAAATACCCTGACTTAAGCAAGGTATTTTGCTGGAAGGGATGTTACACTCACAAATCCTCCTTCACTGCATATATGGCAGCTCTCATCTGGTGTATCCTTACAGACCAGCCTCTCAACTTACCAAGACACATCCGGCAAGCCATGAGACACGTGCAGATTACAGGAAATCTACCTTTTTTCGCTTTGGTTTCAGATCTCGTCTCAGCAGCCAGAGTCTCCTACAGAGCTGGGGACACCAAGGCCATGATTCCTCGAGAAGATCAATATGTCCCAAATGGGAAATACATCAGACCCTCAGCAGTCACCACCAACCGGACTGAAGACCTGGCCAGAGATATCCCTTCTCCTTCCACATCTCAAGCACCGTCAAGAGATCAGCTGCTCCTTTAGATACTTCAGAGGTTGGACCGGCAAGACCGGCAGATGGACCGCATGGAGTGCCGTAACAAGCGCTAATCCACATACCTCAAGAAGCTGATTATTGGAGACCACCCACCTGAAGAAGACCCAAACACTCAGGACTCTACTTCACCTACCTGCACCGGGAGCCATGACGACTCCGACTGTGGAGATGCTGCTACTAGCTCCCCTTTGTTCCTGACTGATGGCACCGAGGACAGTGCCAAGCTTTAATTGTGGGGAGGTCGGCCAGTACCTGACTTCCGGAGGTAATCTTTCTTTCTCAACACCAATAAGTTATTTTTCTCTTTTTCTTCTGTTAGATAGGATAGACTGCATAGTAATAAGTGTTTGCATATATGTTCTACTTGGTTGAAGAATAATAAGATTCTTTCCAAGGACCCTATTTTTGAAAATTTCACTAATTCAAACCAAAATCCTATGTTAAACTTGTTTGAAGACTGTAATTTGGAACATGGTTTAGAGCTAGAACACACAACCCAGTAAGATCTTGAGCCTAATTGTATGGTTACATTATTTAACCATTATTTTTATTCTTGTGTGTTTTCTCTCCTCTATAATTGCAATCTATGATTTTTCCATTATATATGCCCATTGTTTAATGTATGCATGCATGTGTATTATTAAGGCCATCATTTGTTATTAGCTCACTATCCTAAATGCCCTACCATTCTAATTACCCTTTTTTGCCACTTTGAGCCTATATATCCCCTTTGTCTTTTATATTACCACATCACTAGCCTTAAGTGGAAAAACAAGTAATTACCCCAATTGAATCTTTAGTTAGCTTAAGATAGAGATTGTGTGTCAATTAAGTGTGGGAAACTATGGGAACTTGGGTTAATAAGAATGTGTAATGCTTAATTAATAAATATTAAAAGTCTGAATGCTACTCATGTGAAATTATGAAAACCAAATGCATTGATGTTATGATGCTCTCTCAAAAAAAAAAACGTATGTCTCAATTTAATTTTAGGGGAATGGAAGCACCCCAATGATAAGTTTAATAAAAAAGGTCAATGCATATGAGGTGAAATAAAAGAGCATGTAAATGTATAAGTAGGTGCAACATACAAAGTGAGATTATGGGTATTTATGCATGATTTTAGAAGCATAGGGTGTGTGTGTGTGTGTTAGGTGAGAAATTAAGATAATCAAGGATTCAATTTTCAGCTCACTTGGCCATACATGTGCCCTCAGCCATACCTAAGCCCCATTACAACCTTGAGAAAGACCTCATGATGTTTTCATGGGTGCATTAGAAAGCATGAATGGAGGAGACTAGAGTGGATTACCCTATACACCTGAGTGACTAGAGTGCATATACGCTCCCAGTGAGGGTTCAAGCTTGACTCTATGTTCCCGACTTTCATGAGCCATCTCCTTACAAGTTTACACGTCTCTTATTGTGTGACTTGGATTAGTGGAATTTAATTTCTATTTGTCTTGGAGGACTTGTTTATTTTCTTAACCAAGTAAGCATAGACATTTCATCATATAGTTGCATTCATATGTATAGGTTGCATTGCATTGCATGAGTCATATTGTCCCTATTCATTCTTTCTGATTTCCTTGAGCTTAGCATGAGGACATGCTAATGTGTAAGTGTGGAGAGGTTGATAAACCGCTATTTTACGGTTTATCTTGTGCTCAATTGAGTGGTTTTTATCAGATTCTTCCCACATTTATCCATGTAATTAGCATGTTATACATTTTCCTTCCTGATCTAATACTGTGATTGAAAACCTGCTTCCTAAGCCCTTAAATTGTTAGATTATAATCCCTCTCTATACCATTGGATACCGTGATCTGTGTGTTCAGTATTTTCAGGCTTTATAGGGTAAGAATGGCTTAGAGAATGGAAAAGAAGCTTGCAAAAATGGGAGGAATACAAAGAAATAATGAAGCTGACCAGCGAGACTCGATGCGGACGCATGGCTCACGCGTGCGCGTGATCTGAAGCATTCCATAGCGATGTGCATGCGTACCTGATGCATACGCATGATTAGCGTAAACTACAAGGGATGCGTACGCGTGACTGACGCGTACGCGTGACCTACGAGTACGCGTGACATGCATGACGTACAGCAGTTGTAGAAAAATACTGGGGGCAATTTCGGGCCAGTTTTAGACCCAATTTTTGGCCCAGAAATACAGATTAAAGCCAGAGGACACCAGGGACTCATAAGGAGGGGGAGACAGAACAACACAACAGACAATTAGGATTCATTTTAGGATTAGTTTTAGAGTTTGAATCTTGAAGAGAGAATACCTCCTCCTTCAGGGTTCTTCATAGTTACATAGTTTTATGCTTTTGGATTGGATATTTACATAGTCACTACGTCCGCTGAGCACTTCATTATTCTAGTTTGTTTCCTTACTTGTCACTTACTCTTTTATATTTTTAATCCTTATTTAGAGTTACAATTGAAAAGCTTTTATGACTTGTTAATGCAAAAATACCTTTTCCACTTAATTTTATTATTTATTTTATTGCTTTCAAATTAGTTCTAATCATTATGTCTCTCTTTTATTCTTATTATGTGTTTATGAAAATAGCATTCATGTTATCCGAGTAGATCCCAACTTGGCTTGGGAGTTGATTAAAAGGAGATCCTTGAGTTGGGAAACTCAAAAGCCTAGTGGTAATTGAAAGTTGTTGATTGGCCTTCTGATCACTAACGCTAGTCCTTCCCAAGAAAGAAGACTAGGACTCGTGACAGACGTTGGTTCACGTACTTGACTTTCCCTTATTCAATAAAGGTTAACTAAGTAATAACAACAATCCTCTACCATTACTCTTGAAAAATTCCTAACAAGGATAGAACTTTCAATTAATCTTCTCCCAGTCTAGGCCTTTTATTCGAATTACATAAGAATCACTGTTGATTTTTACTGCTCTAATTTACAATTAATTATTTCTTCATTCCCCAATTTAAAAAACCTTTTGAAAAACCCCTGATCAATAATTTGCACTCTCTATTCAACTCATTGGGAGACGACCTGGGATTCCTACTCCCAGTATTTTCATTATTATTTCTGTGACAACCTTTTTCTAAATTGACAGGGTGAAACCTTGTCGGTAGAGATCTATACTCACAACGTCACTATTTATGAATAATCTTTACTGTCATCTTCCGCCCACTCGTCAGATCCTCGGCTCTGTCTCCTTCTCGCAAATTCACGTAGGAGGGTTGCGACTTGCATCTGAAAAACAATGACAACATATGGTATGAGAACCAGAGGTTTTCAGTATGGTAACAGTGTCTAATATATAAGATATAAGGTTCTGGGACGCCAAAGGCAATCCTAGAATTTTACACCGATATAGAGAATTCAAAACTTAGAAACAATCTTAATAAAATCCTCAAAGGGTTCTCTATCTTACGGATTATCTATTCTAGAATTTACACTGCTGTGGCACATCCTTCACCAGCCTAACCTCCACGCGATCCCATCGCCACCACCTATCAAGTCACCTCAATCCCAGTAGAATGCACAAGTATAAATAAGCAAGTAATGCACATGTAATATACATTTACAGCAAGTAACTCAGGAAACAATTAAGCTTGTTATACATTTAAGCAATAGATGCAATTAAGCAAAGCAAACAAACAAATAGAAGATACACATGATGAATGCCTGTCCTATTGGCTTTGATATCACTTGTCTGTTAAACTGCCAACCTGACACATCCCCTTAGGATGTCACCTTTTGGTCACGAATAAAATTAGTACCCTAGGGATATAGTGCCCGGCTCACTGTCCATGGATATAGTGCCCGACACACTCTTGTGACTCGAAAGGATGCAAGTGGGATACTCAGACTCAGACCTCACATCTCAACGTATGCGGGATTAAACAGTGTCATTATGCCGGCACTGTGTCCTCAACAAGCGGGATTAACCACCATCCTTGCTTGGTATATAGCGACTCATCAATCTCAGTATATCAATCATACAGAATCAGTCTCAGTGATCACTGCTCATAGCACAAGTTCATTATTACTCATCTCATTACAATCATTCATTTCCATTCTAAGTCTCAAACTCATCATCGATTCTCATGCTACCATCAATTTAACACTTCGCCAAGTTACTCAAAATCATTCCATCCACAGAACTTTCTAGGCCTAAGTCTCTGTCTTCTAAAATCAAATATAAATAATATAATCTTAAGTCATCTTACTCATCCTTAATAATCTCAAGGTCTAACTACTAGTTATAAGTCTCAAATAGTAGTTAAAGAAGTTTAGAAAGCTAGGAGAACCTTTAAAAGTGAAGAAAAATAAGTTTTTAGCAAAATAGGGGCCATGCGTACGGTTTCCTCTTTCCATGTATGCATGGGTGTCAAAACGCCCATGTCCCGTACGCATGCTACACTTGCGTACATGAGACCTCAAGACCTCAAAGGAGGCTCGCGTTGCGTGCAACATGCCGCATACGCATGCCTCAAAAATCAATGTTTCTGCGTAGCCACACTTGTGCTGCGTACGCATGGGTACTTGGCAGCGACCAATCCCTGCGTCGCATGCAGCATTCCGTGTACACACAGCCTTAAAAACTTAGAAAATTTTTATAGCCAGCAGAATTTATATTTTTATACCGAACTTTAAACGTGCATAACTTTTTTGTTTTAAAACATTTTTGTCCGATCTTTAAACATCTTAAAGCTCTAGGATCTAACTTTCATTTAAAGTAAATTTCATCAAAAACAAAGGTTCAGAGGCCAGGTTATGCCTCGTCAAAGTTCATAAAAAAAGGTATTACAAAATTTGACATAATTCTCTAGTTTTCTAGATCTACCATTCAAACCAAACTAAATCATACTCATAATCATCATCAAAGCACTACTACACACTACATTTTACTATTCCATTACACTTCAAGCATTTCCATACCTATTTCAATCAATTTTTCCATCTCTTCACCTCATAGTTCAACAATCTCCAAATCAAGATTACAATATCAATAGTTTTGTACAATTCAATTCTTCATAACATCATTTATCATACATCATCACCAATCCTCGTTAACATAATTTTTCTTCCAAATTCATCTTCAACATTAATGATAAAAAACATACATCATCAATTCAATAATTATCAACAATCAATCCAATCCTATCCTAAGGTCCACTAGCTTGAGTTTCACCAAATATTACATATTACATAAAAGAAACCAAAATCTTATCTTGGCCGATTTTAAACACTCTCAATTTCACCAAAGTGATTCCAACCAAGCTTCCATAAAGTTCCCAAGTCCAACAAGCCACCAAACACAATCCAAAAGCTCCAATAATCACAATTCTCAAGCTATACACAATTAATTTACCACAATCATTACCTAGGGTTCGCCAATAATCACAATTCCATAAGGGCAACGAGTTCCTTACTTTACCCAAAAGCAAATGGTGATGAAACCTAACAAATTCTCACTATTGGTTGAAACCTAAACAACCAAATCACAAAAATCTATTCAAAATCTAAACCTAAAATTTGAAATTTCTTAGGGCTGAAGAATGGAGTGGGAAATTGAAAGTCTTACCAGCAATGCCTAGTTAGAATTGACGGGATTGACGAGAATTTCGGATAACCGTAAACAAGACACTCATGAACGGATATTTTATATGCTTTTTGGCATCATTTTCATATTGTTTTCGTTATGTTTTGTTTAAGTTTTATTATGTTTTCATAGATTTTAGTGAAAAATTCATATTTTTGGATTCTACTTTGAGTTGTTGTGTTTTATGATTATTTCAGTTTTTTTTGCCTGAAATTGAGGAGTTTTGGCAAAGTCTGATTCAGAGACAAAGAAAGGACTGCAGATGCTGCTGGATTCTAACCTCCATGCACTCGAAGCAGCTTTTCTGGAGCTACAGAAGTCCAAATGATGTGCTCTCAATAGCTATGGAAAGCTAACATCTAGGACTTTCTAGAAAAATACAATAGTTCATACTTTTTTTTAGAAATGAAGGCCCAAAACTGGCACTCAATGCTAGCCACCAGCCCCATTCCTGGCGTCCAACGCCCACAAGGGGGCAGTGGTAAACTACTATTTTATGGTTTATTTTCTATTGAATTGAGTGGATTTTATCAACTATTCTTACAATTATTCATATAAATTACATGGTTTTATAAATCCTTTCGAATTCGTGCTATGATTGAAAACATATTTCTTTGGCCTTAAAATTGCTAATTTTTAATCTTCTCTTATTACCATTCGATACCGTGATATGTGTGTTAAGTGTTTTCAGATTTTATAGGTCAGGAATAGCATAGAGGATGGAAAGGAAGCATCAAAAGTAGAAGGAACACAAGAAATTGAGGATTTGAAAAGATGGAGCCGACGTGCACGTATGAACGACGCGTACGCGTGACCAGAATTTTGTTCAGCGACTCTAACACGTAGCTGACGTGTACGCGTAATGAGTGTCACGTGCATCAGTTACGAGAAAACGCTGGGGCAATTTCTGGGCTGTTTTTGGCCTAGTTTCAATTCTGAAAATGAAGATTAGAGGCTGCAGAGTGGGACGAATGAGGGGATCAATCATTCACTTTTCATTCATTCACAATTTAGGTTTTAGGTGTAGGTTTCTAGAGAGAGAGTCTCTCTTCTCTCTCTAGGTTTTAGGGATTTTAGTCTTATTTCTTCTTAGATTCAGATTTTCACCTTGCTTTAATTTAGTTTTCCTTTACTCTTGTTTGTTCTAGCATCTTACTTCTTTTAGTTTATTTGTTATTGCTTCTGTTTGTTTAGTTCATGATTAATGCACTCTTGCTCCCTTTGATTTAGATTAATGCAATTTATATTATGTTATTGTTCTTTCTTTAATTATAGGTTATTGTTGTCTTGCAATTGGGTATCTTAGATTTTATCATCTCTTATTAATTCTCTATGCTTTTATTTTGTGCCTTCAAAGTGTTTGATAAAATGCTTGGGTAGATTTTAAATTAGATTTTTATGTTCTTGACTTGGATTGATTAATTAGAGACTCTTGAATTATCAAAGTTTCTTGTTGAATGGTAATTGAAGATTGCCGGTTAGCTTGAACTTCACTAAATCTAGTCTTTCACTATGAGTTGACTAGGACTTGTGAACTCAAGTTGATTGTATGCACTTGACCTTCCTCGATTAGTTAGAGGTTAACTAAGTAAAGGCAATTCACATTTACCATCATAATTGACGATGATAATGAGGATAGGACTTCTAATTCTCAATCCTTGCTAGGAGCTTTCTTAGTTATTAGTTTATTTTTCTCACAATCTATATTTTCTTGTACCTTATTTTAAAAACCCAAAATTATATTTTTCTATAACCAATAATAAACTACACTTCCTTGCAATTCCTTGAAAGATGACTCGATGTTTGAATACTTTGGTTAATTTTATTGGGTTTGTATTTGTGACAAACAATCTAAACATTGATTGAGGTTTAATTGTCAGTTTAGAACTATACTTGGAACCCGATATTTTTGTGAAAATCTTTACTGACATTTTTCCTCTATCAGGTAGCTAGTGTCCAACGCCTAAAAAGGGGTCCCAAGCCACCGTTCAACTCCCCTAAGGGGTACTAGCTCTTGGAGACACTCCAAGCTCAGCCTAAACACTAACCAAATAGGCCTCGAAAGTGAATTTTTGCACGTCTAAGTCTAGTCTGTCATATTTCTGTAATTCTTAGTTATTAGAGTAGTATATATAGAACAAAGATCACTCTTGTTAGTGATCTTTGCCCATTCGAACCTTTCATTATTATTTTCTGTATAGTATGAGTCACTAACCTCCTAAGGTTAAGGTTAGGAGCTCTGCTGATTCTTATGAATTAATAATATCACTATTCTACTTCAATCTATGCTTGATTCTGTTCTAAGATATATCTTCGTTCTTCATCCTAATGAATTGGGAGTGTAACTTGACCATCATCCTTATTCACATGGGTTCTTGTGAGTCCTTGACAGGATAGTACTAAACCACAAGCTTGATTATACATCTCTTAGACAGATAATCCACGGCTTCGTTAGAGACTTCTCGAGACATCAGTTCAGCCGAGGTACAGAGCGCTTAGGGTCTTTGTGGTATAGGCTAAAACCACTGGAGCAGCGATCTCTAATCCAAAAGATTTGACCTTATCTGTGATACTTTGAGTAGGATCACAAAGAGAATGGACTGCTAGAGCTTCACCCCTATTCAGATTGGATCACCGATGACCCAGCGTTTGATCTGAAGCATAGGAGATTAATGACCGCTGACCCAGCGTTAATCATATACAGCCTGCCATGGAAAGAATCAATTAGAAGTTAGAGTAGATGGTGAGAAAAGTTGATCCAAAAGGAAGAAGCATCTCCAAAGCATCAACCGTTCTCATGCTATTGATTTCACACGTATTTAGTAACGTTTTATTTATTTATATGTTTTATGCATTTTCTCGTGACAACTATATTTTCTATCCACCTAACTAAGGTATACAAGGTATCCATTGCTTGCTCAAACCAACAATACTCGTGGAATCGACCCTCACTCACCTGAAGTATCACCTGGACGACCCAATATACTTACCGGTCTATCTGTGCGAAACGTGCAGAGTCAGTTTCATGCACCAAGTTTTTGGTGCCATTGCCGGGGATTGTTCGGATTTGACAAACTACCGGATCATCTTGTTTCTTAGATTATGTGCTTTTTACTATTTTGGTTTGGGTCTTTTGTTTTCTTTTTCAAAAACTTTTTCAAAATCGATATTTTCTTTGTCTTTTGTTTGAGTCTAGTGTCATATCTTAGGTTTGGTGTTCTTTGTGTGTTCTTTATTTTCTTTAAATTTTTGAATTGTTCATAAGTGTTCTTCTTGGTATTCAAGATGTTCTTGTTTCTTTTCTTGTTTTGATCTTAAAATTTTTAAGTTTGGTGTCTTTTTGTTGTTTTTCTTTAAAATTTCGAAAAAACTAGTATCTTTGATTTAAAAATTTTTAGTTTGGTGTCTTTTGGTTGTTTTTCTCTTTCTTCATTAATTTGAAAAATAAAAAATATATTTTCTATCTTTATTCAAAAAAATATATATTTTCGAAAATCTTGCACACTTTTTTTATTTGATTTAAAAATTTTTAGGTTTAGTATTTTCTTGTTAGTAAAGTCAAATTTTAAATTTTAAATTTTATCTTTTTAAATCTTTTCTTTTAAATTGATTTTCTCCTATCTTATCTTTCTTTTAAATTTTAAAATTCAAATCTTTTTAAAATCTTTACTATCTTTTCACTTCATTTTGTAAATCTTTATCTTATGTTGTTTTAAATTCAAATTTTAAAATTCAAATTTCAAAATTTTATCTTATCTCAATTCAAATTTAAAATTCAATTTTCAAATTTTTAAATTCAAAATTTTAAAATAAAATCTTTTTCAAATATCTTATCTTATCTTATTCTCAAATATTTCTTAATTAGTTACTTGCTTTTTCTTTTCTCTTTTTTAAAACTTCCTAACTAATTCTTCTGTTCTATTTTCAAAAACTTCTCACAATTTAATTAATTAATAAAAATAAATAAAATATTTTTATTCTAATTTTCCTTTTTACTTCTTAATATCCAAATTCTCCTACCTTTCTTCACCATGAACCTAAATGAGAATAAACAGTTCAAAAGAACTTTGGGGTCCTGCAGGCCTCCACTCTTGACTTCTATGGGAGAAGTATCAACATACCCCCCATTAGAGCAAGTAATTTTGAGCTAAACCCTCAACTCATTACTCTGGTGTACCAAAACTGCCAGTACTCTGGACTTCCACATGAAGAGCCTACTGAGTTCCTGAAAAACTTTTTATAAATTGCTGACACAGTACGCACTGAGGGAGTAGATTAGGATGTCTACAGACTACTACACTTTTCCTTTGCTGTAAGAGATCAAGCTAAGAGGTGGTCAGATAACCAACCCAAATCCAGCTTGAAAATCTGGAGGCAATTAGTAGACAAATTTCTGAATCAATACATTTTCCCAAGGAAGTTGACTCAGTTAAGGCTGGACATCCAAAGCTTCAAGCAAGAGAATAATGAATCTCGTCATGATGCCTGTGGGAGGTATAGAAGAATGCTACGGAAATGTCCCACTGAAATATTTTCAGAATGGGTGCAATTAGACATCTTTTATTATGACCTCACAGACATGGCTAGGATGTCTCTAGACCACTCTGCTGGTGGCTTTATATACATGTGAAAAATAATTGAAGAGGCTCATGAACTTATTAAGACAGTTGCCATGAACCGGTATCTATACTCAGTTGATGAGACTTCCATAACAGGAGAGGTTACGGTAATATCTACTGAATCTAATCCTGAAGAACAAAATGACCCATTGACTCAGCAGCTACATGCCCTTGCTCAGTAGTTACTGGAATTGCAAGAGGCTTTATGAGAAACTCAGACTTCTAACAGGAATGTAGAAGCATAGCTGAGTCAGACTAGGTAGCAATTGTCTAAGCAGATAAAAGATGAATGTCAGGCAATCCAACTGAGGAGTAGAAAAATATTGAACACCTAACCTCAGAACAATAAGAGACCAGAAAAAGAAAAACTGACAGAAGATAACCAGACTGCTGTCTAAGACACTTCTAAGGACATTGCACGCCCAAGGACGAGTGTCATTGGCACCAAGAAGGGGTTCTTACTCTAGGCGTTGAACACCCAAAGGGGGGGCAGCACTATTGGTGTTGAATGCCAAAAAGGAATACCCACCCTTGGTGTTGAATGCCCCCAAGGGAACAGTGTTCCTGGCATTGAATGCTAGAAAGGGGGGCAGCAAGGGTGTTGAGCGCCTAACCAGGGATGGTTAGTATAACGACCCACATTTTTAAAAAATATAAATATAAATAAGTTATAATTTATTTTATAAATTTGAGTTCTTTATTTTTAGAAATTATTTTATTAAAAGTAATTAACTTAATTTTATAACTATTTGAATTCAATTAAATTCAGATTCTTATATATATTTTTATTATGATGAAATATTTTACATAATTAAAACCATAATTTCAGTAATTTATAAATAAGAAAAATTATATATATATATATTAATTTGAATAATTGATATTTTTAATTTAAATATAAAGTTTAGTTAATAATTCATTATGGAGTTAGATATTCGTCGATATAAGTAAATATCGGTACTTTTCGATGAACTTAGCTTTACTATTGTTTTACCGTATATCTTTTTATCGTTATGTTGCTAATATCATTTATATTAGTAATTCATATATATTATTACTTGTGTTTTAATATATTCAATTTTTATAATTATCCGTTTAAAATATTTATAACGTGAACAGCTGAGTCAACAGTTTAATACCGCGACATCCAACCCATGATTATCCAAGCCATGATACCTAATAATCATCCTTAATATTTTAGGATCTTTTTTATTAGTTCTATTCCTTGTGACCGAACTAATTAGAAAACAAAAAGAGAAAGGTGCTAATGGAATTAAATATGCGCTTGTGTCTTATATTCGTTGGCAAATTAATTTTGTTGGAAACCAATTAGAGCTTGATGGCAATAATGATAGATGCAATTTTGGAGTTATAAAAGAAAGAAAAGAAGACGTGGCTAGTAAGCATATAACCATATATATACCAAGGTTCTGAAGACCGGTTCGAACCGGCCGGTCGAATCGGTTAAACCGTGAACTGGACAGAAAGGCGACTCGGGTAGTCAACAAAACCGGAGAATTTGAAAACCAAAATTGAACCGGTGAACTGGCCGGGAACCGGTCGGTCGAACCGAACCGTGATCCGGACCGAACCGTGATTCGGCCAGTTTCTTTAGGGGAGAACGAAACGCTGCCGTTTCAGCTGCGGATATGCACATAGCCCTAACCCCATCCTCCCTTGCCAGATGCCCAGATCCAGATTCCACTCATTCCAGAACTCTCTGCCTCTCTCACACTCAGTCCAGGGTAGGGCTTCTCTCAATCGATCTCCTGGCCGTACCTCACCTCCGTCCAGCCACCGCCTCGTGCCGCTGCCGTCGTTCCTTTGAGCAGCCACCGTCTGCTCGCTCACTCTCTCTCCATCACACAGCAGCCATCAATATCAACCTTCCCTTCCATCGCGCAGCCATCGCAACCTTCCTCCGTCGCGCAGTCGCGCAGCCACGCCGCCGCCGGTACTAGCTCTGTTCTCCGCAACCATTATCCCAGTTCGAAACCCGTTCGAAGGTACTCCACTACTGCTCCTTGTCTTGGTCACTCGGTCTCTTTATCTCCCTCTTGTATGCTCTGTTCTCCGCAACCACTGTCCCAGTTTGAAGCCCGTTTGAAGGCTTCTTCTAGCTTCTAGGTAAATTTTTTATTAACTATGATTGAACCATTGTTGATGTTTGATTCTGCGAAGCTCTGTGAACTGTGAAGTCATTGAAGTGTGAACTGAATTACTCATTTACTGAAGCTTCTAGCTTTGTGAAGTCTCGGATTTACTGATTTACTGATTTTTTATTGTGCGACGGGTGTTTGATGAAATGCCTGAGAGGGATGTAGTCTCGTGGACCACAATGTTATCCGCGTATTCCCAGGCCAAGCTTCCACAGGAAGCGTTGGAGTTGTTTTGGGAGATGAGGCATACTGAGGTGAGGCTAGATGAAGTTACCATGGTGAGTGTGATCCCGGCTTGCACAAATTTGGGAGACATAGAGACAGGGAGGATGGTGCATGAGTACATAGAGCAGAATGGGTTTATGTAGATGGTTGCACTCTGCAATTCCCTGATCGATATGTATGGAAAATGTGAACTGATTTACTGATTTATTGAATAATTGTTTGATTCTTCTAGCTTCTAGTTCTAGGTAATTTTTTTTATTAACTATGTGATTTACTGATTTTGTATTGCTCTGTGAAGTGTGAACTGATTCAACTGAAGTTACTGAACTGGACTGTGAACTTTGTTTAATAATTGTGAATAATTATTATTAGTTAAGCTGTGAAGTGTGAACTACTGAAGTCACTAAAGTGCGAACTGATTTACTGATTTACTGAAGCTTCTAGCTTTGTGAAGTCTCTGATTTACTGGTTTATTGAATAATTGTTTGATGCTTCTAGCTTCTAGTTCTAGGTAATTTTTTTATTAACTATGTAATTTACTGATTTTTTATTGCTCTGTGAAGTGTGAACTGATTCAACTAAAATTACTGAACTGAATTGTGAACTTTGTTGAATAATTGTGAATAATTATTGTTAGTTAAGCTGTAAAGTGTGAACTACTAAATTTTGTTGTTTGTTGAATAATTGTAAATAATTTTGGATGTTGTTTGTTGTGATCTTGAGATTATTAGGTTGGAGTAGGTTGTTGTGATATTGTAATTGAAAAAAAGTCAAAAAAACCATTATTGGCTGGGATCAACCAAGAACCATTATTGTATTTGAATGAGATCATAATATTCTGGTTTATGTAGTTTTTTTAATTTGAATGATATTTTAAGGTTTATTTTATACTATAACTGTTGTGATAAACACAAAGGATATGGATGCCCATGCAAGTGACTCAGTTTTTATGTTACCAATAGAGAATAAAATTAATATGGGTTGAAAACATTCCTCCTATATGCTTATAAATAGGAGGTTAACCTCTGTTGTTAACACACACAATAATAAACAAATACTCTCTCTTTATGTTGCAATCAAATACTCTTCTCTTTATATTTCTTCTACAATTCTTTCTCTTCTTTTATTTTATTAGTATTCTAAATTCTCTTTTCTATTACTCACAACTGACGGTTCATCTTGTTGCTTAGATTAGGTATTTTTCTTCAGAGTTCTTAAGAATGAATTCTAGTGTTTCAAGGTGTTGTTCTTATCATCACCAAAGCTGATTGATCCTCATCAATTTAGCTCTTGAATGCAATGTGCTACTGAAGCTTGGCCGGCCATGTCTAATTCCTTTAGACTAAAGCTTTAGACTAACATTGCATGATTCCTGGAATTCTCATTAAGAATTTTGATACCTTTATTTTCCTT
>NC_029778.3:38591107-38592242 GCF_000817695.3 Arachis duranensis
GGACAAGCAACAATTTAAGTTTGGTGTTGTGATGAGCGGATAATTTGTATACTTTTTGGCATTGTTTTTAGTATGTTTTTGGTATGATATAGTTAGTTTTTAGTATATTTTTATTAGTTTTTAGTTAAAATTCTCTTTTCTAGACTTTACTATGAGTTTGTGTGTTTTTCTGTGATTTCAGGTATTTTCTGGCTGAAATTGAGGGACCTGAGCAAAAATCTGATTCAGAGACCAAAAAGGACTGCAGATGCTGTTGGATTCTGACCTCCCTGCACTCAGAGTGGATTTTCTGGAGCTACAGAAGCCCAACTGGCGCGCTCTCAACGGCGTTGGAAAGTAGACATCCTGGGCTTTCCAGCAATATATGATAGTCCATACTTTGCCCAAGATTTGATGGCCCAAACCGGCGTTCAAAGTCACCCTCAGAATTCCCAGCGTTAAACGCCGGAATTGGCACCCAAATGGGAGTTAAACGCCCAAACTGGCACCAAAGCTGGCGTTTAACTCCAAGAAGAGTCTCTGCACGAAATTTGCTTCATTGCTCAGCCCAAGCACACACCAAGTGGGCCCGGAAGAGGATTTTTATGCCATTTACTCATTTCTGTACACCTTAGGCTACTAGTTATCTATAAGTAGGACCTTTTACTATTGTATATATATCTTTTGATCTTTAAATCTTTAGATCTTTAGATCTTTTGATCACTTTGGGGAGGCTGGCCATTCGGCCATGCCTAGACCTTATGCTTATGTATTTTCAACGGTGGAGTTTCTACACACCATAGATTAAGGTGTGGAGCTCTGCTGTACCTCGAGTATTAATGCAATTACTATTGTTCTTCAATTCAATTCCGCTTGTTCTTGTTCCAAGATATCACTTGTTCTTCAACTTGATGAAGGTGATGATTTACACTCATCATCATTCTCACCCATGAACAAGGTGACTGACAACCACCCTTGTTCTACAAGCGATCAAGGCCCTAGTGAATATCTCTTGGATTCCTGATTGCACGATGCATGGTTGATCGCCTGACAACCGAGTGCTCGTCTGACAAACGAGCCAACCATTCCGTGAGATCAGAGTCTTCGTGGTATAGGCGAGAACTAATGGCGGCATTCAAGAGAATCCGGAAGGTCT
>NC_029778.3:38593913-38598475 GCF_000817695.3 Arachis duranensis
GTCTCTAAACTCTATTGTTGGGGGTGAGGAGCTCTGCAGCGTCTCGATGAATTAATGCAATTATTTATGTTTTTCCATTCAAACATGCGTGTTCCTAGCTAAGATGTTCATTCGCACTTAACTATGGAGAAGGTGATGATCTGTGACACTCATCACCTTCCTCAATCCATGAACATGTGTCTGATAACCACCTCCGTTTTACATCAGATTGAATGAGTATCTCTTAGATTCCTTAATCAGAATCTTCGTGGTATAAGCCGGATTGATGGCGGCATTCATGAGATTCCGGAAAGTCTAAACCTTGTCTGTGGTATTCCGAGTAGGATTCTGGGATTGAATGGCTGTGACGAGCTTCAAACACCTGAAGGTTGGGCGTTAGTGACAGACGCAAAAGAGTGATTCTATTCCGGTAGGGGAGGGAACCAAACCGGTGATTAGCCGCACTGTGACAGAGTGCATGAGCATTAGTTTTCGCTGCGAGGATGGGAGGTAGCTGCTGACAACAGTGAAACCCTACACGAGCTTGCCATGGAAAGGAGTAAGAAGAATTGGATGAAGGCAGTAGGAAAGCAGAGAGACGGAAGGGAAGGCGTCTTCATACGCTTATCTGAAGTTCCTACCAATGAATTACATAAGTATCTCTATCTTTACCTTTGTGTTATTTTCGTTCATCACTATATCCATTTGAGTTTGCCTGACTAAGATTTACAAGATGACCATAGCTTGCTTCAATACTAACAATCTCCGTGGGATCGACCCTTACTCGCGTAAGGTTTATTACTTGGACAACCCAGTGCACTTGCTGGTTAGTTGTGCGAAGTTGTGTAATGCCATGGTATTGAGCTACCACGTTTTTGGAGCCATTACCGGGGATTATGAGAGTTGTGAAAAAGTATTGTTCACAACTTCGCGCACCAAGCTGTTTGTGTTATCTTATATTCCAGGAACCGTGAATTCTTTTTTATTAATCTTTTTTTGTATCTGGGATTCACTATTTTCTCCTGTACATCCTTTTTGTTTGCTGGTGAAATTTTCACTTTCAATTTTTTTCGTCTATTCTTTTGTAGAACACTTGTTTCTTTTCATGCCATTCTGCATGCTTTTCTGTGCAATGTTGCTTTTTTCTTTGAATGTTAACTCATGTTATTTGTGTAGGTATCAAGAGGAGCTTATGACCTTGCCATTAGCTGGTATAGAAGCAGTAATTTCTAGTGATGATCTTCAAGTTGCCATTTTATGTTTGATTGGTTGTTTTGTTATTTGACTTTTGAATTTATATTTGAATGAGATTATAGTTTATGTAGTACTTTTAATTTGAATGATATTTTAAAGTTTACATTAGACTGTAATTATATTTTAATGTGTTTATTTATATTTTATTTATTATTTTATTATAAAACGGTTTTTCGGTTCAACCACGGTCGAACCGGTTGAACTTATAAACCAGTAAACCAATAACTAGAGCGGTTTGATGACCGGTTCGGTTTGAGCGGTTCGATGGCCGGTTCAGTTCTCAGAACCTTGATATATACATATATATCCATGAGCTCGACACCTACTATTGCATGCTTTGCCACCACAAATTAAATTAAATCATCACCATTTAGCCTTTAATCACTTCCTTTCTCTTTCATTCATCACCGAATAAAGTTAAGGAACAAAAAGAAAGAAAAAGACCGTGAAAGAAAAGAGAGAACCGTGACTTTCTATGAGTCTTTAGTTTCGATTTTTTGAGATCCGTAAGTCTAACAAAAAATTTAATTCAATTAAATTAAAATTTATGATACATTGAGTTTAAAATTTATTAGAATTTTTAAATAACACTTTTGTTCGGTAGAAGTTGACGGTGAAGTAGCTCCCCTTTCCCTTGAGTTTGGCCAATTAGAGTTCTAGGAGGTACAGACGACTTCTAATGTTTTCTTCTTTAGCAACTCGATCAGAAAACTTCTCCAAATTTTTCGTTGATTCTGATTTCGTACGAAGGTAGGAAATTTCATGTTGAAATTAACTGTTTTAATTTATGAATACCATGGAAGTCTAGTGGATATTTGCAAATAATTTATGATTGTTTGGAATGACAGAATGATAATTTTGAATTGCAATTGTGAATGAATGTGATGAATATGTATTTGATTTCTTGATTGTTAATGAATACTGAGATATTTGATTGTTGAATTGAAAAGTCGATTTAATTTGTTGGTATTGAACTGAGATTTGAAAATGATTTCTGATTTTAGAAATGTTTTAAAAGAGGTTGAGAATGGTTTGGTTGGGACCCGAAAAGGGTGGCAAAGTCCAAGTTTTAGGGGAGATGCTGTCGAAATTTTATTATGAAACTTAAAAATTTGTTCGAAATATTTAGAAAAAGGTTGGACTTGAGAAATTGTATTATTTGGCTTTTGATTTATTAAGAAAATATTTACGTTTGGATTTGATTTATTAAGAAAGGCTTTATGTTTTGAGTTTGATTGTCGTCCTCCCTAAAGTCTCGAGACCCTGCCATGAGATTTATTTAATAAATAATTTTTTAAAGAGGTTTAGATCTGAAATGGTTTTGAAGTTGGGGTGGGAAATCATGGTTAAGAAAGAACTGGTTTTTGTATGAAAGAAGAACTTGTTGTAAGTAAAGTGGTTTCGGAGGTTTAGAAAGGTTATAAAGAGAGATGTTGGTTTTAAATAAAAATGACTTGAATCCGGTTTATTAAGTTAAGGGACCTCAGCCATTCTATGGCTGAGAGCAGTGACTGAAAAGATATTGAGTGTTGTTGGGCCTTAATGCCAAGTGCCTAGTAAGGACAGCGATACGTAATGCTCACTTGACACAATAGAGATGGCTCAGTGAGGGCGACGATTAGTAACGCTCACTGGAGACCGTGGGCGTCATGTGTGATTGTTTGTGCGGAGATGCCCGTGTGTATGAAATGGCTTTCAGGAGAAAATAGCACATGCTTCAGCTGGAGAATCAGTGCTTCTAGGTACTTGCAGAGGTCATGTTCGGCATACTTCAGCTGAAGAATCAGTGCCTGCAAGAAGTAGAAACTTGCAGAGGTTATGCTGCTGAAATACCTTATCTGACTTGCGAGTCAGATTGTGTCGGGTGCAGGTCCAAACCGAACAAATGAGCTCATTACCTGCGATAGGACTAGACATGCATCATCATTGTTTGCACATTTGCATTTGATTGTGTTTGCTTATCTTGTCTCTCTGTGATTATGCTGTTTGTCTTATTGCTATTTGTTTGTGTGTTGATCTGTTTCCTATGCTATTAATTTGTGTATTGAGGTGACTAAGAACTGAGGTTGTGATTGAGATTTGTCTTAAGTTCGAAAATTTAAAGAAGGTAATTAATTATATAAAGTAATTGTAAAAAGTATTTTCAAAAGTTTTGATAAAAATGTAGTTTTATTGAGTAAAGTTAATTATTTGCATTTTATTTCATTATTCTTACGGCATTCCCATTCCCTACTGAGAATGCGTTGTTTGTTCTCACCCCAAAATCTTCCACCCATTCAGCGACACTGGTTTGAAGACTCAGTTTGAAGTTTTGGGCGATTATTAGTCTTATTTGAGTTAAGTTTATGTGTTGAGTCATTTTCCTAGAATTCCCTCACCTTTGTTAGTTAAGATTTTATTTTATACAGAGGGATAGGAATTATATCTGAGTTTCATTTGAATTCTTTTGTATAATATTTATTATTCTTACTAACTATGTGACTAGTATTACTTGGAGATCTTTGATATATGATTTTAATTAATAGAAAAATTTTTTTTCGGGTTTTTCTTAAAAATTGAAACCCGAAATCGAACTAAAGGCTAAGTATTAAATAGTAAATATGGAAAACAGGTCAATAACGCCTCATTTTTGGTATGATCATGACGTGATGAAAGTTAGGGTGTTATAGTCAGACACATGCAAGTGCGATAAGACCCTTCCTAAGCAAGCTACTGACCCCCCTTCCAATTTTGTAGGCATTCAACCTACATCAACCAAGGTCGATGAGTATAGGGCCAAGATGCCATTTCCTTAGAAATTCCGTCAAGTGAAAAAAGATAAACAGTTTGCCCGCTTTGTGGATTATCTCAAGACACTTGAGATCAAGATCCCTTTTGTAGACGCTCTTGAGCAGATACCTTTGATGAGCGGATAATTTGTATACTTTTTGGCATTGTTTTTAGTATGTTTTTGATATGATCTAGTTAGTTTTTAGTATATTTTTATTAGTTTTTAGTTAAAATTCACTTTTCTGGACTTTACTATGAGTTTGTGTGTTTTTCTGTGATTTCAGGTATTTTCTGGCTGAAATTGAGGGTCCTGAGCAAAAATCTGATTCCGAGACCAAAAAGGACTGCAGATGCTGTTGGATTCTGACCTCCCTGCACTCGAAGCGGATTTTCTGGAGCTACAGAAGCCCAACTGGCGCGCTCTCAACGGCGTTGGAAAGTAGACATCCTGGGCTTTCCAGCAATATATGATAGTCCATACTTTTCCCAAGATTTGATGGCCCAAACCGGCGTTCAAAGTCACCCACAGAATTTCCAGCGTTAAACGTCGGAACTGGCAC
>NC_029778.3:38598536-38598991 GCF_000817695.3 Arachis duranensis
GCCATGCCTAGACCTTATGCTTATGTATTTTCAACGGTGGGGCTTCTACACACCATAGATTAAGGTGTGGAGCTCTGCTGTACCTCGAGTATTAATGCAATTACTATTGTTCTTCCATTCAATTCCGCTTGTTGTTGTTCCAAGATATCACTTGTTCTTCAACTTGATGAAGGTGATGATTGACGCCCATCACCATTCTCACTCATGAACAAAGTGACTGACAACCACTCTTGTTCTACAAGCATTTGAAGCTTGGTGAATATCTCTTGGATTCCTGATTGCACGATGCATGGTTGATCGCCTGACAACCGAGTGCTCGCCTGACAAACGAGCCAACCATTCCGTGAGATCAGAGTCTTCGTGGTATAGGCAGGACCTGATGGCGGCATTCAAGAGAATCCGGAAGGTCTAAACCTTGTCTGTGGTATTCTGGGTAGGATTCAATGACTGAATGA
>NC_029778.3:38599450-38599981 GCF_000817695.3 Arachis duranensis
TGGCCATGTCTAGTGTTTTGGACCGAAGCTTTCTTTGAAAGCTTGGCTGGCTGTGAAGCCATGTCTAATTCCTGGACCGGAGTCTTAGACTAACATTGCACTGATTCCTGGGACTCTCATTAAGAATTTTGATACCTTTTTCCACTTAATTTTCGAAAAACACAAAAAAAATTATAAAATCATAAAATCCAAAAATATTTCTTTTTTGAGTCTAGAGTCTCATCTTAAGTTTAGTGTCAATTGCATGCATTCATATGTCTTATTGATCTCCAAGATGTTCTTGATGATTTGCTTGATCTGATCTTTGAATTCTATTGACTTGAGTGTTTTGTGTGTCTCATATGCATTTTCGTTTTGTTAGTGACAGTAGTATACAAACTGCTAAGTTTGGTGTCTTGCATGCATTGTCATTTGATTCTTGTTGCATTTTGGTTTGTCCTTATTATTAAAAATCCAAAAATATTTTTAATTTGTGTCTTTTCAAGTCAATAATACAGAGAATTGAAGATTCAGAACATACAGCAGAGGAAT
>NC_029778.3:38601619-38601869 GCF_000817695.3 Arachis duranensis
GAACAATGGGACTAGTCAGAAGAAAGGAGTTCTTGAGATTGACACTCTGAATGCCATATTGGCTCAGAATAAAATATTGACTCAGCAAGTCAATATGATTTCTCAAAGTCTGTCTGGGATGCAAAATGCACCAAGCAGTACTAAGGAAGCTTCATCTGAAGAAGAAGCTTATGATCCTGAGAACCCTTCAATAGAAGAGGTGAATTACATGGGAGAACCCTATGGAAACACCTACAATCCTTCATGGAGG
>NC_029778.3:38602050-38602531 GCF_000817695.3 Arachis duranensis
CCTCTGACTTAGCAACCATGGTCTCTGATCTAATTAAGACCACTCAAAGTTTCATGAATGAAACAAGGTCCTCCATTAGAAATTTGGAGGCACAAGTGGGACAGCTGAGTAAGAAAATCACTGAACTCCCTCCAAGTACTCTCCCAAGCAATACAGAAGAAAATCCAAAAGGAGAGTGCAAAGCCCTAAACATGGCCGAATTTGGAGAGGAAGGAGAGCAAGTGAACGCCACTGAGGAAGACCTCAATGGGCGTGCACTGAACTCCAATGGGTTCCCTAATGAGGAACCATGGGAATCTGAGGCTCAAAATGAGACCATAGAGATTCCATTGGACTTACTTCTGCCATTCATGAGCTATGATGAGTACTCCTCCTCTGAAGAGGATGAGTATGTCACTGAAGAGCAAGTTGCTAAATACCTTGGAGCAATCATGAAGCTAAATGACAAGTTATTCGGAAATGAGACTTGGGAGGATGAACC
>NC_029778.3:38606550-38636837 GCF_000817695.3 Arachis duranensis
GGGCGTTAGTGACAGACGCAAAAGAATCGATGGATTCTATTCCGGCCTGACCGAGAACCGACAGCTGAATTCCGCGTGCTGTGACAGAGCATATGCAATCGCTTTCACTGAGAGGATGGGAGGTAGCCATTGACAACGGTGAAACCCTACATAAGCTTGCCATGGAAAGGAGTAAGAAGAATTGGATGAAGACTGTAGGAAAGCAGAGAGACGGAAGGGAAGGCATCTTCATGCGCTTATCTGAAGTTCCTACCAATGAATTACATAAGTATCTCTATCTTTACCTTTATGTTATTTTCGTTCATCACCATATACATTTGAGTTTGCCTGACTAAGATTTACAAGATGACCATAGCTTGCTTCAATACTAACAATCTCCGTGGGATCGACCCTTACTCGCGTAAGGTTTATTACTTGGACGACCCAGTGCACTTGCTGGTTAGTTGTGCGAAGTTGTGTAATGCCATGGTATTGAGCTACCAAGTTTTTGGGGTTCATGACCGGGGATTATGAGAGTTGTGAAAAAGTATTGTTCACAATTTCGCGCACCAACCTTCTTATGCTAAGTTTATGAAAGACATTTTAAGTCATAAGAAGGATTGGAGAGAGGCAGAAATAGTTCTCCTCACTGAAGAATGCAATGCAGTAATCCAAAAGAGCTTACCAGAGAAACTCAAAGATCCTGGGAGCTTTATGATACCCTACACCTTAGGGGATGTCTGCCCAAAGACGACCTATGTGATATCGGAGCAAGTATTAACTTAATACCAGTATCATTAATAAAGAGGCTCTATTTAACTCACAAAGTTAAACCTACCTGCATATGTCTTCAACTTGCTGATGGCTCTGTTAAGCTTCCATCAGGCGTGATTGAGGACATGATTGTTAGGGTTGGACCCTCTACCTTCCCCACAAATTTTGTGGTACTGGAAATGGACGAACACAAGAGTGCGTCCCTCATCCTAAGAAGACCCTTTCTAGCTACAGGACAAACCCTCATTGACGTTCAAAAAGGAGAAGTAACCATGAGAGTCAATGAGGATAAGTTCGTACTAAATACTGTCAAAGCTATGTAGCATCCAGACACTCCAAAAGAGTGCATGAGTATTAATATCATTAATTCCCTGGTGGAAGAAGTGAATATGGATGAGAGACTCAAAGAAGAGCTAAACGAAATCTTTTATGATGCTCAGCCTGAGTTAAAGGAGCCAGAGGAAATAAAGGAGCTTCTGAAAACTCCTAAGGGGGAGGACAAGCCTCCTAAACTCGAGTTCAATCCATTACCATCTTCCTTAAAATATGCATTTCTTGGGGACGGGGATACTTATCCTGTGATTATAAGCTCAGCTTTAGAATCACAGGAAGAAAAAGCACTAATCCAAGTGCTAAAGACACACAAGACATCTCTTGGGTGGACAATCAGTGACCTTAAGGGCATTAGCCTAACCTAATGCATGCACAAGATCCTGCTGGAGGATGACTCCAAACCAATGGTGCAACCACAAAGGCTGCTGAATCCAGCCATGAAGGAAGTGGTGCAGAAGAAAGTCACAAAATTATGGGAGGTTGGGATTATTTATCCCATTTCTGACAGCCCCTGGGTGAGCTCTGTCCAAGTTGTTTCCAAGAAGAGAGGCATGACAGTTGTTCATAATGAAAAGAATGAACTGATTCCAACAAGAATAGTTATAGGGTGGCATATGTACATTGACTATAGGAGGATCAATAACGCCAGTAGAAATGATCATTTTCTTTTACCATTTATAGACCAAATGCTGAAGAGACTAGCAGGTAATGTATTCTACTGCTTTTTGGATGGCTATTCAGGTTATAACCAAGAAAAGACAGCATTTACATGCTCGTATGGCGTGTTTGCTTATAGGCAGATGCCATTTGGCTTGTGCAATGCACCTGCCACCTTTCAGAGGTGTATACTCTCCATCTTCTCTAATATGGTGGAGAAGTTCCTTGAAGTATTCATGGATGGCTTCTCTATCTTTGGAGACTCATTTGAGTCTTGCCTTGACCATTTAGCCCTAGTTCTCAAACGATGCCAATAGACAAACCTAGTTTTAAACTGGGAGAAATGTCACTTTATGGTGACTGAAGGAATTGTTCTTGGGCATCGAATTTTGAACAAGGGATTAGAAATGGATCAAGATAAGGTGGAGGTAATTGAACGATTACCACCACCCACTAATATCAAAGGAATCAAAAGTTTCCTGGGACATGCATCATTCTACAGGAGGTTTATAAAGGATTTTTTGAAAATTGCAAAACCCCTGTGCAACTTACTAGCTACAGACACTCCATTTGTCTTTAACGAAGAGTGACTGCAGGCCTTTGAGACTTTGAAGATTAAGCTTATCATTGCGCCTGTCATCTCTGCACCCAATTCGGACTTAGCATTCGAACTGATGTGTCATGCCAGTGACCATGACATTGGCGCAGTTCTGGGGCAGAGTCATGACAAGCTTCTGCATGTCATTTATTATTCTAGTCGTGTTCTAAATGACGCGTAGAAGAACTACACTACCACAGAAAAGGAACTACTTGTAGTGGTTTATGCCATTGACAAGTTCAAATTCTATCTCATAAGATCTAAGGTCATTATCTACACTGACCATGCTGCTCTCAAATATCTACTCACCAAGCAGGATTCTAAGCCCAGGCTGATAAGATGGGTATTACTCCTGCAAGAGTTTGATATAGAAATCAGAGGCAAAAAAGGGGTCAAAAAATTAAGTGGCTGACCACTTGTCTTGGATTAAACCAGTAGAAGGGACATCTCCTCCCTCTACTGAGGTATCCAAAACCTTCCTGGATGAGCAACTCTTTTCCATTTGGACAACACCCTGGTTTGCAGACATTGCGAACTACAATGCTATAAGGTTCATCCCCAAGGAATACAGTAGGCAGCAAGCTCGAAAACTCATTCATGATGCAAGGTACTACTTGTGGGATAAACTGTATCTCTTTAAGAGATGCTCGGATGGGATAATCCGCCACTGTGTGTTTGAAGAAGAGGCACATAAAATTCTATGGCATTGCCATGGCTCCAATTATTGAGGACACTTTGGAGGTGAGCGGACAGCCATGAAAGTTCTCCAAAGTGCTCTCTACTGGCCCACACCTTTTAAGGATTCCCGGGAGTTTGTTCATCACTGTGACAGTTGCCAAATGACTGGTAATCTCCCTCATGGTCATGACATGCCTCAGCAAGGAATCCTAGAGATTGAGCTATTTGATGTATGGGGTATAGACTTCATGGGTTCTTTTCCACCTTCATACTCTAACACCTATATCCTCGTCACAGTAGATTATATGTCTAAATGGGTTGAAGCAATTGCATCACCCACAAATGACACTAGATTCATGATGAAGTTCCTCCACGGAGTTTGCCATAAAATGGCCACCCCATATCATCCACAGACATATGGGCAAGCTAAAGTATCAAATAGGGAACTAAAGAGAATCCTGGAAAGAACAGTGAATACCTCTAGAAAGGATTGGGCAAGAAAGCTTGATGATGCTCTCTGGGCATACAGAACAGCTTTCAAGAGCCCTATAGGAACGTCACCATATCAATTGGTGTATGGGAAGGCGTGCCTCATAGCAGTGGAGCTAGAACACAAGGCCTACTGGGCAACCAAACTCCTAAACCTTGATGCAAAGGCAGTAGGAGAGAAATGGTTGCTCCAGCTAAATGAGTTGGATGAATTCCGACTTGCTGCATTTGAAAATGCAAAGATTTATAAAGAGAGGGCCAAGAAGTGGCATGATAGAAAGATTTCTTCCAGAGTCGTTGAACTTGGATAGAAGGTTTTGCTCTTCAATTCTAGACTGAAGCTCTTCCCTGGAAAGCTTAAATCACGTTGGACAGGACCTTTCCTGATCACTAATGTATCACTCTATGGTCATATAGAATTCCAGAGTAATTATTTTGACAAAAGATTTACTGTTAATGGCCAAAGAGTGAAACATTACTTGGGTGGTGAAGTTGAACAAGAAAAAACCACCCTATTGCTAACATGAACGCAGTTCTGTCAACCTAGTGACGTTAAAGAAGCGCTTGTTGGGAGGCAACCTACCCATATTTAAAGTTATTTCTGTTTTCGTTAAGTATATTTTAATTATATCAGTTTCCTTGCTGGCATTCAAAACCAGTTAGGGGATACTGGTTGGGTGTTGAACGCCCCCAACGTAATGCAAACCTAGCACTGAACACCAACCAAGGGGCACTAGCTAGCCGTTCAACGCTCTGAAGGGAGGAAGCAAGGCTGGCGCAGAACGCCAGCCAGGGAGCACTGGCTGGGCATTCAACGCCTAGAGAGGAGTAGCAGGCTGGCGCTGAACGCCAGCCAGGGAGCACTGGCTGGGCATTCAACGCCTAGAGAGGAGTAGCAGGCTGGCGCTGAACGCCAGCCAGGAGGCACTGTCGGGGGCGTTCAACGCCCAGAGGGAGCACCAGGATGGCGTTGAACGCTAGAATCATGACATTCTGGGCGTTCAATGCCCAACGAGGGTTAGGGAAGTTTTGAATTTTTCAAAACGTATTTTTTCCAAATCTTATCTTTTTAATCATATCTTCTAAACAAGATTCTTTCCACCATCATCTTTTAATTTCAAATTCCTTTCAAATTTAAAATCTTTTTTAATCTTTTTCAATTCTTTTTCAAAACTTTATATCTTTTGCAATTCTTTTTCAAATCTTTTATTTAACTTTAAAATCTTTTTCATACCTTCTATCTTATCTTTTTATCTTTTTCATATCATTTGATTTTAAAGTTATCTTTTTCTATCTTTTATTAAAGTGTGAATCATATCTTCTTTATCTTTTATCTAATTAATTTCGAAAACCCACCCTTCCCTCCCTATATATAACATTCTCCCTACGCACTCCCTTTTCCACACTCCTTTCAAATTCTTCTCCTCCTATTGTCTTCTTTCTTCTCTTTTGCTCAAGGATGAGCAAACCTTTTAAGTTTGGTGTGGAAAGAGCCTTGCCTTCTCACTCCATTCGAATTTTATGGCTCCAAAAAGTGGAAAAGTCACTTCAAGAAACAAGAAAGAAGACAACCAAATAATTATTTTCAAACCTTTCAAATTTTATACCAATCAACATGAAGACAATCATTACAAAATAATGTGCAAGAGGACAGTAATGCTGGAAGTCAAATTCGAATTAAAAGAAAATGAATACCCAGAGATCCAGGAGCAAATTCGAAAGAGAGGCTGGGAGATCCTGGCCGACCCTGAGATCAATGTTGGAATAACAATGATTCATGAATTCTATGCAAATTTGTGGTGACAGATAAGCAAAAGAAAGATGGACAAGGATTCCATACTTTTTATACCATTGTCCGAGGGAAGACTCTCTATTTCCATCTTGATAAGGCGAGAGAGATCTTGAAGTTACCTCTACAAAAAGATGATCCAGAATCCTATAATAAGAGGGTGGTAGCTGATCCAAAGTTGGATAAGATTCTAGAAGACATATGTTAGCCTGGAACTCAGTGGATCAACAACACAAAAGGAAATCCAAACCAACTGAGAAGAATAGATCTCAAACCAGTTGCTAAGGGTTCGTTGAATTTCATTGGGCATTCCATACTCCCTACCAGCAACCGCTCTGAAGTTACCATCAGAAGGGCTGTGATGATTCAATGCATCATGATGGAGAATGAGGTGGAAGTCCACCAACTTATCCCCTTTGAGATGTGCAAGGATGCAAATAGGATGTCAACTCAAGCCAGATTGGCCTATCAAAACCTTATCTTTTGCTTATGCAAGGAGGCTGGAGTTTTTATTAACAGAGACTCATTTATCCCAGCAGAAAGCCCTATCACCAAGCAGGTGATGGAAAGTGCCAGACTACCAGATGACCAACCCAAAAGGAAGGCGCCTGAGCCTCTTCAGACATAAGAGATCCCTCCAATTGAATATTGGACCTAGATGGAAGCATCTGTTGCACAATTGCAAACCACCTTGGATCAATTAAGAGAGGAGAAAAAAGACCAGACTAGCATGCTTTACAAACTGGTCAAGGAACAAGAGAAGCAGGGGTGTGAGCTAGAAGAACTGAAGTGTCAGAAACTATCCCTTGAAGAGCTTAACGCCCCCCATGGTTAAGGTGGTTGAAGTTCCACCTCTCTATTTCTGTGCCTATTCTAATTTCTATTTCTTATGTTTAAATGATCACTTGTAGTATTTAAGTTTCTATTTAAATTTCTATCTTTTAAATTTCAGAATTGCATGAGCATTATTAGGATTTAAGTTTATAACTCTTTTTTTCCAATTAGCTATAAAATGTTCCTCTTATCATCCTATTGAACTTGAATAAAATTTTGATCTTCTAGAAGTAGTAAAGGTACATAGATTTCGAGTTTTATACTAAGAATAACTCAATTATTTTATGTGGTGGCATTGCTTTTATTTTTTGAATGCATGAATGAACAGTGCATATTTGATATTGGAGTTAAAAATGTTGTCTCTTAAAAGAATGATGATAAAAGTGAAGTATTATTAATGATATGAAAAATTCAAAAATTAATTTTTGAAGCAAGAAAAAGTAGCAAAAAAAAAAAAGAGAAGCAAGCAAGAAAAAGAAAAAGCCAATAAGCTCTTTAAACCAAAAGGCAAGAGCAAAGGATCCAAGGCTTTGAGCATTAATGGTTAGGAGGGTCTAGGAGAAACAAAATCTTGGCCTAAACAGTTCAAATGAACTCCTCCCCCTATCTATATGCTTGTGGTATGAAGGTGTCAAGTGAAAAAGAGTGTGTTTAAGAATTCTGGATACCACTGGCTAGGGATTCTAGCAAAGCTGAATAACAATCCTAAAGGGTTCACCCAGTTAAGTGTCTGTGGCGTTTATGTATCCAGTGGTAATACTGGAAACAAAACGCTTAGGGTCACGACCAAGACTCTAAAGAAGTTGTGTTCAAAGATAAAAAAAGAACTAATCTAGGAGAATCAATAATATCATCTGGATTCTAAGTTCCTAAAGATGCCAATCATTCTGAGCTTCAATGAAAAGTGAGATGCCAAAACTATTCAGAAGCAAAAAGCTACTAGTCCCGCTCATCGAATTGAAACCGAGCTTCATTGAGAACTCTGAAATTTATTGTATCATTCTCTTATTTTTAATCCTAGTTTGCTTTTGGTTGCTTGGGGACAAGCAACAGTTTAAGTTTGGTGTTTTGATGAGCGGATATTTTATATGCTTTTTGGCATCATTTTCATATAGTTTTCATTATGTTTTGTTAATCTTTTATTATATTTTCATAGGTTTTAGTAAAAAATTCATATTTTTGGATTCTACTTTCAGTTGTTGTGTTTTATGATTATTTCAGGTATTTTCTGGCTGAAATTGAGGAGTTTTGGCAAAGTCTGATTCAGAGACAGAAAAAAGAATGCAGATGCTGCCAGATTCTGACCTCCATGCACTCGAAGGAGCTTTTTTAGAGCTACAAAAGTCAAAATGAAGCGCTCTCAACAGATATGAAAATCTAACATCCAGGGCTTTTCAAAAATATATAATAGTCTATACTTTGCTTTGGAAATGAAGGCCCAAAACTCGAGTTCAATGCCAGCCACCAGCCCATTCCTGGCGTCCAACGCCCACAAGGGGGTAGCTGGGGTCCAACGCCCAAAAGGGGGCCCCAAGCCAGTGTTCAACACCCCTAAGGGGTTCCAGCTCGTGGAGACACTCCAAGCTAAGCCCAAACACTCACCAAGTGGGCCCGGAAAGTGAATTTTCCCACCTCTAAGTCTAGTCTGTCATATTTCTGTAATTCTTAGTTATTCGAGTAGTATAAATAGAACAAAGATCACCCTTGTTAGAGATCTTTGCCCATTCGAACCTTTCATTATTATTTTCTTTATAGTATAAGTCACTAACCTCTTAAGGTTAATGTTAGGAGTTTTGCTGATTCTTATGAATTAATAATATCACTATTCTACTTCAATCTATGCTTGATTCTATTCTAAGATGTATTTTCATTCTTCATCCTAACGAATTGGGAGTGTAACTTGACCATCATCCCTATTCACATGGATTCTTGTGAGTCCTTGATAGGATAGTACTGAACCACAAGCTTGATTATACATCTCTTAGACGGCTAATCCACGGCTTCGTTGGGGACTTCTCGAGATATCAGTTCAGTCGAGGTCCGGGGCGATTAGGATCTTTGTGGTGTAGGCTAAAACCATTGGAGTAGCGTTCTCTAATCTGAAAGATTCAACCTTGTTTGTGGCACTTTTAGTAGGATCACAAAAGGAATGGACTACTAAAGCTTCACCCTCGTTTAGATTGGATGACCGTTGACCCGGCGTTTGATCTGAAGCAGAGGAGATTAATGACCGCTGACCCAGCATTAATCATATATAGCCTCCCATGAAAAGAATCAATCAGAATTTGGAGTAGATGGTGAGAAAAGTTGATCCAGAAGGAAGAATCATCTCTGAAGCCTCAACCGTTCTCATACTATTGATTTCACACGTATTTAGTAACATTTTATTTATATATCTATTTTATGCGTTTTCTCGTGACAACTATATTTTCTATCTGCCTAACTAAGATTTGCAAGGTATCCATTTCTTGCTCAAACCAACAATTCGTGTGGGATCGACCCTCACTTACCTGAGGTATTAGTTGGACGACCCGGAATACTTGCCGGTCTATCTGTATGAAACGTGCGGAGTAAGTTTCGTGCACCAGACGCGAATCGGAGCACCGTAGCTCGAGTTATGATTGAAAGAAGTGGAAGATGAATAGTGTTTTGCTCTTCTATTCCTCTCAACTCACTCAGCTGCATGTGTTTGTGTTTGAGGGTGAAAATGAGGCTGAAAGCCTTCATTAACACACTTATATATATTGGGCTTGGGCTCGGTCCAATGACTTAGCATTTTTTTTTCATTTGGCCCAACTTTGGGCCAAAACCTTTAGAATTAGCATCCAATTTTCAATTCTAAATAATTTTCTAAGTTTCTTTATAGTTTTATTTTCTCTCTCATAGTACCAGATAGACTTCAGCTGGTACTGCCAGCTAATATTAACTGAATCTAATTCTCACCTTTAAATTATCAAATTAAGACTTCTAAATTTTATCTTATTCTAGGAAATTAATTTATTATTTTATTTTAATTAAGCGGTTATTATCTTTCGATTCTTAAAAATTTCACTTTTCTCCTTGTCTTAGATTATTCTATCTCCCAGCTACTTTATTGGTGTTTGAAGAATAGCTTAGAATGTGTCTGGATTAAATAGATCCTGAATAAGTTGAGAATTTCAATTATCTTCTTTTGTAATAAGTTGACTAACCCAAACTAGGTTAGGATTGTAATTGACATTCAGATTTTCCAATTGAATTGGATGATTCCTGATCCAATTTTTCCTTAGTATCCTGATTTGAGAGTTTCTTCTAATTTGCCAGAAAACACCTTTTTCCAAAATCTTTCTTCCTTCAATTAGGCGTCTTCAACCCCATGAGGGGTTCACTCTTATTTTGGCTTTCATAAATGAAGAGTGACAAAAATACTTACTTATTAAGACCGTGTACACTAAGAGAATTGCTTTTGGTTTTCAACCTCCACCCTTGCTTTGCTAAAATGGCCATGTGAAAACCTTTGAGGTCTTTGAACCCTAATCCTCCCTGTTTCTTGTCTCTACATAGTGTATCCCACTTTATCCATTACACTCATCTTTCATCTTGCCTTTGCTCCCACCAAAACTACATTAGCTGCTTCTGTATATCATCAATAAGTGTCTCTAGTAGCTTGAAACAACCAAGAATATTGTTGAAAGAAGGATGCATTTCTAAATGCTGTAATTTTTTTGGTACCTTATCTTTAATGTAGCCAAAGGTTTTTTCTTCAATCTATGAATTACCAAGGGCTAACCTAAGTACTTATCCTAGGAGCCAATTTGAGGAACTCTTAGAATATTAACTAGATTGCCTCGGGTTCACTGTAGTGTGTTTTGGCTAAGAAAACTAATTATTTGTTCAAACTTCTTATTTTACTATATATTTGAAGTATATCCATCACATTCCTGCATTCCTACTTATTTGCTTTACAAAACAAAATAAAGTCATCTGTAAAAAATAAATGACTATTAATGAGACATCTGCTATTGAGTTTAGTACTAGAAATCTCAATATTTTGTTCTCCTCTGTAGAGCAGATAGAAAAGTTTCTCTACACAAAGTAGAAAAAGGTAAAGTAAAGAAGAGGATCTTCTTGACAAAGTTCTCTTGTAGGCCAAAAAGATCCATGAAGTTGATCATCCACAGTAAGAGAATAAGATATAGTAGAAACATACTCCTCTAATAAGCCAATCCATCAATGACAAAAACCTATTTGTTTCATCACACGCCATAAATAGCTCCTTTCCATCTTATCATAGACTTACTCATATCTAGCTTTAGAGTAAGTTCACACTCTTTGAACTTCTTATTCCTCAGATAATGCATGTATTCATGAACAATAATCACATTATCACTAATTAATCTTCCTTAGATAAAGGCACTTTGATTGCTATTGCTAATAGTATCCATAATAAATTGCATTCTATGAACAAAAATCTTGAATATTATCTTGTAAAATACAGAGCTCAGACTAATAGGTTTAACCTATGTCATAGTTGAAGCGCCATTTATCTTAGGAATCAAACAGATGTGAGTATGATTAAAAGCCTTGAGCATTTTCCCCAATGAAAAAACTAATAACTACATTTATTATGTCTTTGTTAATCGTGTCTCAAAAAATTGAAAGAATTTCGCAGTGAATTCATATTTTCTTGGTGCTGAGAGGGGATGGATAAAAAATACTGCTTTCTTAGTCTTTTTTTCATTGACATGTCTTGTAGGAATCCAGTTGGTACTCTGAGTGGTTTTCTTAAGAATAGTTTCAATTTCTTCCATAGGGTCTCATGGGTTTGAAGATCCTGAAAGTTAGCTTGGGCCATCTCACCTATACCTTTTGCACTAGTTTGGAGTTCTCCACTCTGTCTTCTGGCTTCTGTAGTTTATATTGATTTATTTCTTGTGCTTTAGTGTGGAACAATTTTGGAATCTTATCCCCCACATTATCCATAGAATCTGAGATTTCTCCTTCTAATATCTCTCCTAACCTACATAGGCATCCTCTAGTTTCCTTCCAATGTACGAATCATAATACCATTATCCTGGTCAATTCTATTTTTCTCATGTTCTAACCAGCCTCTATGTTCTTAAATTTTCTTCCTTGAATTACTCGAGCCAGTTTTCTCCCAGTCCACAACTCAGTGTTTGCAGGTTTTTAATTTTGAGTGAAAAATGAACATCGCTAACCTTGATATTGGCTCCTTCTACGACTCTTCTAAAATTTTGTGCACATCCTCACTTTCACACTACCGTTTCTAGAATCTAAAGTGTTTCTTCGTTTTCTGCTGATCTTAGTTTGAATTAACAAGAATTGGTTGATTTTCTAATTCATAGTCCTCCAAGCATAGTTATTAGAACTGGACCAGACTTGCTGGTTTGACTGAAAAATTGATGAACCGGTGGCCTAGCTGGTTTGGGCAACAACGTGGACCGGACAAGCAATTGGGTCATCCAAAACTGGCCAGTTTAATGCAAATTCCCATAAAATTGGCCGGTTTGACCGAAACTCGTGAACCGGGCAAGTCATTCTGTGGTCCACTACGTAAAAGGTGTTCCGTGCTCCAGTGCCTGAAACTCCGTGTAGCACTTCAAAGGTCCTTCAAGCATAGTTATAATAACCGGACCGGACTAGTCGATTTTACTAAAAAACTGATGAACCGGTGGCCTAGCTGGTTCGAGAAACAAGATGAACTGAACAAGCAATTGGATCATCCAGAACCGGCTGATTTGACACAAACCTGCACGAAATTTGCCGGTTTGACCCGAACCCATGAACCAGTAGGTTATTCCATGCTCCAACGTGCCAAAGGTCTTTGCCTGAAACTTCGTAGTGCTATGCAGGACCACCACTCTCAGCGGGTTCTCCTTGTGTTGTTCTGGAAAATAATCCACAAAAGGCAAAAAGGGAAATTTGAACCAATGACCTCAACTTAGAAGGCTACATGCCTTGTCACTAAGCTCTGTTACTCTTTACTCCTATGTCTGCTAATTATTATATATATAATAATAACTTAATAAGATTTTCCTTATCAATTTAATTTAATTTTAGTACTCATTCTTCAATTAATTATATTTTTAATTAGGCATAAATATTAATATAAATATAAATTTTTATTAGAAATTTACAAATTAAGAAAATAAAATATTCTTTACTCATCATAATATATCTTTTTAAGAAATACTTGTAGTACGTAATATTTAGATATAAATTAATTAATAAATTATTAGAATAAAACATATTAATTACTATAGTATATAAATAAAATTAGAAAAGACATTTACAATAAAGATAGTAATAAAATTTTATATAATTATTCAATTATAAAATTTTTAATAACCTATTGACCCAATAGTTTGACTAGTTTGGTTTTGATAACTATGCCTCTAAGTGAAGGGCACCAACTTTCAGATACTCCAACCTCTATTGGAGAGACACTAAGCAACTGTCTAATCTTTTCTTGATCCTAACCCTTAAAAACTTCTTATTTGACCAAGTGAATTTATTACGCTCAAACCACAAGTTCACTTTTCCTCTCGAATTGATAAATGGATTAAATCTATTGATAGTTGATGCTGTCTTTATGCGGCCACTCTCTTTCTCATGTTAAGCTATTATTTTATTAAAATTACCCATAATCATGTAAAAGTGACCCATTGAGCTTATTTGGTTGAGTGGCATTATGAACTGCTCGTCCCGAATCCTTTGATCACTGCATAAATGCACAACAAATACCTATCAGCTTTTATTCTTCACCGTATTCTACCACCTAAACTGAATTAAAAAATTCTCCAAACTATTCTCCTTCGACTCCACCCCCTTCCCTCTATTATTTCTAGTAAGATTTTGAGAAATTGTGTGGTATGTTTTGGATTCTCCAACTGGTGTTGGACGTTGTGGCCTCTCTCCTTACAGCATCCACTTTAGACCGATTAGAATCTGAATCCTCATTCTCTTCATTCTTCCTCCTACCAATCTAGTTAGCCTTTAACTTCATTCTTCATCTCTCCTCTTCTGGTTCGCCATTAGTTGAATCTTGTAGTAGGGTACTATGATTCCATTTTTCATAGCTAAGATGACCAAAATAATTGCAAAAGCTCCCAATCTTTTCATACTCAACTGGCAATTCGACTACCTTCTTATTCAGACCAGAAACTTTTAAATCAGACCTGCTAAACATGCAAGTCATTTTGCCTAACAAGTTCATACAAGTTGGCCCAAGGCCCACAAAAAAACCCTCACATTAACATGCGTGTAAACACAGGCTAACCAACCGTTTCAATAGCGCGCTCATATTATGAAGGACGCTTTTTTTTCTTCCTCGATCAAAATTCCAACCCTAAAGATTTAAACGACGCTTGAAATCTCTCAAAAAGTAGTCAAAATCATCGCAAAAACTCAAGAAAATTTATAAGAGAAGTTCAAAATCTCTATCAGAAAATACAAAAACAAAAGACGAAAGATTATTCAAGGTACTATTTCACTAATTATCCAGTTTTTTCACTTTTCTCTTTTTCATTTTAATCGCAAAATACTAGATAGTGACATTTCTATTTATTAAGTAGATTCATTATGTGTTCTTGCTTTAAAATACATATTACTGTTCTCATCATACTGTTCAATTGGTGAACTGTTTTATAAATACATTTCTATTTATTAACTGTTTTATATTGTTCTTGAACTGAGTTTGTCTCTAGGAACTAAGTTTGTATAAATAGAAATTTTCGTAGTATTTCAAGTAAATTTGCATGTAATTGGTGATGTTGTTCCTGAATATTGTTCTTGTGATTTTGGTGTCATTTTATGCATGTTTGGTTGACTTGAACATCATTTTGAACTCATATTATGTCATGTAATCTAAAAAATAATAGAGGTGTATATGGCTGGTATTTTAGTGTATTTCAAGTAAATTCGAATATAACTGGTGCTATAGTCGTATCCTTAGTGTAACTAGAAACAGAATATTGTCCTTGCGCTTCTAGTGTCATTCTATGCATGTTTAGTTGACTTGAATATCATTTTGTTCTCATATTATGTCATGTAATCTAAAAAATAATAGAGGTGTATATGGCTGGTATTTGAGTGTATTTCAAGTGATTTTGAGTGTAACTGGTGCTGTAGTCCAATCCTTAGTGTAACTAGAAACAGAATATTGTTCTGGTGCTTTTGTGTCATTTTATGCATGTTTGGTTGACCTAAATATCCTTTTGAGCTCATTTATGTCATGTAATCTAAAAAATAATAGAGGTGTATATGGTTGGTATTTCAGTGTATTTCAAGTGAATTCGAGTGTAACTGGTGATGTTGTTATCTATTAACCTTATTTTTTATTCCTTACAATAAAAATGACAAGCAATGTTTTTCCTCTACATTCAAATGTCGTTCTTGTTGCCGACAACCATAAACAATGTTTTTCCTATCGACATGCTGCCGATTTTTCGTATGGTCACCATACGTGAGTGGAATTGGGGTGGCTGTATCCTCTACTTCCTCATCAAGGGCATAAGTGAGCACATATTGAAAAAGGAAAAATTTGTTGATGGCATGCTCTCATGATTGTATATTTTCATGAATCCAAACACAAAAACAAGCTGGTGGATACAATCCTTAGACCACCCTAGTTGCACCACTGGACTAAGGAGTCGCTGCTTGAGAGGATAGAAGCTGAAATTAAGGATCATATGATAACTCAACAGAATCCTTTCTTTAATTTTGGTGAATTTGTTATATATATAATGTAAATTAAGTATTATTTTTTGGTATATTTTGTCATTTTTACTGTATCTATTACCTCATGATTGTTTGCTATCCAGGATGGTATCCGAAAAGAGGAAGCACATTGTTCAGGATTCATCTTTGGAAAGCCAAATTGAGTCTGATGATGAGTAAGATTTTGAAATTATCATTGGAATGCCATGTTTTCACTTTCTATCAGAATTTTATGTATTAACAGAATGTTTCCAATTTATTGTCAGAAGTGAAGAATTCGAGAAAATAATAAAAGAAAAATTGAAGAAAAAAGTTCACAGTCCTGCAAAAAAGTATGCATTGCTTTTGGGGATACTTTATCGATTTCAGTGTATTGAAATGACAAGTCTGCACAAAGGTATGTTATTTTCGGTGTATATTGACAATTTTATTGTGTTTTTATTGACTGGTGATTGTTTACTTTTTCAGGATATAGGAAAAAGGATAGATATACCAGAAGCTAGGCTCGACTCCACAGTAGCTCACTATGATTCTTTCTAAACGTAAGATCCTTTATTTGATAAAATTTTCTAAATGTTGATATAATTAATTACTCTAGTTTTGCTGAATAATGTTTATTTTGTCCTTAGAATGCCGGATGTGAACTTGGCGTGTGAAAATAATCCTGCGTTTCAAACGCAGACAGATCAATGCAGTGTAAATAAGCCAAGTAATAACATATAATGTCTATTTCTATTGACATTTTCTTAATTCTTGTGTTACCATATTCTGCTTTTGATTTTGAATATATTTTTTTAAGAAACAAAAGTCCTTTAATACTTTATTCAAGAAAAAAGGCAGAAAAAAAAACTACAACTATGTAAGTTCTCATAAAACAAAAGTTGTGTTTCTATTCAATACTTAAGGTGTAATACTGAGAAAAATTTGGTGTATTTCAGGATCGGGGGACAAGAAGAATCGTTAAATGAACCAACTCAAGAAACAACGATTGTTCTTTCGAAAGATACATATTCACAATCCGAACAAATCGACATGTGAGTTTTCCAACTTACTTTTAATCTTCTATTTTTCTATTTTAAGAAACTTTTTTAACTTTTTATTTTTGTCTTCATTAGACTTCCACTTAAAATATGTGCACCGCCATCAGAGACAACAACATCAAGCCATTCACAAAATCAACCAACTACTGCAAAGTCTCCCAGTGACAAATTTATAGAAAAACCTAAATGCGTAATGAATAATACTTTTGATGTATTTAGTTTGTCTTTAGGTATATTTGTGCATGGTTTAATGCATTACATGTCTTTTATATAGAGGTGTATTTGGTTCTTATTTCGGTGTAATTCTTGTGAATTAAGGTGCAATTAGTTTTTTTAATTTAATTTCGTTTTTGTAATCCAGCAGCACCCTACAACCCCATAAGCCTGCTGAAAACACATCAATAGAGCCAGCAGCTCCTTCTAAAGTATAAGTTCTACACAATATAACTCTATTTCAATATTTTTTATCTATTCTTATACCATTTTATATGTCACCATGCAGTCATGCATCCCCTCAAGCCACTGCTGCATTAATGATGGTTGCCAAGGCAACATCATTTGTAAAGCATGACTTCCCTATGCCATCGTTCAGCATTGGCTTTTTTGAATCGAGTTAGGAAGATACACTGGCTCAGGAGGGCAATTGGTAGTTGAAAAGGAAAAAACTCAAGAGAGCCCGATATTGGTTAAAGAATTAGAAGAGCTGGTGGAGTAGGTTATAAATACCGAGATTACGGCAGCGTTAAATTTTGCTGAGGATAAAAGTCTCCCACGCCAAAAGGTGCAGCCTGTGAGCTTTGATGACAAGGTCAAAACTCCTATGAGGAAGAGCAAAATAATGGGCGACCTTAAGGGAAAATGCTATATCTCGGCCACAACTCTCTAGATCTATGAAGATACAAGCAGTAATGAGTGGGACATAATATTCATCCTCAACCATTAATATCCGCTGGAAATAACAAGACGGCACTTTGCATCTTTAAAAGCCAATACATATGTTGAAAACCTGGTAATCTTAGAATAACATTAATGATTTTATTATGAGTTGTTGTGCCATATATGTAATAACTTTGGGTTTTTTTGTTTCCTAGGTTGTCTCTGTATTGTGCTAGAATTAAAATATATTGTGGTAAGGTGTAATAAACTCAAATTTCGGTGTATTTATGTATTGTGTTATAACTATTTCTTTCGGTGTTATACAAATTCTGCAGAATTTGGCTTTGGAGAATCATAAGGGCAAGTTTAAATAGCCAAAAACTAACAATCCCTTCGATATTTAAGACTATAAGATGTTCATCCTATATCTGGACAAGAAAAAGTTGGCATCCCATCCATTTGTAAGTTTTTGTTTCTAAGCTTATTAACATAATTCTTTCATTGGGTGCCAATTAAAATGAAAAATTGTTCACTCTGGACAAACTTTAGATACTTACCCTAGTTTTCTACGCGGATCATCGGTGGATATGGATGACGGATGTTAAAAATAAGAAATTTCATGTCCTTGATCCATTCCACAAAAAGTCTCCTTTGAAAGAAAGAACGACACTTAATAAATTTATTTTAAGTTGCCTCTGTTTTCTCTATAAATTCCTTGGTTTTTGCCTCTTGTTAGTAATATAAAATTCGGTGTAGTTCCATTTGACATAAGACATACTATTGGTTTATTTCGGTGTAAATTGGTTAAATGCAGTCTTTCTTATATTTTACTTTTTTTTTATTTTCAGGGCTACGTTATTTCAAGAATGAGGGTATTTCCTGGAGTACAACCTCTGATGAACAAGGATGATGAAATTGAAGTACCATATGTTAACATTGCCGGGCAACATACCAGTATAAATCTTTCTCTCTGAGAAATTGTGTTTTCTTTTATTATCCTATTTTATTTTGCTACAATTGTGCCATTTATGTTATGAAATAGCTTGAGGTAATTGGACCACAAAACATCAAAAAGAGCAAATATGAATGGGAGAATTAGGCACAGGTAACTATCTTTAAAAATAGATAATCTCTATATTACTTTACTAAATTAATGGAGTTTAATAAAAGAAATTTCATTAAACTGTATGTGGAAGTGTATAATTTTAGAGTTGAATATGCTTCACTGATTCTATTTGATGAAATCAATCGACTCAAAGATAGAGCCATTCAAGAAAGTGAAGCCATCAAATTGTCAAAGCTGTCTGCAGCATTATTGAGTCCTTATTGTGAATGGCATTAAGAAGATATCAACAAGGAATAGTTTGAATGTCGTAGATTGTTAAAAATTGTGTAGTAAATTATTTGTTTGAACACATACTTTTCATAAATTGTATAATTTGTGAATATTTAATCCAAGCTTTTTATAAATTTTATTTGCAAAAATAAACTTTTATGAAGCTGTCTGTGCTGTATTCAAATGCAGTTAATCTGAATGATTACAGGATCAAAAAAATACAGGAAAACAAGATTAAAATGATTAATACACCGAGTTCCTTTTATAATACACAAAAAAAAACCGAAATACACCAGAAATGCGTGTATACATATTCTTCTATAAAATTTAACCATGAGATGTGGGAATTCAGAATTTTGAATTATTATCCTCCTTAAGTATTAAATTGTCTATGTATTGTATATTTAAAACAAATAAATCCCTATTATATGCTAATGAATCTCTGAACTGATAATTATATTGGGTGGAATTTGATTACACCACTGAACCGCCATAAAAAAGGTTCCACTGCAAAAAATAAATCACATATTAGCAAAACTATTAACAAAAATAAACTCAATTCTCTTCTATTTAAAGAACATCACTTTCACCTCGCTTAGAGCTTTCGTTTTCTTTTTCTTTAAAGCATTTGTATTCTATTTTTCGTCTTTGATCTTAGTCTTTTTTTGGACGACCTCTTGTTTTCACGCGTGGAAGGCTTTGAAGCTCATTAATATCTTCCAAGAAAGCATCTTCGTGAGATAACAAGCATTTCCCCTCGCTTTTGGTTTTGTATTCTTGCATCTCAACCCTAGCATTTTCATAAGCGCAGTGCAGTAGCAATCAACTTCTCAGATGCAAATTCACAGATATTTTGTGACCAAAATACCAAATCATCAAGTCTTTTATTTCTTGGCTCCAACAGAGGCTCGTCATGAATGCTCTTGATATGTGTGTGCCTCATTTTAATGTTTTTGCTCCATCGTTCCAATATATATCTCGGTGACACTATATTTACTCGCTAAAATCTTAACACGCTCAGAGAATGACAACACAATATCCCCCTTGACTTGAATAATAAGCACGTCCGTTTAACTTCAGCTAATACCCTATCGTATATAACAGCAAACTTGTTGAATGTGGAGTCAGAAACCTGTTCTACAACTTCATATACCGTATATCCTAGAGTGGAGTGTGTTGATTTTGTGATGTAATTCACCTGTTCCCTGAATTGTGCTTGGACTTTCCTGAACTTCTTGTGAGTATATACGTGTTGAAATTGAGCTTCTATTGCGGATTTTGTTGCACATGGTATGACGGTATGAAAATATGCAGCATCTAATTCTCTCCATCTTTGCTCTCTACTTCCTAGGCAATATCGTACTGTTTGACGAATTGGATAAGTGAGCTATTGTGGGTAATGAACTTGTTAAAAAATGCATCATGCTATTGCTCCTTTGCATGCTTCTGATCTTAGCCTAGAAGTGGTGATTGAGATAAACTGGAATCGATAAATGATGATCTTCAAAAACACCTAAATCATAACTAAAATACACCGAAAAATATGCATTTTACACCTCTATTGCACAGGCAAAATACATATTAAAATTAACATCACTTAATCCTAATAAAAACCAACATTACCTGAAAGCCACTTGTTGTCTCCAACACCATACTTCATCAGAAAATCATTCCAATTCCTTTCAAATGATTCTTTTGTAAGAGAGTTATAAACAACATGACTCATCTCGTGTTCGATTTCTTCGTGCCACTTATAGCCATTTAATTTATTTGGAATCTTCTTCAAGATGTGCTAAATACACCACCGATGAATTGCTGTGGGCATACAATCCTCAGTAATTCTTTCGCATTGACGTGCATTGATCGGTAAGAATGCGTTTAAGAGCATTTCCTCGTTTTCATCAAAGCACATCCCAGAAGTGTTGACTGACCACGGTGATTCACCCCGAGAAAAGAACCAAAAACCAGATTGTTTCTGAATATGATAATACAGAAACAAAATCGTTAATCCACTGAAATAATAACTCTTTACACCGAAAATGGTATGAAATACACATAAACTAGAACAACATATTACCCATTTTGATTGTAAGTAGTATCGAATGAAATAACATCTCCAAAATACTTAAAGGCAACCCTGCTTCTTGCATCGGCCCAAAAAATAATCTTAATTGACTAATCAACCTCAAGTTCAAGTTCAAAGAAGAAATTCCGATTCTTCTCTTTCATTCTTATTAAGTATTTTCCAAATTCTTTTGCATATCTAGTTCAGAAACATTCTGCACTTCTCTCGCGGTGTAATTTTTCTCATCTTTTTCAACAAAATTTAACTCACGATGACCTCCTGCTACTATGACAAATGATTGGTATGTTTTGCTCTGTCTGATTCAGGCTTCCTCGTTATTCTCTATTGTACATCATACGGATATGCTTAATTCCCTGTGCTATTTAAGCATCTCTGCTTGATTTATACAGCAAGGATGTGAATGATACAACACAACATTTGAAATGATTCAAACACCAACGTCATTCAATATGTGTATATAAATATTTGCAGGAAAATTTAATCCAGCTGAGGGATTTTTCTTCTCAGTTGAAGATATGTTTGATTTCCATCTTTCTTCTCCACTACATGTAATCAATTAGTTCTTAATTTCCTTTCCCTTCTTATTTGTGCTCTTAATTCTTGTGGAAAAACTGGTAACTTTTGAATAATCTTTGTAGAGTTCTGCATCTCCTTCAAGCGTGTTAAAAGTCATCCCAACCTTTGGAACATGCTGCTCATCAACATCGCACAGAAACTGCAAAATACACCAAAAATAGTCCACAGTACACCATATTAAAAGCAAGCCTACACCAGAGTTCATCATCAAAAAGTAATAAAATCAGATTCAGAACTGATCATCAAACAGAAATTAAATTGCTCAACTATAGAATCATAAACTACAAACAAACTATATTATCTAGATTCAAATCACACCTCACTACTTGATTCGATTCAAAATAATAATACAATTCACCCTCGTTTAATTGAAAAGTATGAACCTGTAAACACACCAAAAAGGTCCCACAATACACCAAAATAGTTCTGACAAACGAAAAATGCAACAGATTCATCAAAACTCCTACATTCTATTCAATTCAATCCGTCAACGATGAACATCAGTTTTCACAGGCAAAAACATTATTCACCTACAAAATCATAAACTACTAATGAAAACATTGACTAGAATCCAACCACGCCTTCAAAATTGTTCATTATCTTGAATTATTCATTATCTGGTTCAATTGACAATGTGAACTTGAATAATTCATTATCTTCAAAATTATTCTAAACTAATTTCAAACCTTCATTTCAAAAACGAACGTAGAGAATGAAGGAGATTGAGAAAAACGAAGAAAGAGAACACAGAGAGAAAGCACAGTACGAAGGAAGAAAAACGCAGAAATGTAAGATTAAAACGCTGGCAAAATTTGAAAAAGGAAATGAAATCTTTTTGAAAAAGGCAGTTATATATTTGTGCGTTAATTGAAAAATTGGTTAGATTAACGGCACGTGAGGTGAATTACGTTAAAGAGACTTGTATGGACTTATATCAAAAAATGACTTGTATGTAGAGAATATTTGTTTTTAAACCTCTCTTGATCAGGTTGGTTACGTCAAGTAGGATTTTAGCCTTAAGAATTAAGTTTTTCCTTCCACTCATGGAGAAATAATCCACTTCTAATACCTCACCGAAAATGCTCGCTATCTTCTTTTCCAACTCCTTGGCTTTATACTATTATGGGATTCCTCAAAACTGGATCCAAATCGAAATCTGTAACACCCTAATTACCCTAAGTCATACCTCGCATCGTAAAGCAAAGGTTAATCAAAGGTTACAATAATTCTAAATGCTTATACATATTATATAGAAAGAAATAATATATTCTAGAAGCCCGATTAAGGATTAAGCTAAAAAACAGAGTTTAAAAAGTGCAAAATGTTCACACGAAGCTACACAAAACGAGGCACAAGATAAACGTACTGATATCAACATATATATATATATATATCAAGGTATAATAGTCATAAGGATCTAGCCGCCGCCCACGGAGTTTAAGCCGGCTAGTTATATATAGACATACAGAGTTTAGAAAGTAAAACAGCCTAGACAAACTTCCTCTCAAAATAAGCCTCTAGGCAATATAAATATAAAAGGGAGAGAAGCTAAACAAAATAATCAAAATACTTCAAAACATAGTGAAGTTCCTCCGCTCTGTCACCATCAAGCAACTCACCGAAGTGGATTGCAACCTGCATCTGAAAAACAACAACAGAGTATGGGATGAGAACCGGAGGTTCTTAGTATGGTAACAGTGCCCAGTGATGTAAGATATAAGACTCTGGGATGCCAGAGACAATCCTAGAACTTCATATCCAACACAAGATTCAACTTAAAGCATAACTATAACTTACAAGCACAACTTTAAAACCACAATAATAAAGGGTAATCTAACCTACTGAATTTTATAATCTAACAATTCTCCACTGTCCCATAGCCTTCACCTGCCTAACCATCATGCAATTCGATCGCCACCTCCATCCAAACCTCCTCAATCCCAGTAGAAAACACAAGTAATACAATGCAAGTAAAGCACAAGTATAAGCATGTATATCAAGTAATTCAAATAGACAATTAGGCTTGTTATACAACTAGGCAAGCAATTCAAGTCGGCAAAGCAAGCAAGAAGATAAAATATGTACATGATGAATGCCTATCCTATTTGGCTGCGATATCACATTATCAGTTCATCAGCCAACCTGACACATCTCCATGGAAATGTCGCCCTTCGGTCTCAAAATGGGAACCCCTCGAGATATCGTGCCTGTAACACGGTCCAGGATATAGTGCCTGCACACACTAGTGATTTCGAAGGGATGCGAGCGGGATACTCTTGCCATGAACCTCACATCTCAATGTAAGCGGGATAAACCAACTGTTCTTACGCCGCCGCTGTGACCTCGACAAGCAGGATTAACCAACCGTCCTTGCCAGGTGCATAGTGTCTCAACAATCTTAGTATAGAATATTACATCTGTGGTTTTCAGAAATTATTTTCAATATTCAGTCGACTCCGAGTCCTAGACTCATCTCGACATCATCAATCCAAAATTCACAATTCACCATTTCAATCGTTCCTACAACGCTCTGCCATCTCATTCAACAAATCCCTCCTCAGTTCAACAGATACCTAAGTCTCCATCTTCTAAATTCATATGGAAATTTGATAAAATAGTCACTAACTCATCTTTAATAATATTAAAATCTAATTACTAGATAGTACTCTTAAACAGAATTTGAAGGAAGTTTAGAAAGTTAGAGAACCCTTGAAAACGAAGGAAATTCATTTTTTCAGAAAAGCAGCGTCTATGTGTACTGATGAGCGGATAATTTATACGCTTTTTGGCATTGTTTTTAGGTAGTTTTTAGTATGTTTTAGGTACTTTTTAGTATATTTTTATTAGTTTTTATGCAAAAATCATATTTCTGGACTTTACTATGAGTTTGTGTGTTTTTCTGTGATTTCAGGTATTTTCTGGCTGAAATTGAGGGACCTGAGCAAAAATTTGATTCAGAGGCTGAGAAAGGACTGCAGATGCTGTTGGATTCTGACCCTCCTGCACTCGAAGTGGATTTGCTGGAGCTACAGAAACCCAATTGGTTCGCTCTTAATTGCGTTGGAAAGTAGACATTGGGCTTTCCAGCAATGTATAATAGTTCATACTTTTCCTGAGATTTGATGGCCGAAACTGGCGTCCAAACGCCCACCAGAGACCCTTTTCTGGCGTAAAACGCCAGAACTGGCATCAGAACTGGAGTTAAACGCCCAAACTGGCATCCAAGCTGGTGTTTAACTCCAAGAATGGCCTATGCACGTGAAAGCTTCAAAGCTCAGCCTAAGCATACACCAAGTGGGCCCCGGAAGTGGATTTCTGCACTATCTGCACTTAGTTACTCATTTTCTGTAGACCCAAGTAACTAGTTTGTATAAATAGCACCTTTTACTATTGTATGGGGAGCTTTTTTTGATCACTTGAGATCATTTTGCACATTTGGGAGGCTGGTCATTCGGCCATGCCTAGACCTTCTTCTCTTATGTATTTTCTACGGTGGAGTTTCTACACCTCATAGATTAAGGTGAGGAGCTCTGCTGTTCTTCATGAATTAATGCAAGTACTATTGTTTCTATTTCAATTCACGCCTACTTCTTCTCCAAGATATAATCTTGTACTTAATTCAGTTAAGTCAGAATGAAGGGGGGTGACCCGTGAGAATCACCCACTATCTTCATTACTGGCTTAGCCAAGATCCATGTGCCTGACAACCACAAGCGATCTGCATGATGTTCAACGTAGTCATTGGACGACAGTTGGAGTATAATCTCTTGGGTCTCTAATCCACGGACCGAGTCCACGTGGTTAGAACCTTCATGGTAGAGGCTAGAAATAATTGGCAGCATTCCTACAATCCAGAAAGTCTAAACCTTGTCTGTCGTATTCCGAGTATGATCTGGGACGGGATGACTGTGACGAGGTTCAAACTCACGACTGTTGGGCACAGTGACAGTGTACAAAAGGATAGAGAGATCCTATTCCGACACAAGTGGGAACCGACAGATGATTAGTCATGCGGTAGCTGTGCCTGGTATTTTTCATCCGGGACGAGAAAACCGACAGTTGATTAGCCGTACCGAAACCGTAACCGAACCATTTTCACTGAGAGGATTATACAGCTTGCCATGGAAGGAAGGACGCATGATTGGATGAAGACAATAGGAAAGCAGAGGTTCAGAAAAAACAAAGTATCTCCAAACGCTTATCTGAAATTCCCACCAATGAATTACATAAGTATCTCTATGTTATTTTCCATTTTATTTACCTTTTAATTATCAATACCTCATAACCATTTGAATCCACCTAACTGAGATTTACAAGATGACCATAGCTTACTTCAAGCCGTCAATCTTCGTGGGATCGACCCTTACTCACATAAGGTATTACTTGGACGACCCAGTGCACTTACTGGTTAGTTGTGCGGAGTTGTGAAAAGTGGGATCACAATTTTGTGCACCAACTTTTTGGCGTTCGTTGCCAGGGATTGTTCCAGTTTGGACAACTGACGATTCATCTTGTTGCTTAGATTGGGTAATTTTATTTTATATTTAAGCCTTTTATTTTTATTTTCGAAAAAATACAAAAAAAATTTAATAAAATCATAAAAAAAATTTTGTGTTTCCTGTTTGAGTCAAGTGTCAAATTTTAAGTTTGGTGTCAATTGCATATTTTTAATTTTCTTAGGTTTTTGAAAATATATGCATTGTATTCTCTGTGATCTTCAAGTTATTCTTGTTGATTTCCTTTGTTCAATCTCATGATTTTCTTGTTTTGTGTTTTATGTTGTTTTTCATATGCATTTTCGACTTCATAGTGTCTAAACATTCAAAATTTCTAAGTTTGATGTCTTGCATGTCTTTCTTTTCTCAAAAATGTTCAAAAATATGTTCTTGATGTTCATCATGATCTTCAAGGTGTTCTTGGAGTTCATCTTGACATTCAAAGTGTTCTTGCATGCATTACTGGTTTGATCTTAAATTCTTATGTTTTGAGTCATTTTGTGTTTTTTTCTCTCCTCATTAAAAATTCAAAAAAAATAAAAAAATATATATTTTCAAGTAAATAATACAGAGAAATGAAGATTCAGAACATAAAGCAGAAGAATCACAGAGAAAAAGAGCTCACTGGAAATAAAACGCTAGTAAAGAGGCACTTTGGGCGTTAAACGCCAGAATGGCTATCATTCTATGCGTTTAATGCCAGTAAAGCTATCATTCTGGGCGTTTAGAAAAATGCCCAATAAAGAAGGATTTGTGGCGTTTAACGCTAGCCAGGGTATCTGGTTGGGCGTTAAACGCCCAAAGAGGCAGCTAAGTGGGCGTTAAACGCCAGAATGGATAGCATTCTGGGCTTTTAAAAAATCAAATCTTTTTTATTTCTTTTTCAATCATATCTTTTCAATCAAATCTTTTTCAATCATATCTTTTTTAAAATTTTGATTTCAAAATCTTTTTCTAACTTCTTATTTTTTCAAAATTATTTTCAAATCTTTTTCAACTAATTACTATTTCTTATCTTTTTCAAAACCACCTAACTACTTTTTCACTTCCAATTTTCGAAAATCACTAACCATTTTTTCAAAAATCTTTTTAATTAACTAATTATTTTGGTTTTAAATTTTATTGTATTTCTTTTCAAATTTTCAAAACTAACTTAATTAATTAAATAAAAAATAAAAATATTTTTCTCTTCCCTCTTTTAAAATTCGAATACTCTCTCTCTCATCTCTTTCTATTTATTCTATTTAATTACTAACACTTCTCTTTTACTTATAATTCGAACCCTCTCTCTTCCTATGTGTTAGAATTCTTCTTATTCTCTTTCTACCTCATTCTTCCATTCTTCTTTTCTTCTAACACATCAAGGAATCTCTATAATGTGACATAGAGGATTCCACTACTCCCTTTGTTCTCTTCTTTTTCATATGAGCAGAAATAGGGATAAAAACATTCTTGTTGAAGCTGATCCTGAACCTAAAAGGACTCTGAAGAAGAAGCTAAGAGAAGCTAAAGCAAAACACTCCAGAGAGGACCTTACAGAAAATTTCAAAAAAGAAGTAGACATGGCAGCGAACCCAACAACATTGCCAGAGATGCAAGGAAGATGCTTAGTGACTATACTGCACCAACTTCTAACTTCTATGGAAGAAGCATCTCAATTCCTGCCATTAGAGCAAATAACTTTGAGCTTAAGCCTCAATTAATTTCTCTAATGCAGCAGAATTGCAAGTTTCATGGACTTCCATCAGAAGATCCTCATCAGTTCTTAGCTGAATTCTCGCAGATCTATGATACTGTCAAGACCAATGGGATTGGTCCCGAGGTTTACAGATTTATGCTTTCCCCTTTGCTGTAAGAGACAGAGCTAGGATATGGTTGGACTCACAACCTAGAGAAAGCCTGAACTCTTGGGACAAGTTGGTCAATGATTTCTTGACCAAATTCTTTCCACGTCAAAAGATGAGCAAGATTAGAGTGGATGTTCAAACCTTCAAATAGAAGGAAGGTGAATCTCTCTATGAAGCTTGGGAAAGATACAAGCAATTAACCAAAAGGTGTCCTTCTGACATGCTTCCAGAATAGACCATCATATGTATATTCTATGATGGTCTGTCTGAATTATCCAAGATGTCATTGGACCATTCTGCTGGTGGATCCCTTCATCTGAAAACCCATGCAGAAGACCAGGAACTCATTGAGATAGTTGCAAATAACCAGTTCATCTACGCTTCTGAAAAAATCCTCTGAATAATGGGATGACTCAGAAGAAAGGAGTTCTTGAGATTGATACTCTAAATGCCATATTGGCTCAAAACAAAATATTGACTCAACAAGTCAATATGATTTCTCAGAATCTGACTAGATTGCAAGCTGCATCTGGCGGTACTAAAGAAGCCTCCTTTGAAGGAGAAGTTTATGACCCTGAGAATCTTGCAATGGAAGAGGTGAATTACATGGGAGAACCCTATAGAAACACCTATAATCTTTCATGGAGAAACCATCCAAATTTCTCATAGAAGGATTAGCAGACGCCTCAAGAAGGCTTCAATAATAATAATAATGGTGGGAGAAATAGGTTTGAAAATAGCAAGCCTTTTTCATCATCTTCTCATCAACAGACAGAGAATTCCGAGTAGAGCCTCTCTGGCTTAGCAAACATAGTCTCTGATCTATCTAAAACCACTCTCAGTTTCATGAATGAAACAAGGTCCTCCATCAGAAATTTGGAGGCACAAGTGGGTCAGCTGAATAAAAGAGTTACTGAAACTCCTCCTAGTACTCTCCCAAGCAATACAGAAGAGAATCCCAAAAGAGAGTGCAAGGCCATAACTATAAGCAAAATGGTCGAACCTGGAGAGAGTGAAAAGGCAGTGATTCCCAATGAGGAAGACCTCAAGGGACGTCCACTGACCAATAAGGAGTTCCCTATTGAGGAACCAAAGGAATCTAGTCTCATACAGAGATGGTGCACGAAATTGTGATCATCACAATGGCGCCAATAGACATGGTGCTCTTAAACGTGAACCACACTTCGTCACAGCTCCGCACAACTAACCAGCAAGTGCACTAGGTCATCCAAGTAATACCTTACGTGAGTAAGGGTCGATCCCACAGAGATTGTCGGCTTGAAGCAAGCTATGGTCAACTTGTAAATCTCAGTCAGGCGAATTCAAATGGGTGATAGGGTTTTCATAAGTAAAAAGATAAATAAAACATAAAGTAAAGATAGAGATACTTATGTAATTCATTGGTGAGAATTACAGATAAGTGTATGAAGATGCTTTGCTCCTTTTGAATCTCTACTTTTCTACTGCCTTCATCCAATCCTTCATACTCCTTTCCATGGCAAGATGTATGTTCGGGTTTCACCGGCATCAATGGCTACCTCCTGTCCTCAGTGAAAATGGTCCAAATGCACTGTCACCGCACAACTAATCATCCGTCGGTTCTCGATCATGTTGGAATAGAATCCAGTGATCCTTTTGCGTCTGTCACTACGCCCAACACTTGCGAGTTTGAAGCTCGTCATAGTCATCCCTTCCCAGATCCTACTCGAAATACCACAGACAAGGTTTAGACTTTTCGGATCTCAGGAATGGCCGCCAATAATTCTAGCTTATACCACGAAGACTCCGATCTTTCGGAATGGAGGCTAAGAGATACACGCTCAATCTTAAGTAGAACGGAAGTTGTTGTCAGTCACGAGCTCATAGGTGAGAATGATAATGAGTGTCACAGATCATCACATTCATCAGGTTGAAGTGTGAGTGAATATCTTAGAATAAGAATAAGCATGAATTAAATAGAAGAACAATAGTAATTGCATTAATACTCGAGGAACAGCAGAGCTCTACACCTTAATCTATGGTGTGTAGAAACTCCACCGTTGAAAATACATAAGAACAAGGTCTAGGCATGGCCGAATGGCCAGCCTCCCCAAATAGCATATGAATTCAAAAATAGGGAAAAATACCAATGATTCAAAGATGAAAATACAATAGTAAGAGGTCCTACTTATAATGAAACTAGCTACTAGGGTTTACAGAAATAGGTAAATGATGCAGAAATCTACTTTCGGGCACACTTGGTGTGTGCTTGGGCTGAGCATTGAGCTTTACACGTGTAGAGACTTCTCTTGGAGTTAAATACCAATTTGGTGCCAGTTTAGGCGTTTAACTCCAACTTTTATGCCAGCTCTGGCGTTTTGACTTCAGAATAGAGCAGAGAAGGAGCGTTTGAACGCCAATTTTCATCGTCAAAACTCGAACAAAGTATGGACTCTTATATATTTCTGGAAAGCCCTGGATGTCTACTTTCCAACGCAATTAAGAGCGTGCCATTTGGGATTCTGTAGCTCCAGAAAATCCACTTCGAGTGCAGGGAGGTCAGAATCCAACAGCATCTGTAGTCCTTTGTCAGCCTCTAAATTAGATTTGTGCTTTGGTCCATCAATTTCAGCCAGAAAATACCTGAAATCATAGAAAAACACACAATCTCATAGTAAAGTCCAGAAATATGAATTTTGCATAAAAACTAATAAAAACATCCTAAAAAGTAGCTAGATCCTACTAAAAACTACCTAAAAATAATGCCAAAAAGCGTATAAATTATCCGCTCATCACAACACCAAACTTAAATTGTTGCTTGTCCCCAAGCAACTGAAAACAAAATAGGATAAAAAGAAGAGAATATACAATGAATCTCACAGTATCAATGAAACTTAGTCCTAATTAGATGAGCAGGGATTGTAGCTTTTTGCTTCTGAACAGTTTTGGCATCTCACTTTATCCTTTGAGGTTCAGAACGATTGGCATCTATAGGAACTCATAATTTCAGATAGTGCTATTGATTCTCCTAGTTCAGTGCGTTGATTCTTGAACACAGCTTCTTTATGAGTCTTGGTCGTGACCCTAAGCACTTTGTCTTCCAATATTACCACCGGATACATAAATGCCACAGACACATAACTGGGTGAACCTTTTCAGATTGTGACTCAGCTTTGCTAAAGTCCCCAATTAGAGGTGTCCA
>NC_029778.3:38645198-38645857 GCF_000817695.3 Arachis duranensis
CAGCTAAGAGACTCTTCTAGGAAGGAATCAACCTACCCACCCCGAGATCGAGATCGGGAACAGGGGAAGAAAGAAGAACCCAACTCGGACAAGCCACGGAAGTACCACAGTTACACCCCCCTCCGAGTCTCCTTGGTAGACATCTACAGAGAAGTATGCCACACCGAAAAGATCCCACCACCTCGACCACTAAAACACAAGAGAGCAGGGAGAGATCGGTCCGAATACTGTGAATATCATAAACTCTATGGTCATTCTACTAACGACTGCTACGACCTAAAAAACGTTATAGAAAAGCTAGCCAGAGAAGGAAGACTCGACAGATACATAGCAGAGAAAGGAGAAGAGACCAGGAAGAGAAGGCGAGGAGATAACGAAGATCGGGCCGAACAAACCCCGCGAACCCCTGAAAGACACGTTCACATGATAAATGGAGGTTTCGCAGGCGGAGGAACATCCAGATCCTCGCGTAAAAAACACCTCAAAGAAGTCTATCATGTCCGAGAAGACAGCCCCCTGCCCGAATTACCTACTATCTCGTTTACCCGAGAAGATGCTCAAGGGGTAATACCCGGGCACGACGACCCAATGGTAATCACCATCATCCTAGCAAACGCCAACCTACATCGAACCCTGGTTGACCAGGGAAGCTCAGCAGA
>NC_029778.3:38648565-38701917 GCF_000817695.3 Arachis duranensis
CCGACCTCAGAAACAAAGAGCGTCCTGGAGGAAGTCCACGGAGGCATGTGTGGGAACCATCTCGGAGCTCGGGCATTATCCAAAAAAGTAGTCCGAGCCGGGTTCTACTGGCCGACCTTGCAAAGAGACGCAGCGGAGTTTGTGAAAATATGCCCCCTGCCAAAAACACGCCAATTTTCACAAAGCACCACCTGAAGACCTTATCAGCATCACCGCACCATGGCCCTTCGCAAAATGGGGACTAGACCTACTCGGCCCATTCCCCCAAGGACCGGGGCAAGTCAAATACCTCATAGTAGGGGTCGACTACTTCACAAAGTGGATCGAAGCTGAACCCTTAGCCACCATTACGGCTCAGAAAAGCCGCAAATTCCTATACAAAAACATTGTCACAAGGTTCGGAGTCCCCTACTCCATCACAACAGACAATGGAACACAGTTCACGGACACAGGTTTTCAGAACTTGGTGGCCGAACTAAAAATCAAACAGCAATTCACCTCGGTCGAGCACCCACAAGCCAATGGACAAGCAGAGGTTGCAAATAAAGTCATCTTGGCCGGGCTAAAACGAAGACTCCAAGAGGCCAAAGGGGCATGGGCCGAGGAGCTCCCCCAGGTACTATGGGCATATCGGACAACCCCACACTCTACAACGGGAGAATCGCCATTCCGACTAGCTTACGGGATAGAGGCAATGATTCCTATCGAAATGGATGAAGGGTCACCCAGAGTCATCTTCTACAACGAAGAAGGCAACCCGCAGGCACAAAAAGAAGAACTCGACCTCCTCCCCGAGGTCCGAGAAAGAGCCCGAATCCGAGAAGAAGCCTTAAAACGGCGAACGGCCCTCAGATACAATCAAAAGGTAATAAAGCGAAGTTTCTCCATTCACGACCTGATTCTAATCCGAAATGACATCGGAACACAAAAGTCGGGAGAAGGAAAGCTAGCTGCAAATTGGAAAGGACCCTACAAGGTAACAGAAGTCTTAGGGACAGGCTACTACAAAGTATCCGACCTAGAAGGCAATGAGCTGCCCAGGGCCTGGCACGCCTGTAATCTAAGGCGGTACTACAGCTAGAAAACCTTAACCCGAGGTGTACTCTTTTTCCCTACAAGGGTTTTTTAATGAGACACCCGGTTAAGTAAGACACCCGACCTAGTCAAAGGGTAAAAACTCTGTAAATATTCTTTATTTTTTAATACTAATCAAATTTCTCTATTTTCTTTTCTTCTTCCTCATGATGAAACAAATCCTAGAAAGTACCCCACCAAGGCGCATTAATTTATGCTCGGCAAAACGCAAAAAATCATTTGCCAAGAGACCACACAAGGTCGGCAAAGATAAAGCGACGAGGTTCAAATTAATGTGAGAAGTTATAAAGTAACTCTGAAAAGGCTCAAAAAAGCCAAATAAAAAGAGATTACAAAAATAACTTAAAAAGGCCGACCAACGACAAAGTCGGACCCAACCAAAAGGAGGTACTCGAGCACCCGAGGACCGAGAAAAAGCTCGGATCCAAGAAAGAAGCCTTAAAACGACGAGGGCCAAGATTTCGAAAAACGCTTACTAAAAAGTTGCTTTACAAAAAACAACTAAAAAGTACAAGCGAAAGAACGAAATCAAAGGAAGTTTCGAAACGCTTACTAAAAAGTTGCTTTACAAAAAACAACTAAAAAGTACAAGCGAAAGAACGAAATCAAAGGAAGTTTCGAAACGCTAGCTAAAAAGTTGTTATCTGAAAACAACTAAAAAGCACAAAAGCGGAAACAAAAAAGTCAAAACGTGAACAAAAACACCGCATAATAAAGTTACTACAAGTAGCTAAATAAGCAAAAGGTGTCCAAAGCGTTCACAGAAACCATCCAAAAACAAAAAAAGCCCACAGGCCGGGCAAAACACCAAAAAGATTACAGAGGATCAAGGTCCTTTCCGGACTCCACATCAACAGCAGGCTGCGGAGGAAACATAGAGATCGGGACTGCATCGACGGCAACGTCATCCTGGTTTGAAACCTCCACACCAGATCCATCCCCGACCAAAGGAGAAGTCGGGTTCTCAACCGGAACTTTGGGGTCGGACATCGGAACCTCATCCTCAGTAGGAGCAGGAACAATCTTTCCCTCCACAACAATGTTATCTGTACTGAATAAGCTCAGATCCAGGTCGGGAGCAAGAACCCGGACAAGAACCCGGACCTGAGCCTTCAGATTTTCAAACATGGCATCCATACCCTTGGCCACGTGACCTTCCAGCTCATAAAATTTGTCCTGCGCAGATTGTAGCTCCTCTTTTGTCTCCACAAGCTCGGCATATAGCCGAGTATAATTCTCTGTAGCCGCCTTCGCCATCTCCTCAGACGTCTTCGCTGCCGCCACAGCCGCGGTAGCTTTAGTCTTCTCTTTCTCCAACGAGGCCTCCAGCTCAGTAATCCTGGCAGCCTTCAGTTGACTAATCTTATCAAGCTCGGACTGAGCCTTCTCAAGCTGGGAGCTGGTCGCCCCAAGGGGGGATCTCCTGAACTCCCGGGCAATAGCGGCATGAAGACTAGCCATCCGGACACAGCTCCGCGCCATATACTGAAAATGATGCTCCATAGACACATCATCAGTAGAAATAAAGGTCTGAGGGAGAATATGCTGTTCAATCCAACCAAGAGCATCAAAATCCTTATCGTTGAAACCGGCAAGCTCCTGAGAGGTCTTCTGCTTCTTGGGAGGAGGGCCCGAAAACGGAGGAGGAGAAGAGGTAGCAGGCCCAGAGGTCGGAGGATCCTGACTTATAGCTCGGAACTGGGGAGTCGGAATAGTCTTCGACCGAGTCTGAACACCCACTGTAGTCTTCTGTGGAAAAGATCGGGCAGAAGCCTCCCCGGCCTCGATATTCCGAGCAGCCACAGACTTCTTCGTCCGACGAAGGAACTTCATGGAATCCGCCTGAGAAGACATATCTGCAAGAAATAAAAGCCTGCTCCACCTCATCTAGACTCTCAAAAGTATACTTAGCAGACACTATATTCTCCTGCCAACAAAGAGGAAAAGAAGGCTCCCCACTCTCATCTAAAAAGAAGGGTCAGACATCTCCAGTAGCCCGGACTTTGAAATAGAAGTTCTTAAAATCGTGAAAGGACTCATCATACAGGGTACAAAACTTTCTTCCCTGGTTAGCCCTAAAAGAGACCCAAGATACCTTCCCTCCACCCGACCCCGGCTTCGTCAACACAAACAAGTAGGAAAAAAGAGAAATAGAGGGAGCAACGCCCAAAAACTGACACAAAAGTTGAAACAGCTTTAAAAACGCCCAAGAATTTGGATGGAGCTGCGTAGGAGCAAGATTACAAGACCATAACACCTCGGACTCCAGGTCGGTAAAAGGAAGTCGGACACTCAGCTTGGAGAAAAAGCAATCATAAGCATAAAAGAAGAGCTTCTCGGAACTATCTAAGGGCGGGAAGCACACTCTCTCCTCGGAATCCGGGGCTACTAGTTCATAATCCCTCTCAGACTCTCTATCTTCACATATGCTACATTGCCTACGAAACCTAGCTAAATACTCAGAATCTACCACAGAAGGGACTCTTAGAGGAACAGGATCTACCCAACCAAGACCACTTGGAATCTTGGTCGACATCGCTTGAAGAACCTTTCGAGACATAAAAACTCTTACCTACAAAGAAGAAATACAACAGCAAGCAAAAATCACATAAAGAAGACAGCAAAAAACCCATTTCAGCAAAACCCGAAACAAAAACGTCAGAGAAACAAAAAAGAGCCCCCCCATATGCAAACAACAACGGCGGCGCCTCTTTTTGGGGCAACCCAGGCATAAAGAAAAAGAAACAGACAAAGAGCCACACAAAAGAACAGAAGAGAAAAGAGATGAGAACAAACCTGGAAGAAAGAAACGAGGACGACGAGCTCCAAAGCAAGGAGAACGGAACGGCGGCGCAGAGGAAACCCCGGAAAGACACGCGGAAAGATTCAGGGAAGAAGAACAAAGAAAAAGGAGAATGGCGAAAACTCAGAAAAAGGAAGGGACAGAATAAACGAAGAAAAGGGGGAAAAGGGGCAAATAAATAATGCCTTCACAGAGCCCGAACGGAAATCGAGGAGAAACGGTAAAATGCAATAAATGCTGAAACGGCCATTTTTGAATTTTGAAAAACTACTATGCCCGAGCTCGACCTCTCAAAAAAGGACGAACTCGGGCAGGGGCACTGTTCATACCCTGACCGAGCTCCCCAAATCGGCAAGATCATAGGAGGTCCGACCTCACCCTAAGGCCCACGCCTAAAGGTCGGACCTCGGAACATAAAGCAAAGAAGGCCCATCAAAAGGAACGCAGCCCAAAACCTAAAGGCCGAAAAGGCCTAGAAAGGGCGGTTCCACAAAGATAAAGATAAGACTCCCAAAAGATAAGATAAGATAAGAATATCTTATCCAGGGAAGATCACGGCCAACTATTATAAATACACTGGAGCACCCAGGTATAACTCATACTCTAATTCTACTCAATATCTGCTTGGACCCATGCTAACTTAAGCATCGGAGTGTCATTGCAGGTACAACCACCAACCACTCCGCATATCAAGCTCGGGTCATCAATCCCCCCACCTCGGGCCTCTCCAAGACGACCGAGCTACACGTTTCAGGTAACCCTCGGAACAGATATATTTATGTATTTCACTCCGCGTGGTATGGTGTTACACCCAATTACCGTGCCATCACCCACCCGTCAAGTTGGATACATCTAGTGGCCTAATTTCTATCGTCATTGATAGTTGCTACCACTGGCCACTAGCCCATGGTCGTTCATTGCCAGCAGCGGAGCAGGTAACTGGTAAACCTTTATTTTAATTCTAGAATTCCATTGTTATTATTATTGTTGTTGTGAAATAATGGGAGTGTTTTGAATAAATATTTTTAAAAGAAAAAGTACAGGAGAACAATGTATATAGTGAACAACGTAAACAATGTTTTAAAAAAGGAAGGTAAAATTGACTTTAAATTCCAGATTCTTAATTAATTAAATAATTATTATTAGATTTTAAAACTTGAAAAATTAGGATTAGCACCCGAAAATATTCACACTACATATGGATTCTCCTAATCCCAAAATAACAACAATTCCGACGTCCGTGCCAGTCCCTCTCTTTATGACCATATGCCACCACCGTTGCCGGAGACAGCCGTTTAGACATAAAAGAACACCGCGGCCCCCCCTCACTGCCGCACCAGCTTCTCTTCCAATACCTCTTAGTGTCGCATTTTTGCACACGACCATTCCCCTTACCACCGTCGATCTCTCCCTCAACGGTCATCATCGTTGCCAGTGAGCTCTTGACATCGTCGCTTCGTCGACCACCAGCCCCGCTCATCGCTATCGCCCAGATTGCCGCTGCCGGCTGCTGCCGCATGAGTGATGCCATCGTGCTCAATTCCCATGCGCCACTGTAGCTATCTCGCATTCCACAGGTGGCGCCGCTGCCGTGTCGTCACTATTGTCCCTCCGCCACCGTGGTTCTCCTTCTCTTTTTCTTCCTGTTCTTCTTCCACTTTTCCGGATGTGATTTGAGTGAAAAATAAACATCCCATTTGAATGAAAAATAAACATCTTGTTTATAGGAAAAATAAATATCTGGATTTGATTTAAATAAATACAATAAAATTTGCTAGATGTTTATTTTACTAGGTTTGTGGATGGTTATTTTTATTCTAAATCGACGTACTTGATGGAGAAGAAGCTCAACAGCGTTGTGGTTGGCTGGTAAGGGAGGGACCGACGGCACAATGAGGGTTTGGAGAGGGGTATGCGGTGATAAAAAGGTTAGAAGGTGGATGGTTAAAATGTAAAAGGTGAAAGTAGGATTTTTGGGGGGTAATTTATGAAGGACTATTTTTTCCTTTCTGTGGGTCGAGAGTGCAGCCATTGTTCACGTTGTTTGCAATGTTTGTTGTCTACCAATATAAATTAAAGAGAGAAAACAAAAACATGCGCAAAAGCAACCCAATCAAAATTAAAGGTCAGAAAAGCAACCTAGTTCATTGTGGTTTCTTGTTGTTTTCCTTTTGTTATGCAAATAAGGTGTTTGATGAAATGCCTTTATGTGTCTATATGTTTTATGGTATTTGTTGTTTTTACTTTTCAGGATTAGCAGATTGGAAAGTGAGCGATAAATTATGGGCAAAGCATCAAGGGATAAAAGAGTATTGTAGAGATTGGCTCCTACTTTCTGAATTTGCTATTTGTGTTTTTTTTGGGGTTTCCCTATATATTTAGCTGAATTGGCTTTTGCAGGATATATATGATTGGAAAGCAAAAAAAGAAGGTTGGCGTGCTCGAAGTGCCTTTAAACTCCTATAGATAGATAAAGAGTTCAACATTTTTTAAGGATTTCAACATTTTTGGGTTCCTTCTTCATAAACATTTTTATTTAATCATGAATGAATGTTTGCTTATCCTTGACTTTGGATTGTCACCTATAAAGAAATATATCATCATTCATTTATTGTTTTTTATTATAGTACATAAAATGTTCTTGACTTTGTTATTGTCATTGTTATTTGACTTTTGAATTTGTATTTGGATGAGATTGTAACATTATAGTTGATGTAGTACTTTTCATTTAGATGCTATTTTAAAGTGTATATTAGACTATAATTATGTCTTAGTGTGTTTATTTCTGTTTTATTTTTTACTTTATTTTAAAACAGTTATTTCAATTGGACTGCAGTTGAATTCGTGAACTAGTGAACAAGTAAACCAATAGCTAGAGTGGTTCGATAACCAGTTCGATTTTTAGAACCTTGCTCAATCCTCATAAGGTCCATCACTTTAAAACCTTCTAGTTAAGACCAAATTTCTCCCATCGCTACCTCAATTGTCCTAACATTCAACATCTTATTAGCCAATATTCATCCCACTAAGTTTTGGGAACAAAGTTGATATCTTTCTGCTTCTCCTCTTCGGTTACCCGTTCCTCCTCATGCCTACCATGACTAGTCCCAGTCGTTACACCTAACAAAGCACTATTTACTAAATTTGATTTGTAACCCCCTAAAATAAGCGGCAAAATGACTCTTCCTAGGAAATCTTAGTTGATAAGGAAAAAAACAAAAGGATAGATAAGGGGGGTTTTTTCCTACTAGACCTCTAAGAAACATGTTCTTAGCAACCTAGGTCACTGGAAGGGTTTTCCCTACTAGACCTTCAAAGAACCTGTCCTTGACAACCTAGATCAGAGGGATGAAAATTGAATCACTCAATTTTCTCCATGCAACAAGCAAAGCAAATGACTCACCTCACTTAATCACACAATAAAAACGTGTATAAAGCACTAAGGAAATTTTATTCATCAAAAGTTATTCCAAATTGTCTCACCAAAGGTGTTTAAATAGACCCCTAACAAACTAGCAAAAAATAAGATAAGATAACTAATTTAAATCAGATTTGATCTTATTGGATTAGATCAGATTTGATTTAAATTTTAAAATCTTAAAGATATGATAACTAATTTAAATCAGATTTGATCTTATTAGATTAGATCAGATTTGATTTAAATTTAAAATCCCTAACAATACAACTAAGCAAATCAGAAGTAATTCAAATCTTCCAACAAACTCTGACAGCAAAACAAATTAAAAATAAATTATTAAAAATTCGAAAATTAATAAAAATTATGTCTCCCATTGAATTTTGAAAAGCTTTATTGGGCTTCTTGTTGTCTTGCCATAGTCTAATGGGCCTTATGAATTGTTGCCCTTTCAGCACCACTGTTTTTGAGACGGACTCTTGGTCTTCTTGATGCTCAAGACTGGCATGACACAATTCTTCTATAATTTAGATCCTTGAATATGACAAGATTATCATTCCATCCCTTAGCTCTAAGATGACGAAAATGTCCTCCTGACCACGTATCATTCTCCCCCTCTTCAAAAAGATAGATCCTCGAATCTTGAATGAGAAGTGCTTCTTCCCTCCAAGGAATCTAAATCCAATCTCCGGGTTCAAATACCATGGTTTGTTGACTCTTCTCTATCCACTGAATTGTGGTTATGTCTCTCATGTGTGCAAGTTCAATATTTCCAACCATACTTTTACCATCTTGTCCAAGGTGTGCAATTTGTCCTTCTTCCTTTTCATCCCTATTAATGCCTCCATAATTGACCATCGAATCTACAAAGCCTAGAAAACTTGATATAAAAATACTAGGAATTTCATGATTGGATGTATGAGAAACTAAGGACTCTATGGATTTTAATGAGACTAATGCACTCTTGTCAAAGCTAGAACTTTCTAGATCTCTCTCACAAGTGTGTTTATTGAACTCAGTTTCTTTTTCGCTCATTGACTCCTCTCGCTCACTATTCTCATCTTTTCTCTCAAATCCCTCGCTTTCAATCAAACATGAATTCTATTCACTCAAATACTCAATCTCGTTTTCAATTTCTTTTCTCTCATATTCTTCCAATTGCTCACATTCCAAGGACACAGTTGAGAAATTCTGCACTGTTGAATCTTCCAAGAAAACATCACCCTCTACAGCATACTCAACAAATTCTTCCATCTCTAGCTTTAAAGAAGAATGAAAGATAGGCGTAGAAGAATTCCTCTTGTTATGGCGAGCTATCATTTGTTGCACCTGCTCCCAGTTAATGGCCAATTTGACCAAATTGTCCATGGTTGTGTAACGGTAACGTTGGACTTCATTTGCAAGTTCTTCACGTAATCCAAACAAAAATCGGTCATTAAGAACCTCAGGACTCCTTTTAATATTAGCCATATCCATCAAATATAGAAACTCCTTGTGGTACTCCATCACTGATTGTGAGCCTTGTTATAATGTAAAATTTTTTCCAAAATATGTATTGTGGTATGATGATGGCACAAAATGCCTCCTCATGATTTTCTTCATTTTCTCCTTACTGCTAATTGGGCGCTTTCCGTATCGTTCTCTAGATCTTCCTAATTCAGTCCACCATATACGGGCATCATCAGTAAAATTGGCTTGTACCAGTCGAACCTTCTTATCCTCTAAAAGGATGCAATTTGCAAAATTCGACTCTACCTTCCTTTTCCATTCGAAATAAGCTTCAGGATTGTTCCTCCCTATAAATGCAGGAATTTTCAACCGAGAACCCTTTTTCGCATATGAGATTTCTTCATCATCACTATCATAATCCTCAATCATTTTTTATTATTTTTTATTTTTTTTAAGACATTGACTTAAAGATAGGATAAATGCAAAAACAAAATTAAAAAAGGAATTTTTTCGTTTTTTTTATTCTAACGTGAATTTACAGAAATTAAAGAAAAAACAAAGAGACTAAACAAGACCCATGGAACATATAGATAAATAAGAATTTACCTACGACCCGTAACTGATACCAGATGATAAGGAAAAAAAACAAAACGATAGATAAGGGGGTTTTCCTACTAGACCTCTAAAAAACCTATTCTTAGCAACCTAGGTCACTGGAAGGGTTTTTCCTACTAGACCTTCAAAGAACCTGTCCTTGACAACCAATATCAGAGGGATGAAAATTGAATCACTCAATTTTCTCCATGCAAGAAGCGAAGCAAATCACTCACCTCACTTAATCACACAATAAAAACGTGCATAAAGCACTAAGGAAATTTTATTCATCAAAAATTATTCCAAATTGTCTCACCAAAGGTGTTTAAATAAACTCCTAACAAACTAGCTAAAAGATAAGATAAAATAACTAATTTAAATCAGATTTGATCTTATTGGATTAAATCAGATTTGATTTAAATTTTAAAATCTTAAAGATATGATAACTAATTTAAATCAAATTTGATCTTATTAGATTAGATATAATTTTATTTAAATTTAAAATCCCTAATAATACTACTAAGCAAATCAGAAGTAATTCAAATCTTCCAACAAACTCTGACAGCAAAACAAATTAAAAATAAATTACTAAAAATTCAAAAATTAATAAAAATTATGTCTCCCATTGAATTTTGAAAAGCTTTATTGGGCTTCTTGTTGTCTTGCCATAGCCTAATGGGCCTTATAAATTGTTGCCCTTTCAGCACCACTGTTTTTGAGATGGACTCTTAGTCTTCTTGATGCCCAAGACTGGCATGACACAATTCTTCTAGAATTTAGATCCTTGAATATGACAATATTATCATTCCATCCCTTAGCTCTAAGATGACGAAATTGTCCTCCTGACTATGTATCATTCTCTCCCTCTTCAAAAAGATTCGTCCTCGAATCTTGAATGAGAAGTGCTTCTTCCCTCCAAGAAATCTAAATCCAATCTCCGAGTTCAAATACCATGGTTTATTGACTCTTCTCTATCCACTAAATTGTGGTTATGTCCCTCATGTGTGCAAGTTCAATCTTTCCAACCATACTTTTACCATCTTGTCCAAGGTGTGCAATTTGTCTTTCTTCCTTTTCATCCCTATTAATGCCTCCATAATTGACCAGCAAATCTACAAAGCCTGGAAAAATTGATATAAAAATACTAGGAATTTCATGATTAGATGTATGAGAAACTAAGGACTCTATGGATTTTAATGAGACTAATGCACTCTTGTCTAAGCTAGAACTTTCTAGATCTCTCTCACAAGTGTGTTTATTGAACTCATTTTCTTTTTCGCTCATTGATTTCTCTCGCTCACTATTCTCATCTTTTCTCTCAAATCTCTCTCTTTCAATCAAACATGGATTTTTTCACTCAAACACTCAATCTCTTTCTCAATTTCTTTTCTCTCATATTCTTCAAATTGCTCACATCCCAAGGACCCAGTTGAGAAATTCTGCACTGTTGAATCTTCCAAGGACACATAACCCTCTACAACATACTCAACAAATTCTTCCATATCTGGCTTTGAAGAAGAATGAAAGATAGGCATAGAAGAATTCCTCTTGTTATGGCGAGCTATCATTTGTTGCACCTGCTCCCAGTCAATGGCCAATTTGACCAAATTGTCCATGGTTGTGTAACGGTAACGTTGGACTTCATTTGCAAGTTCTTTACGTAATCCAAACAAAAATCGGTCCTTAAGAACCTCAGGACTCCTTTTAATGTTAGTCATATCCATCAAATATAGAAACTCCTTGTGGTACTCCATCACTGATTGTGAGCCTTGTTGTAACGTAAAAAATTTTTCAAAAAATGTATTGTGGTATGATGATGGCACAAACTGCCTCCTCATGATTTTTTTCATCTTCTCCCGGCTGCTAATTGGGCGCTTTCCATACCGTCCTCTAGATCTTCCTAATTCAGTCCACCATATACGGGCATCATCAGAAAAATTAGCTTGTACCAGTCGAACCTTTTTTTCCTCTGATAGGATACAATTTGCAAAAATTGACTCTACCTTCCTTTCCCATTCGAAATAAGCTTCAGGATTGTTCCTCCCTTTAAATGCAGGACTTTTTAACCGAGAACTCTTTTTCGCATATGAGATTTCTTCATCATCACTATGTAATCCTCAATCATTTTTTATTATTTTTTATTTTTTTTCAGATACTGACTTAAAGATAGGATAAATGCAAAAACAAAATTAAAAAAGGAAATTTTTTTTCATTTTTTTTACTCTAACATGAATTTACAAAAATTAAAAAAAAAACAAAGAGACTAAACAAGACCCATGGAACGTGTAGATAAATAAGAATTTACCTACGACCTGTAACTGATACCAGATGATAAGGAAAAAAAACAAAAGGATAGATAAGGGGGGTTTTTTCCTACTAGACCTCTAAGAATCCTATTCTTTGCAACCTAGGTCACTGGAAGTGTTTTCCCTACTAGATCTTCAAAGAACCTGTCCTTGACAACCTAGATTAGAGGGATGAAATTTGAATCACTCAATTTTCTCCATGCAAGAAGCGAAGCAAATCACTCACCTCACTTAATCACACAATACAAACGTGCATAAAGCACTAAGGAAATTTTATTCATCAAAAGTTATTCCAAATTGTCTCACCAAAGGTGTTTAAATAGACCCCTAACAAACTAGCTAAAAGATAAGATAAGATAACTAATTTAAATCAAATTTGATCTTATTGGATTAGATCAGATTTGATTTAAATTTTAAAATCTTAAAGATATGATAACTAATTTAAATCAAATTTGATCTTATTAGATTAGATCAGATTTGATTTAAATTTAAAATCCCTAACAATACTACTAAGCAAATCAGAAGTAATTCAAATCTTCCAACAAACTCTGACAGCAAAACAAATTAAAAATAAATTACTAAAAATTCAAAAATTAATAAAAATTATGTCTCCCATTGAATTTTGAAAAGCTTTATTGGGCTTCTTGTTGTCTTGTCGTAGCCTAATGGGCCTTATGAATTATCGCCCTTTCAGTACCACTGTTTTTGAGACGGACTCTTGGTATTCTTGATGCCCAAGACTGGCATGACACAATTCTTCTAGAATTCAGATCCTTGAATATGACAAGATTATCATTCCATCTCTTAGCTCTAAGATGACAAAATGTCCTCCTGACCACGTATCATTAGTAGAGCCAAAAAAACTTAGGAAATCCTAGAATTAAAGATAAATTATTTTATTTTTACCTTTTTTATCTTAAATTCTAGATACTAAATTATATACCCTTAATCCTAAATTTTAAATTTAAATACTAAAATTAATAGAGTATATAGATTTTAAATTAGTTAAGTGATCATTATGAAGTTAGTTCGTCTTCTTGAAGGGTTTCTTGAAATATAAGTCATTGCATGGATTGCATGCTCTGCTGTATATATATTAGCTTCTTTGTATTCAATTGATCAATCATATAATTTTTAGTTCAATTTTTTTAGCAATCTATTTCATGATTCTACCTTTCACTCTAGAAACTCTTTTATGGTATCATGAGCTTCTGTTCATGATCAATGGTAGCCATCATATCTCATTCTCCTTCTTCTTCTTCATCCACCATCAATCCTCTTTCAACCTCAATCTTTGATAAACTCAATGACAAAACATGGCAAAAACTTGCCTTTCACGTGATTAATGCTAATCATCTTTAAGATTATCTTGAAACAAGTCCCACACTCTTAGTTTCTCAAATTGTCAGCAACACTAGCTAAATTTGATTTTCTTACAACTAGATCAGAGAATTCTTTTTTGTTAAACATGATGTTGTATATGTGTATGATTTGTTGATTACAGGAAATAATGCTAAAGTCATTCAATGGATCATTAATCAGCTTTAGAATGTCTTTTCTCTAAAAGACCTTGTGAACTCTCATATTTTCATGGCATTTAAGCCCATAAGCTTGCCTCTGGCTCATATCACCCTTTTCAGGCCAAGTATGATGTAGACTTACTTCAAAGGGTTAGAATGTGCAAGTCAAAAGGAGTCTCCACTGCCACAGTCACTAATACTAAACTATCCAAAAAGGGATAAATTATTTTGACAACCCAACATTATATAGATTGGTTGTTAGTTCTCTACATTATGCTACTCTAACAAGACTAGAGATTTCCTACAAAGTTAGTTAGTATCTTTATCAACCATTGATCACTCATTGGACGTGTGTGAAGCGTATCTTACGATACTTGGCAAGTACGATTGACGAAGGCAGCACTTTCATCCTAGTACTAATTTGTGCTTATTTTCTTTTGCAAACTTCAAGTGGGGGTTAGATTTGGACTACCGACGAACATCGTGTGCTATGGTGTGTACCTTGACTCAAACCTACTAGCAGCCATATATACAGAGATTGTGTGGATACAAAATCTACTCAATAAGCTTCACATTGTGCTTTCCACTGTGCCAACAATCTATGGTGATAATATAAGCGTCGTTTTACTCACAGCCAATTCTATTCTTCATAGTAGAACAAAAAAATTTAAATTGGCTCTACTCTTTGTTCACTAGCTTGTTAACCAGAATGAATTATTGCAAGTGGTGCACATTTGGTTTGAAGATTAGGTTGCAAACATTTACTAAATCTGTTTCGTCTGAAATGTTCCATAAGTTTCGCATCAAACTTAAAGTTATACCAAAGAGTAACTTTTGTTACTTAGATTTTTTTTATCAATAGTAGATGTAGGCTTAATTGCTGTAATTTTTTTATAGTGAGAATACACAAGGAGTACATAATATATAAGGTGTAACAACTCAATAAATTTTTTTTATGGAGTTTTTTTCATTTTGGTTCATTAAACCATTAACTTTATAGCTTGAATAGCTTAGGGCATGATATTTTCTTCAAGGTGCGGTGAGCTTAGAGAGCAACCAAGCTGTGAATCAAATTGAAAAAGTTATGAATTGAGATCCAATCATTGCCAATTTTGTCATTTTCTTTCTTTTCCTAATTTTTCTATCGACATTTCCTTTTCCCTTTTCTTACCTCTTCCTTCAAACTCATCCAATAGAGTTTGATGAGAGGCTATTTCGCAAGATTCTTTCTTGGTGAACATAGTTGTTCCGATCGACGAGTTAGAAGGAAGAATATCTGGATCCCCATTACTCTGTGATTCGTTGATTTCTCAACATTGGCAGATATGGTAAACAGATCCTCGAGTGGTGGTTCTGACCCTTAGAGCAACAAAGTACAGATGGATGTAAACACGCTAGCCAACCTCCTCCATCAACTCACAACTCTTCAATCTGAGATTTTGAAGAGCAACACAAGTTCGATTCAAGATCAATCAAGCCCTTATTTTATCCACCTGTGAGAAAATCCAGGTACACTGATTATTTCAATTTTGTTAACACCTAACAATTATGGTAGTTAGAGTTATGCTATGATTAGAGCATTGAGTTCAAAGAACTAATTGAAATTTATTGATGGTACCATAAGAAAATCTGAGAATAATAATGTTGAATCTAAGACATAGAAAAGATGCAATAATGTGATTGTTTCTTAGATCAATCTTTCATTATGTCCTATAATTTGTGATAGTGTTATATAGAACACTGATGCTGTTGATTTGTGGGAGAACTTTAACCACAGGTACTACTAAAGGGACAGGTTAAGAATTACAGAACTCCAAGAGGAGTTTTTGCCATCAAGCAAGGTGATCTGACCATTACCGATTACTACACAATTTTAGATATATTCCAAACTGTGTTAGATCTGCAGAGTTATGCTCTTACAGATTGTCAAAAATAAGATGATATAGAGATAAAAGATCAAGTAGTCATACTTTTAAGAGGGTTGAACAAAAATACTCTACCATCATATCACAAATTATGCTCATGTCACCTTTGCGAGACTTAAACACAGTATTTTCTATGCTAGCACAGCAAGAGAAAAGGGCGAGGGAGATCGAGTCAAGGTGGTAGAGGCCGTGCAGTAAAAATAGTATACTCTTATTGCAACAAGCTCGGCCACACAGAATATGTGTGCTATAAAAAACATGGGTGGTAACACCCAACCACACAGAGCCTTATGCTTAAGTCATAAGACAGAGGGGGTGAGGTATTACAACCTCTAAAAGTAAAATTTATATATAGAAGGTAACCGGCCCGAGCATATATATATATATATATATGGGAAAACCTAAAAGAAATCCAAAGTACAGAGTTACAAAACCTGTTTCTCCAAAATAACCTCTAAGCGGAGTTAATACAGAATATATATAAACAGTGGAGATAATAAGTATTTATATAAATACATATAACTAAAATGAAGTCCCGAGAGATAAGGATCTTCGCTAAATCAGAAGCTTCCAGCATGCCTCAGCGAAGAGTCTCATGTCCTGCATCTGAAAACCACAAAAATCCGTATGGGGTGAGAACCGAATGTTCTAAGCATGGTAACAATGCCCACATATCTAACATATAATGTCCTGGGAAAGCCAAAGGCAATCCTATAACTTTTGACATATAATTAAAGCTTATAAACATACCTAAACCATGAAAATGAAATAGGCAACTAGATAAGGGTCTTCGGTCTATCTAAAACTCCCCAATCTAACTCCTCTGAACCTTCCAACCGCCACCAGAATCAGTCGTTACAAATACATTTATTACATACAAGGAAGTCACGGGTAAAGAGCATATACGACAGATAAACACGTAGCAAGTAGTTATGCAATCAATTAGGCATCCCAAACAAAACACACAAAACAAACATATAGATGCATATGATGCATGCCAATCCTATCGGCTAATTAGTCTCATCTGTTGGTTATAAAGCGAACCCGACAAGTCCTGGTAGCAAACTGTTCATACCCTGGGTCAAGCTGTCCGACCCGGGATGTTTAGCGACAAGCCGACCGACCTCTTCATGTCAGACTATCCGACCTCTTCTCAAAGAGCTCGGCCAAATCGCCAAAGGAGCCCAAAGCAGACCCAAAATAAAGGAACACAGCCCAATCTAAAGGCAGCCAAAGCCCAGAAAGATAAAGGCGGTTCCCCTAAAGATAAGATGACTTCACTCAAAGATAAGATAAGATAAGATAAGATAACTATCTTATCTCCAGAGAGGTCACTCCTCACCATTATAAATACACTGGAACACCCAGGTATAACTCATACTCTGATTCTACTCAATACCTGTTTAATACCCTTGCTAACTTAAGCATCGGAGTCCCTTGCAGGTACCCCCCCACCCTTCGGTAACAAGGGATCAGCAACATTCTCATTTCCACAAGTCGGACACACCAGCTCCGGCCGATATACACCTGCCGGACACGTCGGCTCCGACCAGCACAGAAGATCTCGTCTGAGATCGACCTACAGTTTCAGGTAACCCTCGGAACATTGGCGCCATTGCCGGGGAACTTGGAAGTCATCCCACCACCATGGCGGACAACCATGACAACGACCACGATTCAGATCTAGAGGATAGAATGCCACACAAAAATGCGGACACTACACCAAAGGATACTCCTCAACTTAACAATGAAAAGGATTCTCTAAACACGGGAGCCATGGAGGCGCTTCAAGACCGTTTAAAACAACTGGAAGAAGAAGCCCTACATCAACGAGAGGCTGAGAAAGACCTACAAAGGGAGATAAAATGACGTCGGGAATTGGAGGACAAACTCCTAAAACTCGAAGCTGATCTCAAGGCCAAAGCTAATCGATCCTCTCATGAGGATAGCTCCTGCAAGGACCAAGATCCATTCACCAAAGAGATCATGAAAGCTAAAGGTCCCAAAGGACTTCAAAGCTCCAGACATGACCCCGTACGACAGCACATCAGATCCAAGCCATCATCTTAACAATTTCAGAAGTAGGATGTATTTCACGGAGGCCTCAGATGTAATCCATTATTCTCCATCCAGAAGGACAAAGCCAAACACGCACCGAGCCTATCAGGGATCAAGCATGGAGATCGAGAGAGCTTTCACAATAATATGGAAAGATTCAACAAAACATGTATGGGCATACAAAGTCTGCCAATAGAAGCAGCTATCAGGGGCCTCATCAATGGTCTATGAGAAGGACCTTTTAGCCACTCAATATCCAGGAAACACCCAAACATCTCTAAACAAGGTACAAGAACGAGCAGAGAAGTACATCAACATGGAGGAAAACTCTCAACTAGGAGAGATCTCAAAAACCGAACATTCCTACTCCTCTCGGGATAAGGATAAAGAGTCCAAGAAAAAAGAAGATCAACATGGAGAGAAGCCTAGAAAATACCACAATTACACCCCCCTTCGGGTGTCTGTTGTGGATGTCTACCGAGAAATATGCAACACTGAGAAGATCCCATCAACTCGCCCAATAAAAAAAAAGAGGTCGGATGCGTTGAAGGTCCACCTCACACCAAAGAGGTCGGACAAAGTTGAAGGTCCATCTCACACCAAAGTGGTCGGACAAGTTGAAGGTCAACCTCACACCAAAGAGGTCGGACAAGTCGAACGTCTCACACCAAAGAGGTCGAACGAGTTGAACGTCCACCTCACACCCCTGAAAGACATGTTCATGGAGGATTCACAGGAGGAAAGATCTCCAAATCATCTCGCAAAGGACACCTCAAAGAGGTATATTACGGAAGGGAAAGTGAAAAGCTCATATTATACCTCGTAGTGGGAAGTCTAGCAATAGCCTCATCACTAGTTAAAGAAGACAAAAGTGGGCAACAACCCATTTACTTCATTATCAAGGCTCTACAATGGGCCGAACTAAACTATCAAGAGATAGAGCAGTTTGCCTACGGCCTCATACTCACCACTCGATGACTCCACCCATACTTTCAAGCTCACACTATCAGAGTTTGGACCAACCAGCCCATAGAAGGCATCCTACAGAAAACAGACTTAGCAGGAAGAATTCTACAGTGGGCAGTCAAGTTATCCAAAATCGATCTTCGACATAAAGCTTAGACAGCCATCAAATCACAGTATCTGGCCGACTTTATTACAGAGTACACTGACACCCCGGGAAATCCTACAAAATGGAAACTCTACATGGATGACTCTTCAAACAAAACCGGGAGTGGTGTAGGCGTAATTATATAAAGCGATCAGGGAAGCCAAATCAAGCTAAATGACCAAGCTGAATACGAGGCACTACTCGCTGGTTTAAGGCTAGCTAAGAAGGTAGGAGCTTACCATGTCCAGTGATTCACAAGTAGTCACCTCACAAATAGAAGGGAGCAACCAAGCTGAGGATCCCACCATGAAAAAATACCTCGGGTAATTCGGGGGACCCTGGAAAAAACTAGAGAACAGCTCGGACAATTCGGGGGACCCTGGACAAAAACAGAAAACAGCTCGGACATTTCGGGGAATATGAAGTCCGACACATACCTCGGGAGCAGAATGCCCGAGCTGATGCACTTTCAAAATCAGCCAGTACCAACAGCTCAGACAATTTGGGGAATATGAAGTCCGAGACATACCTCGGGAGCAGAATGCCCGAGCTGATGCACTTTCAAAATTAGCCAACACCAAACCAGGGGGCAATAATAGAAGCCTCATCCAGGCTACATTACAAGACCACAACAAGGAAGGAAAACAAACCCTCTCCTCAAAGTCTGGCGACACCAACTCATAATTCTTCTCCTCATCCCTATCCCTACAAATTCTACGGAACCTCCTAAGTCGCACACAGTACTCAGGGTCAGCCACAGTAACACGCATTAAAACTATGGAATCCAGTCAACCAGACATGCCATCCGGGATCTTAGTAGACATCTCAGTAATATTTTTTCAAAGAAAACATAGATCAACCATGGGGTTATTACCAAACAACTCAGACAAATAAGGAAACAACTCAGACAATAACAGCAAAACATCAGATGTCAGATATAGCAGTAAAAGAGAAACTCCAGGACTCACACGAAAGTCCAGGGGCACCCTTTGGAGGCAACAACAGGGCAAGAACATAGAGAAGAGAAGCCAACAATCTATACCCAAACAGTCCGAACACCTCTCAGACAAAAGGTCAAAACAAAAGCTAGAACTTTTATACAAAGGGAGTCAGGCAACGATGAAAAGAAATAGGAACAGCAACAAAACCCTAAAAGCCCACATTCTTCTCAAAGGCAAATGACAAAAGAAAAGTAATAACAAACGATCAAAGACGCAAGATTTTTGCAGAATGAACCAAAGTTCTTGAGAGCAAAAACCCAACTATAAAGTCAAAGCTTTACATTAAAAACATAGCCGCACCAGAAGAGCTCTAACAAGTCCTATGGGCATATCGGACAACTCCACCACAAAGGAATCACCTTTTCGATTAGCTTATAGAATGGAGGCAATGATCCCAGTGAGGTCGAAGAAGGATTGCCCAGACTGATCCACAACAGTGAAGAGGCCAACTCCCAACTTCAAAAGGAAGAACTCGACCTACATCCAAAAATCAGAGAAAGAGCTCGGACCAAGGAAGAGGTGTTAAAACGTCAAATGGCCTCAAGATACAATCGGAAGGTAACCTAGCAACGACGATCTCATCCTAATCTGAAATGACATCAGAATAGGTCGGTCAGGAGAAGAGAAGCTAGCAGCCAACTGGAAAGGATCATACCAAGTTGTTCAGAAGAACTTGGGAAAGGTTACTACAAAGTGTCCAACCTCGAGGGGCAAAAGCTACCAAGGTCACGGCATGCCTGCAAAGGGCGCCAGGCCGAGATCCAAAAAGATTGCCCGACCTAGAAAGGTAAGTACTAACATGTACACACTCTTATCTTCATTTTATTAAAAAATTGTAGATTCCCTAAAAAGTTTCCTACCAAGATGCCCGACTACGGCAGGTCGGCAAGGTGAACACCAGATTCACTGCCCGATCACGACAAAGTCGGCAAGATGAAAACCAAATTCATCGTCCGATTACAAAGCGACAAGTCGACAAGGTGAAAACCAACTTCACCGCCCGACCACGATGAAAACCGAATTCATCGTTTGATTTTGACAAAGGTCGACAAAGTGAAAACCAAAAATTCACTGCTCTACAAACTCCCAAGACGCATTAATCTGAAGCATTCATCGTCCGATTATAAAGCAACAGATTGACAGAAAGTGAAGAACAGATTCACTGTACGATCTCGATAGGAATGATCATCCGACAAAGGTGAAAATGCGATTCACCTAAAGGACGATCAAACTGGGACAAAAACCACCATCTACGAATCGGCAAAGATGAACACAGAATAATGCAAGAAGTTATCGAAAGTGATCCCAAAAAGAACCTGACAAGGTCTTATGGATTGCTATATAATAACTTAAAAAGACTGGCCGACACTAAAAATTCGGACTAAGTCAACCCAAGTTATCAGCAAAATCCTGGGAAAGAGGTCTGGCCAACCCTATTAAAGAGGAATTGCTATAACTTAGAAGAGATCGACCTAACGAAGTCGGTCTCCTACAAGACAAGTTATAAAAGTAATCCCTAAAAGAGACCTAACAAAGGTCCAAGAAAGAGGATTACAAAAATAACTTAGAAGAGATCGACCTAACGAAGTCAGTCTCCTATAAAACAAGTTATAAAAGTAATCCCTGAAAGAGACCTGAACAAGGTCCAAGAAAGAGGATTACATATATAACTTATAAGAGATCGACCTAACGAAGTCGGTCTCCTACAAGACAAGTTATAAAAGTAATCCCTGAAAGAGACCTAACAAAGGTCCAAGAAAGAGGATCACAAAAATAACTTAGAAGAGATCGACCTAACGAAGTCGGTCTCCTACAAAACAAGTTATAAAAGTAATCCCTGAAAGAAATCTGAACAAGGTCCAAGAAAAGAGGATTACATATATAACTTAGAAGAGCCCGACATGACAAAGTCGGCCCAAATGACAAAAGTTATAAAAGTAATCCCTGAAAGAGACTTGAACAAGGTTTAAGAAAAAGGATTACAGAAATAACTTAGGAGGACCCGACATGACAAAGTCGGCCCAAGCGACAAAAGTTATAAAAGTAATCCCTGAAAGAGACTTGAACAAGGTCCAAGAAAGAGGATTACAGACATAACTCAGAAGAGACCGACAAGAAGAAGTCGGACCAAACGAAAGCTACAGCTGCACCAACAAGAAGAAATTGGACCAACGAAAGCAACAGCTTGGACCGACAAGAAGAAGTCGGACCAACGAAAGCTACAGCTTGGACCGATAAGAAGAAGTCGGACCAACGAAAGCTACAGCTTGGACCGACAAGAAAGTAAATGAAAACTCAAATGATAAAAAGGTCTTGGCAAGGGTTGATGGTTAAGGATCTTTATCCTTGTTACTAACCACAACATAATAATTGCAAGGATCAATCCCATTAAGTCATCCTCTAACAAGTGAAAGAAAGTCAAATGAGCTTTATAAATCCCAATCCATAAGTCCTAGCCACCTCACTAATTAATCTTAGTGAAAGCTAGAGTCAATGGACACCAATTATCAATCACTTGGACATTACCAATTATCAATCACTATCAAAATTGTTCTGAATGACTAAAAAGTGTTCTATGAAAACACTAAAAGGTCATCGGACAAATTAGCCCCAAGGACCACCTCGACCAAGCAAAAAGTGGAAAAAATCAGAAGTGATCAAAAGAGGTCGGACAACAAAGTACTGACACTCTACAAAGATCCACAAAAACGGACAAAGACATCTCGCAAACGGCCAGAGGAAGGCCAGGAATGTTTTGCTAAAAGGTATGAAGTCTTGAAAAAAGACACTACTTAAAAAGCGAAAAGCACAACCTTAAAGACAGAACTAAAAAGTCATCCAAACAAACTATAAAAAGGTTCTCCATCGGAACACTACCTAAAAAGTTGTTGGATTATGACTAAAAAGCCCGAACAGCGAAGACAAACAAGTCGGAAGAAGGCTGAAAAGTCCCCTCAACAAAGTAAAAGGATAAATACCAGACTCGCACAAAGGAGAAACTACTCAAGATCAACCAAAGTCAAGATGCTTGAGCACGACTTCCTCAAAGAGATCGAAGCTCTGAAAGCACGATCTCACGAAAAGATCCGAACTCAAGCAGGGGCAAAGTCATACAGGTCGATGTCAGCTAAAGAAGAGGCGAAAGTACGATCTCAAAAAAGAACAAGCCAAAAGGTTGGGAAACAACTTAAGGCTCAAATGTGCTTAGCCAAAAGGGATTCAAATCCACTCAAAGAAGGCACAATCTCAAACAGGGCTACGAATGTCATCCGAGACTAAGGAAGGTTCTATATAAAGAACACTAAAAAGTCATTGGACAAGTCACTAAAAGCTCGGATATCAAGCCGCAAGGATAACTTCGCCAAAGCAGAGGGTTGTCAACACAAACTTAAAGCAAGGCGTGATCCAGAAGGCAAGGGTAGAAAACCCACACTACCGCTCAAAAGAGGTTGGACTGTGAAGTACCAAACCTCTAGAAAATCTGCAAAAATTACAAAGCAATGAAGAAACAAGCAAGATAGATGCTTGAGCACTACTTCCAAAGAGATCAAAGCTCTGAAAAGCACGATCTCATGGAAAGATCGAACTCAAGCAGGGGCACTGTTCATACCCTAGGTCAAGTTGTCCGACCCGGGATGTTTAGCGACAAGCCGACCGACCTCTTCAGGTCAGACTATCCGACCTCTTCTCAAAGAGCTTGGCCAAATCACCAAAGGAGCCCAAAGCAGGCCCAAAATGAAGGAACACAGCCCAATCTAAAGGCAGCCAAAGCTCAGAAAGATAAAGGCGGTTCCCCTAAAGATAAGATGACTTCACTCAAAGATAAGATAAGATAGGATAAGATAACTATCTTATCTCAAGAGAGGTCACTCCTCACCATTATAAATACACTGGAGCACCCAGGTATAACTCATACTCTGATTCTACTCAATACCTGTTTAATACCCTTGCTAACTTAAGCATCGGAGTCCCTTGCAGGTACCCCCCACCCTTCGGTGACAAGGGATCAGCAGCATTCTCAATTCCACAAGTCGGACACACCAGCTCCGGCCGCTATACACCTGCCGGACACGTCGGCTCCGACCAGCACAGAAGATCTCGTCCGAGATCGACCTACAGTTTCAGGTAACCCTCGGAACACAAACCATTGGACTGTCCCGCTGTCGTGCATCCCCAATTCGAGTAATTCTCAATTATAATCATAATCATATAACACCTACACTGGTGTTTATCCACGGAGGCGAGCTCATCCAGAACTTTCACAGTATCCGACCACACTTACGACATAGGGTCAGTAGAGTATCGAGTCTCAACCTAGAGGACGTGGGGGCTAGCCACTGCTTTCACTTAGGAAAACTCGTATCTCAAATATTTGGAAGTGCATCAAATCACATTATCAATTAATAATCATATACATATACATACTTAGCCATAATTCAATTTTTAGCACAGGCATCCGGCTAAAAACATAATCCATAACCAACTATAATTCATGATCAAATACAGCCATCCATCTCATAACATAAACCGCACTTCTGCTATCATCCTAAGTAACCTCTTATGATCAATATCAAGCATAATTCATCATTTTTGAACCTTACTTCACCCCCAAGTGGTAGCACGAATCCCCACACTTTCATACTGTTGTACCAGCAAGTGCACTGGGTTGTCCAAGTAATGCTTGAGTGAGTCAGGGTCGATCCCACGAGGATTGTGGTTTGAAGCAAGAAGTGGTTATCTTGCAGGTCTTAGTCAGGTAGATCAGAAGGTTGTTGGATTATGGAGTTTAGGATTTTTATAACAAGGTGCTAATACTTTAAAGATAGAGTTGAAGATTGGAGTTGCTTTTCCTTTCTGAATTAACTCTGGTACTACTGTCTTTTCTGCTTGTGAGTGATCTTCTTTTATGGCAGGCTATATATGATCAATGCCATAGGCCGTGGTCATTGATCTCCTCTACTACAGATTAAACACCATTGGTGGTGGTCATCCAATCTAACGAAGGGTGAAGCTCTAGCAAGTCATTCTCCTGGCGATCCTACTCAAAATGCCACAGATAAGGTCGAATCTTCCGGATCAGTGAACGCTACTTCTTTGGGTTCTAGCCTATACCACGGAGACCCTAATCTCTCCAAAAATTGACTGAGCTGGTGTCTCGAGAAGTCCCCAACGAAGTTATGGATTAACCATCTGAGAGATATATAAACATTGCTTTTTGGCTCGTGCTTTCCAATCACGTATTCACACGAACCCAAGCAGACGTAGGTGTTTGTCAGGCACGTTTGTCTTAGTATGATGAACAGAGCTGATTGTTCAATCATTCTATAGACCACGAGGAAGATCAGATATACATCTTAGAAACAGATCAAACACGGATCGGAGAAGAAACAGTAATACTTTTATTAATTCATAGGATTCAGCAGGGCTCCTCCCCTCAACTTAGAAAGTTTAGAAACTCATACAGAAGTAAAATACAAGGTAAAAATGTGTATGCTATGCAAAGATTATGATTAAAGGTCTGAATTACATAAATTTAATCCGTTAAATACTAAACAGATGACTAGTAAGGGTAAAAGAGTCTATTTAGTGCTAAAATCCACTTATGGGGCCCACTTGGTGAGTGTTTGGGTTGAGCTTTGATGAGATCCATGTGCTATGAGGTCTCTTGGGCATGGAAAGCCAGCTAGGGGGTCTTCATTGGGCGTTTGGACTCTAGTCTCCACTTTTGGGCGCTAGATGCCAAGAAGGGAATACAAAGCTAGCGTTAGACGCCAGTTTTGGGCCTTCTAATCCGAAGCAAAGTATGAACTATTATATATTTTTGGAAAGCTCTGGAAGTCAGTTTTCCATAGTCGTTAATATCAGTCCATTTGGTCTTCTGTAGCTCTAGAAAAGCTCTACCGAGTGCAAGGAGGTCAGATCTGGACAGCATCTGCAATACTTTCTTTGTCTCTGAATTAGACTTCTGCTCCAGCTCATCAATTTCAGCCAAAAATTACCTAAAAATGTACAAAAGCACAAAAACTCATAGTAGAATCCAAAAATATGATTTTAACACTGAAACCTATAAAAATATAATAAAAAATAAATAAAACATACTAAAACTATATGAAAATGATGCCAAAAGGTGTATAAAATATCTGCTCATCACAACACCAAACTTAAATTGTTGCTTGTCCCCAAGTAACTAAAAACACAGTAGGATAAAAAGAAAATTAAGATATAATAAATTTATATGTATCCAATGAAGCTTAGTTACAATTAGATGAGCAGGACTTAGTAGCTTTTTGCTTCTGAATGGTTTTGGCATCTCACTATCCATTGAAACTTAGAACAGTTGGCATCTTTAGGAACTTAGAATCCAGATAATATTATTGACTCTTCTAGTTAAGCTTATTTTGATTCCTGAACACAGCTTTTAGAGTCTTAGCAGTGACCCTAAGAACTCTGTTTTCCAGTATTACCACTAGATACATTCATGCCACAAACACTTTAACCGGATGAACCTTTTCAGATTGTGACTCGGCTTTGCTAGAGTCCTCAGATAGAGGTGTCCAGAGTTCTTAAGCACACTCTTTTTGCTTTGGACCACGTCTTTAACCGCTTCGTCTCAAGCTTTTCATTTGACACCTTCACGCCACAAGCACATGGTTAGGGACAGCTTGTTTGAGCCGCTTAGGCCAGGATTTTATTTCTTTGGGCCCTCCTAACCACTGATGCTCAAAGTCTTGGGCCCTTTTATCCTTGTCTTTTGGTTTAAAGGGTTATTGGCTTTTTCTATCTACCCTGCTTTTCCTACATTTTTGGGCAGTAATGGATTTTTTTTGCTTTTTATTTATTTTTTTTCTTTTTCGCCATTTTTTTCTTTCTTGCATGCATAAATTTTTTTTCTTTATCAACATGCTTTTTCTCTTTTTCTTTTTGCTGTTTTTTCTTGCTTCAAGAATCAATTTCTAGATTTTTCAGATTATCAATAATATTTTTCCCTTTTCCTTATTCTTCCAAGAGCCAACATTCTAAAGTTACAACTTCAAATATGCACTATTTATTTCAATCTTTCAGAAAACAAAAGCAAATGACACCACATCAACATAATTAAACTACTCTTATTTTAAACTTGAAATTCATGCATCTCTCAATTCTTTTCAATAGAAAAGTTTCTTTTAACCAAGGTGAGAGATATATGGAACATTTTACAACTTTTAAGACATCAAATGCAAATGATCATGCAACTAGAACAAAAGATCAGACAGTACAACATAACAAAAAAATAGAAAAATAATAAAACAAGAAAGGGGTGTAATGAGAACGAATCCACCTTTAATGGTGGTGCCTAGTGCTCCTCCTTGAGGATCCAATGTGATGCTTGATCTCTTCTATGTTGCTCCTTTGCCTTTGTTGCTCTTCCCTCAGAGCCCTTTGGTCTTCCCTTATGGCTTTGGTCATCTCTTATTTCATTGAGGGTGGCAGCATGCTCCTGATGCTCCATCCTCAATAGCTCCATGTTAGTGCTCAGTTCTCCAAGAGAAGTTTGCCATTGATCCCAATAGCTTTGGGGAGAAAAATACATCCCTTGAGGCATCTCAAGGATCTCATGCTGAGGCGGATGCACAAGCTCTTATGCATGCTCTCTAGTTTGATCCATCCTCTTCTTTGTGATGGGTTTATCCTCCCCAATGGAGATGTCTCCATTTATGACAATTCCAGCTAAATTGCATAGATGACAGATGAGGTGTGGGATTGCCAACCTGGCATTGGTGTGAGGCTTCTCAGCTACCTTTTACAATTCTTGAGGAATCACCTCATGTACTTCCTTCTTAGTTCTAATCATGATGCAATGAATCATGATGGCTCTATCAACAGTCACTTCTGATCGGTTGCTAGTAGGGATGATGGATCTTTGGATGAATTCCAACCATCCTCTAGCTATGGGCTTTAGGCCAACCTCACACTTTCTGGGCTGAAATCTAAGATTCTTCCTCGGACCATGGTGATCCAATTCCTTGGATTTTGGTTCACACTAGTGTTATGGTTTTTAGTAACCCATGTATTAGCATAGAACTCTTGCACCATCAGAATTCCAACATCCTGAATGGGATTCATTCGGACTTCCCAACCTTTTCTCCGAATCTCTCTTTGGATTTCCGAATACTCATTCTTCATGAGCATGTAAGGGACCTCAGAGATCACTTTCTTCTCAGCCAGTACTTCATAGAAGTGGTCTTGGTGGGCTTTGGTGATGAATCTCTCCATCTCTCAAGATTCAGAGAGAGTGGCTACTGCCTTTCTTTTACTCTTTCTAGAGGGTTCTCCAACCTTGGGTGCCATGAATGATAATGGAAAGAAAAAAGCTATACTTTTCCGACACCAAACTTAAAACTTTGCTCGACCTTGAGCAAAAATAAAGGAAAGAGAAGAATTGAGTAGAAGAAGAAGAAAATAGAAGGATGGAGAGGGAGAAAGAGGGCTCGACCTTGTGGGTTAGTAGTGTATGAGAGGTGTGTGTATGAAGGGTTTTGGAGAGGGATATTTATAGGATGGGGTAGGTTAGGTTTCGGCCATAGGGTGGGTTTTGGATGGGAAATTTGATTTTGAAGTAGGCGGGGGTAGGTGGTAGTTATGATGGTTTGGGGAAATGGTATGGATGTGATTGGGCTAGGGTTTATGGAGAAGTGTGTGTGGGAAAGTGTGAAAGTAAGTGGGGGTAGGTGAAAGATGTTGTGGGACCCACAGATCTTGAGAGGCTAGGAAATTTTAGATTCCCTACTTCTCTGCATTGGCATTTGAACGCCCAGCAGGGATACCCTGGCTGGCGTTCAACTTTAACACTCCATCCAGAGTATTTTGTTTTCACTGTTGTGACATTATTGTCTCTGTTCTGACTGTTGCATATGATCATAACTCTGACAATATAAAAATAATGAAAAATAATTAAATAAAGTTGGATTGCCTCCCAACAAGCGTTCTTTTAACGTCACTAACTTGACCTTTAGCTCCTTACGGAGGTGAGTATGGACTCAGATTTTTTCCCCTGACTGTGAATTTTCTTTCTGTATGTGGCTTGTACCTCAAGGATTCTCAACTTCTCCATTACAGAAAGTGGCATGAGGTTGATGCTTGACCCTAGGTCACACAGAGCCTTTTCAAAGGTCATAGTGCCTATGGTGTAAGGAATCAGAAAGCGTCCAGGATCTGGAAGCTTCTAAGGTAGCTCTTGTTGAACTAAAGCATGGAGTTCTTTGGTGAGCAGTGGAGGTTCTTCCTCTAGAGGCTTCGTACAAAATAACTTGGCATTCAGCTTCAAAAGAGCTCCTAGGTACTGAGCAACTTGCTCTTCCCTAATGTCTTCATCCTCATCTAAGGATGAGTAGTCATCAGAACTCATAAACTACAGAAGTGCATTCAAAGGAACCTCTGTAGTCTTTATGCTTTTCTTTGGTTCTGAGATAGAGGGTTCTTGAGTGGGCTTTAAGCACTCAAAGGGCGTGCTTGGGTTGGCGTTCAACGCCAGCTCTGTCAGCTTATTGGGCATTGAATGCCCTTGCTGTCTACACTGACTGGCATTAAACACCAGTCCCTCTAGCATTCTAAGCATTGAATGCCCAGCAAAGATGTCCTTGCTAGCGTTCAATGCCAGAATGGCTAGGAGTTTAGGCATTGAACGCCCAGCGAGGGGTTCCTCACTGGCGTTCAGCACCAGAAAGCATGGGTGTTTGGGCGTTGAATGCACAGCCAGTACTCTTTGGCTGGCGTTCAACGCTAGCTTTTCTGCCAGGATGGGCGTTAAACGCCCAATGAGGGGTTCCTCACTGGCGTTTAACGCCAGGCTTGCTGCAAATTTGGACGGTGATGGCCTTGTACTCTTCTCTTGGGTTTACTTCAGTGTTACTAGGAAGAGTGTCAGGAAGAGTCTCAGGGATCCTCTTGCTCAGTTGACCAACTTATACCTCCAAGTTTCTAATAGAGGACCTTGTTTCATTAATGAAACTATGAGTGGTCTTAGAGAGGCTGGAAGCCAGAATAACTAAGTCAGAAAGACTCTGCTTAGAGGTCTCCATATTCCCTTGAGAAAATGAGAATGGTGGTCTGTTGTTGAACCTATTCTGGTTCCTACTACCTTGATTGAAATCTTGCTGAGGTTTCTATTGATCCTTCCATGAGAGGTTAGGATGATTCCTCCATGAAGGATTGTAGGTGTTTCCATAGAGTTCTCCAATGTAATTCACCTCCTCTATGGTGGGTTGGTTAGGATCGTAAGCTTCTTCTTCAAGAGAAGCTTCTTGAGTGCTGCCAGCTACAGTTTGCATTCCAGTCAGATGCTAGGAAATCATATTGACTTGCTGAGTCAATATCTTATTCTGAGCCAAGATGGCATTCAGAGTTTCAACTTCATGATCACCTTTCTTCTGAGGGGTTCCAAGGTTTATACAATTCCTTTTAGAAGTATACATGAACTAGTTGTTTGCAACCATCTCAATGAGCTCTCTTGCATCTGCAAGTGTTTTCTTCAAGCAGAGGGATCCACCTGCAGAGCTATCCAGTGAAATCTTGGATATCTCAGACAAGCCATCATAGAATACGCCTATGATGGACCACTCTGAGAGCATGTCAGGAGGACATCTCCTGATCAGTTGCTTGTACCTTTTCCAAGCTTTATAGAGAGATTCACCTTCTCTTTGTCTGAAGGTTTGAACTTCCACTCTAATCTTGCTCATCCTTTGAGGAGGAAAGAATTCAACTTGTAGATTTCAGAATTAACTCTATTAATCTTTACAGTATCATAGATCTGTAAGAACTCAGCTAAAAACTAACGTGGATCTTCCATTGGAATTCCATGGAATTTGCAGTTCTGCTGTAAAAGAGAGACTAACTGAGGCTTAAGCTCAAAATTGTTAGCTCTAATGGCAGGTACAGAGATGCTTCTGCCATAAAAGTCAAAGGTAGGCATGGTGAAGTCACCATAGACCTTTCTTGGCTCCTCTTGAGGTTTGGCCATGTCCTCTGTTTCTTGTTCAAAACTTTCTAAAAGGTCTCTTCTGGAGTGTTGTGCTTTATTTTATTGTAAACGCTTTCTTAAAGTCTTCTCAGGTTCAGGATCAGGAGTCAATAGGGGTTCTTTATCCCTGTTCTTGGTCATAAACAAGAAGAAAAGAAAAGAAAAAAAAGAAGAAAGCTTTTTGTGCCAATAGGTAAGAAGCTCCTCCTTAAAGTCAGATGTGAAGAAAGAAGAGAGAAATAAAAGTGAAGATGGAAGAAGGGAGAGGGATAGAATTCGAAAATAGAGATGAGAAGAGAAGAAGTATAAATTGAAAAAGAAAATAATAATTAAAATATTTTTATTTTTATTTATTTATTTAATTAATTTAAAAAATTAAGTTAATTAATTTAAAAAGAATTGAGAATTAGTTAGTATATTTTCGAAAAAGAGAAGAGAGAAATAGGAGGGAATTTTCGAAAATTAAGAAGAGATGAGAGTTAATTAAGAAGTCTTGAAAAAGAAGAGAGAGAAGAAGGAGAGAGTTTTTTTGAAAATTAAGAAAAAGAAGAGTTAGTTAGGAGGTTTTGAAAGAGATGAGAGAGAGGAGTAGTTAAGAAAAGGTTTGAATTTAAAATAAGATAAGAAAAGATTTGAAATTAAAATTTAAAGTCAGAAAAGAGATAAGAAAAGATAAGATAAGAAATTAAAAATATTTGAAAAAGATTTTAAAAAGATGAGATTTTGAAATTTGATTTTGAAAAAGATTTAATTTTGAAAAGTGAAATTGTAATTATTAGATTTTAAAATTTGAAAAAGATAAGATAAATTTTTATTTTGAAAAATATATGATAAGTCTTTGAAAAAAGATAAGAATTTTTGAAAAAGATAGGATTTTTAATTTTAAAAAGATTTGATTTTTGAAAATTTACAACTAAGATAAAATAAGATAAAAATTTTGAAATTAAAATCTGAATATTTATCTAGAAATTTCGAAAATAATGTTAAAATAAAAAATAGAAAAAGATATTTTTTGAAATTAATGAAGAGAGAGAAAAACAAGTAAAAGACACAAGACTTAAAATTTTTAGATCTAGCACTCCTTATTTTTCGAAAATTTGGAGGAAAAACTTAAAGAAACACCAAACTTAAAAATTTTAAGATCAAAACACAAAAAAGACTCAAGAACACTTTGAAGACTAACAAGAACACAAAGAACAAAAGTCAAAAGACTTAAAGAACACCAAACTTAAAATTTTCAGAAAACCAAAACACATTTTTCAAAAATTAAACAAAAATAACAAGAAGACACCAAACTTAAAGACTTTTAACACAAGATTTAACCAAAGAAAATATTTTTGAAAATTTTTAGAAAATAGGACTCAAGAAAAATGAAAAACTCAACAAGAACAAACACAAAAGATTCAAACTAAGAACAAAGATTAAACAAAGAAAATAAAAATTTTTGAAAAGGTTTTTTACTTTTTTCAAAAATTTTGAAGAAGAACAAAATAAAAATAAAAGACTCAACAGGAACACAGATTAAACAAAGAAAGGACGAATATTTCTTGTAAAAGGGTTAAGAAGTTTTGGGATTTGAAGAACAAGAACATGCAAGACTCAAACTAAGAACAAAAATTGAACAAAGAAAAGAAAAATACTTTTGAAAAGGTTTTTAATTTTTTTTTGAAAATTAGAGAAGAAGAAACTAAAATCAAAAGACTCAAATAAAATAAAATAAAATAAATTACCTGATCTAGGGAGCAAGACAATTCGTCAGTTTGTCCAAACTCAACAATCCCCGACAACGACGCCAAAAACTTGGTAGCACGAATCCCTACACTTTCGTACGTTGTACCGGAAAGTGCACTGGGTCGTCCAAGTAATACCTGAGTAAGTCAGGATCGATCCCACGAGAATTGTAGTTCGAAGCAAGCTATGGTTATCTTGCAGGTCTTAGTCAGGCAGATCAGAAGATTGTTGGATTATGGAGTTTAGGGTTTTTATAACCGGGTGCTAAGGATTGGAGTTGCTTTGCCTTTTCGAATTAACTCTAGTACTAATGTCTTCTCTGCTTGTGAGTGATATTCTTCTATGGCAGGCTGTATGTAATCAATGCCAAGGGCCATGGTCAATGATCTCCTCTGCTACAAATTGAACACCATTGCCTGTGGTCATCCAATCGGACAAAGGGTGAATCGCTAGCAAGTCATTCTCCTGGTGATCCTACTCAAAGCGCCACAGACAAGGTCGAATCTTCCAGATCAGAGAACGCTGCTTCTTTGGGATCTAGCGTATACCATGGAGACCCTAATCTCTCCGAAAATTGGCTGAACTGGTGTCTCAAAAAGTCCCCAACGAAATCGTGGATTAACCATCTCAGAGATGTATAAATATAGCTATTGGCTCGTGCTTTCCAGTCACGTATTCATACGAACCCCAGCAGACGTGGGTGTTTGTCAGGCACGTTCATCTTAGTGTGATTAACAGAGCTGATTGTTCGATCATCCTATTCACCATGATGAAGATCAGATATACATCTTAAAAACATATCAAATACGGATCGAAGAAGAAACAGTAATACTTTTATTAATTCATAGGACTTAGCAGGACTCCTCCTCTCAACTTAGGAGGTTTAGAAACTCATAGTGAAGTAAATACAAAGTAAAAACATGTATGCTATGTGAAGATGATGATTAACGTTCTGAATTACATAAATTTAATCCCTTAAATACTAAGCAGATGACTAGTAAGGGTAAAATAGTCTATTTAGTACTAAAATCCACTTCTGAGGCCTACTTGGTGAGTGTTTGGGCTGAGCTTTGATGAGATCCACGTGTTATGAGGTCTCTTGGGCATGGAACGCCAGCTAGGGGATCCTCATTGGGCGGTTGGACGCTGGTCTCTACTTTTGGGCACTGGACGCCAGGAAAGGGGTAGGAAGCTGGCGTTGGACGCCAGTTTTGGGCCTTCTAATCCAAAGCACAGTATGGACTATTATATATTGATGGAAAGCTCTGGAAGTCAGCTTTCCATCGTCATTGAGAGCTCTGCATTTATGCTTTTGAAACTCCAAAAAAACTCTTTCGAGTGCAAGGAGGTCAGATCCAGACAGCATCTGCAGTGCTTTCTCTGTCTCTGAATCAGACTTCTGCTCCAGCTCCTCAATTTCAGCTAGAAATTACCTAAAATTGTACAAAAAAACTCATAGTAGAATCCAAAAATATGATTTAAACATTGAAACCTATAAAAATATAATAAAAAACTAAATAAATCATACTAAAAACTATATGAAAATGATGCCAAAAAGCGTATAAAATATCCGCTCATCACCAAGCTACCACTTTTTCGAGCTTCATCTCATTACTAAGCATACTATTAGGATTTAGGGGTAAACGAATGAAAATAGAATCTTAAGGATTTGAAATTAGGTTTTAAAACAAAAGTCATTTTTGCTTAAAACATGGGTCATGCATACGCGTGGGAGTTCAATTTGCTCATCACACGCATGCATTGCCTCATCTGCGTACGCATGTACACTGGACAGAATCAACTGTTCGCGTATGAAGCCCCATGCTTGTGTATGCAAGGGTCTCTTTTTTCCATGACGCGTACGCATTACCTCGTCTACGTACCCATACATGCCAAATAGAAACGTCCATCCGCGTATGGAGGGGTTCGTGTATGCATGCAGTGCAGATCAGTCAAAATGCTGCTATGTCCATAATTTTCAATTTTGTATACCAAACTTTGATTGAGCATAACTTTCTCATTTTAAAAAATATTTTCCTCTGTTCTTCGAACGGCATAAACATCTTGGACCAAATTTTCTTTCTAAACAAGTTTGGAATAAATCGGAGGTCCGGGGATCAAGTTATGCTCCACCAAAGTTGGACCAAAATCACAATTTTTACAAAACTAAATAAACCTCCAATTTCAAAACATACAAACTCCAAACCCTTGGAAACCAACCCAAACCTTTTAAAAATCAACCCAAACTTTATCCATTCAGCATCAAACCACTCTAAACTCATACTTTCAACTCTCTTATTCAATCCACCACGTTCATGAATCTCAAATCAACAATTCAATTCAAACAATATCCAATCCTTCATGTTCAATAATATACAATATGCATCATCAATTTCTTATATCAATTATAACATCCACTTAGCCCCCAGAATGGTACCAACAACAAATTCAACCTCATTAGCCATTTTACATAAACCAAAGTTAATCACATCATACAAACAAGCTTCTATCACAACATCCAACATCACTAACCATATACATAATAATACAATCCATCTCAACCGATCGACCACATCAACATTTCAATTTCCGATCCGAGGGTCACTATCCTAAGTTTTCACATTACATTACATTTTAGATACAAGAAACTGAAACCATACCTTGGCCAATTCCCCGCTCAATCCGGAACACCTCCAATTCAAATTTTCTCAAACTTTCAAGACTCCAACACCCCCCCCCAAACAGATTTTTCAGCCACAAGACTTCATTCCAAGCTTCCAAGACCTCAATCAAGATCTGATATACATATATATACTACCTAATCCACAATATCACATTCAAATATAACAACTTAATACCCAAACACCATAAATCAAGAATTCCACTTGGTTTGAGAATTCTTACTGTACCCACGAACCAAAGAAGTAAGATTAAGCGTTTTCCTCAAGCTAATTGGATCTTATAACATCAAAGAGTTCAAAATCTCAACACTTTTACTCAAGATTTTTGAAATCAATTTCTGAGAAAACTTGAAGGAATTCATGGTTTACCTCTTGAATAATGATGTGGGCTTTGCAGAGCTTGACGCTGCAGTCACGTTGCCACAAACGGTGCAGTGATTAGAGATCCAAATCAAAAGTTATGGCACTTTGACTAACAAGTGAGGGTTTAGGAACTTTGGAAGGTGTTCTTCCCTTATTTGCTGAGTATTCAGCGTGTTTGATGTTTGATTGGGGAAGGGAAAGGATGTGCCTTTTATTTATGTGTTATTGGGCTGGGTCTTGGGCCCAATACAGGCCTGGTTCGTTCGATTTAGCCCGTGCGGCCCAATCTTGGGTCAAATTCTTTAAAATTAATGTCAAAATTCTTCTTTTAATTTTTTTATCACATTAAACTATAAAAATCACATTTCTATTTTTCTATAATAAATTTTAATTTATGAGTTAATTTTTATTAATTATTCGGGTTTTACATGGGTATCCTTCCCATTTCCAACAGCGACGGCAACATCACAGCACAATCAATCAAATGATCACTGAGGAGCATGCTGATGTACTCAATGACAAATACTCCCAGCTCAATTGCTTCCAAGAGAACACTGGAATGTCAAGTTCTGTATTCACTCCAGAATAAAAATTTGCCTTGTTGGAATTTATCAAAGGCAAAAGTGTGCAGCAGCAACTTCATAATGCAAACCAGATTTTGACTAATTCTATCCAGACCTCCACTCTAGGAAAAACCATTGTATTACATTTTAATGCAATAATTATGAGTATTATAACTCCAAAATCTGGGTTATGGGCCATTGACTCCGGTACGATATATCATGTGACTTTTGACTTAAAAGATTTTGTAAATTTTTAAAATATTACTCCAATAAATGTGATATTGCCAAATGGGACCAAAACTATAAGCACCATTATTAGCACAATCACATTCTCTAAAAAATTTTTCTCAAAAATATTTTGTACATTCTATATTTTGATTTCAAACTGGTTTCTGTATCAAAATTAACCTCAAACTGATATTGCCAAATGTTAACCAATGATAAGTATTGTTAGATACAGGATCAATCCAAATCGAAGATGATTGGCATTACTAAGTGCGGAGAGGGGCTATATACAATGAGTAGAAAACCAGAATGTTTTCACCTTCAACCCTCTTCAATAAAGCAAGCTTCATTGGCAGTAGCTACTACCACTACTCATATCGTAGCACTTTCACACACTGAGCACAATAAGATTTGGCATCTTAGATTAGGACATATACATATGCATAGACTGAATTTAATGAAAAGAGATTATCCTTTTATAGATTACACTGCTTCAATATTTCCTTGTGACTCATATCATTTTGCAAAACAAAAGAAACTATCTTTTGATCTTAGCACAACTGGAATAAAAGATTATTTTGACTTAGTTCATATAGATATTTGGGGTCTCATTTCTGTCCCTTCTAATGAAGGACATAGATATTTTTTTACTGTAGTAAATGGCAAGAGTAGATTTACTTCGAGTTTTTTATGGAAACAAAATCTGAGGTATCAGAATTGGTTATTTAACTTTTTGAATTTTGTCAAAGTACAATTTAAAAAATAAGTTAAGTGTATAGGAAGTGACAATGGACCAGAATTCAATCTAAAATCATATTTTGCATCAACTTGCATTCTACACTAAACTTCTTGTGTAGAAACACCAGAACAAATTGGAATTGTAGAGTGAAAATATCAGTACATTTTAGGTGTCGCTAGAGCACTGTTATTTCAATCAAGAATTTCACTTTGTTTTTGACAATATGCAGTTGCTGATGTTATTCACCTAATTAATAGGCTACCTAGCACTAACTTGGATAATGTCAGTTCTGATAAGTGTTTGTATGGTACATTACCCAACCTTTCAAATTTAAGAGTATTTGGTTCTCTTCCATATGCGTCAACATTAACAAATTCAAGAACAAAATTGGACCCAAGAGCCAGAAAAGCAGCATTTCTCGGTTTTGAATTTGGAATAAAAGGTTTTTTACTCAATGATTTAAAGTAAAAAGAAATTTTCATATCTAGAAATGTAACTTTTTATGAAACTCATTTTTCATTTTCACATTCGACAGGTACTGAAACAACGACACCTGCTCTTACTCCACAATGCATTGACCTTTTTCATATGATACATCAACCACACATCATTTGCCATCACCTACACACATCACACTCACAAATTCAAGTGAATATCTCTCAAACTCAATGCATTCACCAATTTTTTCACATACCATTGTACTCATTAGCACACCACACACTAACACTACACCTGCATTACAAAATTACAACATCTCACATGATTGCATCACTAGAAAATCTGAAAGAATTAAGAGATCGCTTGCTTATTTGAAGGACTACCATTGTATGATAACCCACACAATACATACTAGCAACTTTGCCAACACTATCACTTTATATCCTATCTCACAACACTTGTCATATGATAAACTAAACCCAGAATATAAGTCCCTTTCTCTAGCCATCATCTCAAATCCAAAACATAGCACCTATAAAGAGGCGGCTGCACGTGAATGCTGGAAAAAAGCAATACATGCTGAATTGGCAACTCTGGATCAGAACAGAACTTGGTGTCTCACTCAACTCCCAAAAGGCAAAAAGTTGTGGGTTATATTCAATTTTTCAGGTAAAATTCAATCCCGATGGTACCATAGAAAGGCACAAAGCCAGGCTAGTTGCAAAAGGATTCACTCAAATGCAAAGAGTAGATTATAGTAATATATTTAGTGTAGTTTTCAAAATGACTACTTTACGAGTAATGTTGGCATTGACAATAGCAAAGAAATGGCATTTGAAACAGTTGGACGTCAATACTTCCTTTCTTCACAGAGATTTGGACAAGAAAGTTTATACGCTGATACCACCCGGTTTAGATGTGTTACAACCAAGTTTAGCCTGCAAATTGCAAAAGTCTTTATATGAACTTAAGCAAAAAAGCAGGCAATGGAATATTAAGCTCACTCAGCCTCTTGTTAATGCTTGTTATAAGCAAGTTTTTTATGATCATTCCCTCTTCATCAACAAAACATCCGAAGGCTTCACTGCCATCTTGGTTTATGTGGATGATTTGATGTTAACTGGCAATAACATTGGTAAAATTAATTCCATCAAGCAAATTTTGGATGACAAATTCAAAATAAAAGATCTTAGTCATCTCAAGTATTTCTTGAAAATGGAAGTAGCACGGTCTAACTCGGGAATTCACATTTATCAGCGAAAGTACACCATGGACCTTCTCAAAGATTTTGGTTATATGTATTGCAAGCCTCTCTTCACTTTATTTGATTATAGTAAAAAATGCTCGAAGGAGTTGGGTACCATTTTAACAGACAACACTACTTACAGACAATTTGTTGGCCGACTCCTTTACCTCACAAACACTAGAACCGATATTTCCTATGTTGTGGGACATTTGAGCCAATTTTTGAACTATGCAACCACCTTTCATCTCAAGCCACTTTCTGTGTGCTTCGATACTTAAAAGACAGATCTACAACTGGTCTATTCTTCTCCTTTACTTCTGATATGCATCTCACCGAATTTACCGATGCTGATTGGGCTACCTGTGCTGATACTCATTGCTCTGTTTTCAGTTATTGCTTCATGCTTGGAAGCTCTCTCGTCAGCTGGAAGAGTAACAAGCAAACCACTATTGCCAAGTCCTCTGTAGAAGCTGAATACAGATCTCTTGCTGCTGTCACTTGTGAAGTTAGCTGTTTCTTAATGGATTTCATTTGTTTGCCGATTCAAAAATCTATCACCCTATTCTGTAAATACTAGTCAGCAATTCACATTGCCAAAAATCCCATCTTCCATGAAAGAACCAAACACATTGAAGTAGATTGCTACATTGTTTGTGAAAATATTTGTCTAGTCTTATTCATTTTATGTCGGTTCGGTCCAAGGACCAACTTGTTGATTTTCTTACTAAAGCTCTACCACCGGGTCCTTTTTCTACTAATGTTTCCAAGTTAGGATTGTTATATTTATACAATTCTTGCTTGTAGGAGGGTGTTACCTAGATTGTTTTTTTATCAATAGTAGATGTAGCTTAATTATTGTAATTTTTTTATAGTGAGAGTACATAAAGAGTACATAGTATATAAGGTGTAATAATTCAACAAATATCTTTTAAGGAGTTCTTTTCATTCTTTTTAAAATGAGAAAAAATTATTTTTCTACCTCTCTCAATCCCTTCTAGCTTTTGGTTCATCAAACCATTAATATCACAGCTTGAATAGCTTAGGGCCTGAGATTTTCTTGAATCTTATGTTTGAGGAGGGCTAATAGAATATATAGGTTCTGAGTTAGTTAAGTGATCATTGTGAAGTTAGTTAGTCTGACAAATTTCTTGGAATATAAGTCATTGCATGACTTGGAGAGAAAGGATGAGAGAGAGAGTAAAAGAGACAGAGCGGGTGGGAAACATAGTGAGGGGTAGAACTAGAAATTAGATAAAGGATCCTAGGGTTTGGAACCATGAAGAGTATCGGAGGTTGGAGAATGAGTTATTCTCGATTTTTTTGGATAATCTCTCACAAGACATTTCGATGAGAGAACTGTTTCAACTGTTCAGTTGGACTAGACGCATAAATGATATATATCTATCACGTAAATAAAAAGGTGGTAGTTTCTACATTTTTGCATTCATACGATACACTATGAAGGGAGGGACATTGAAGGCTATAACAGAAATGAATCGTATGAGATTGAGAGGTAAGGTTGTGTTTGTCAGAGAAGCAAAATACAGGCGCATGTGAAGAACACGAAGAAGTTACAGTTTGGAGGTGGCAACCGAAATGAAATGGTACGTCAGCCGTAGTGAGAAGGAGATGATGCCCAGAAATCCCCAGCTAGCTGCTCTCAAGATGTTAAAAAGGATAAAAAGGACCAAGATCCACATGGGAATGGGTGGACGAAGAAGTTGGAAGTGGCTATGGAGAAAAAAAAAACTTGGACTGGCTGTAGAAAAAACTAATATGTGGAACGATGATGGCTATTGACTTTAGGTCCTTAAAGGATATGGTTGTGAAGCACTTGCCTTAAGTTATTCAAGTATGCAAAATGGGAGTGTATAAAGCTCTCTTGACTTTCGACAGTCTGTTGAACGCTGAAGAGACATACAAGTTCAAAATGAATAGCCTACTACAGATATTTCATAGTGTTTGGAGGTGGAACGATTCAGAGTAAAATGAATCTCGAAGAGTATGGTTAGAGTGTTTCGGGGTTCCATTGCATGCTTGGACAGTGGATACTTTCAAGATAATAGGAAGCCAATGGAGGGAGGTGGTTGGGTGTGATAAAGTGATGGAATTGTACATCATATTTAGTGTCGGCCGTGTACCTATTGATAACTGTGTCATGGGTGTGATCAATGAATGGGTCCATATCACAATGGTACCTGTGGCTTTGACGTATTGGTAAAAGTGTAGGACGGCAAGTATATTGTGTGTAATGTGACTTTGAAAATATGGCGGATGATGTTGTAAGATGCGATCATTGTAAAGACGAAACAACAAGGGAGTGTGATGATGTAGCTATAAGGTCGAAAGAGCCAACAAATTTGTTAAACAATGGATATCATGCAGCGACAGTAGTTACGAATGTGCTATGTGAGGAGGTTGAATATGAGGTAGATTTGTAAATTCAGAATCAATTTTGAACGAGTAGAGTTATGACCATTCAAGACTCCATCAAATAAAGTTGGTAATATATCAGTCAATTTATGGTGATATTAAAGGCTTGGCTGATTTTGTGGGATATGAGGAGAGTAATGAAGTGGATTTTGAGCTTACTATCCTAAGGAGTTATAATTGTAATCATAATGAGCTGATAAGGGAGGTAAAAAATGATATTAGTAATAGAATTATTGTTCAGGCCTCTAATGTAAAAAAAAAATATAACACGCGTTATTTGGGCCAAGATGGCCCAAACTCATTAACAATTGGGAAAGGCGCTACTGTTGGCTGTATTGGGCTGGGTCCGGGGAAGCTAGGTCGGGTTGGTAGGGTTCATGGGACTAGTACTGAGTCAGACTATGCTTCAACGCTGCAAGGAACCCTCGTGACCTGGGGGGCGTTGGCGACAAGCTTGGTCAGGGAAGAACCTGTGTTGAAGGTTGCTGGTTAGTGCTATCCGATGGGGAAGATTCACGGTGTCAGTTGGGCTGTGTGTTGGGCGCTAGCTCGATGCAGGGTGAATGTGCCTCTCACGCTGGAGAAGGCCAAGATGCGTACGGTAGTGGAGCCAACTCGCAACAGACGTTGGTCTAGGGAGAAGCCATGCCACAAAGGGTTGTTGGTGCGTTGGGGATGGACGTTATTGACAGTTATCGGGAGGTCCGAAGAGGGAGCTATGCCGTGTTGGCGAGGGATTGTAGATCTGGAAAATAAAATGAACGGGTTGATGGGGTTGAGATGTTGGTTGAAGGGCTATAACGGGATGAGGATGCGAACGTAGGGCCTAATGATGAATACGGTGATGTAGCTAATTCTGAAACATATGGTAGAGAAAATGAAGAATTAGTTAATAGAGGCCTAGAAGCCAGTTTGATTTGAGAGGGCTATGGTGATAGGGAGGACCGTTTGCAGGAAGAAAGGCATGCCAACAATAATAAAATTAGTGGTAATGAGTGTTCAAGATTGGATGAGCAACTGATGGAAAATAAAAAGACTTGGGAGTTAGCTAAGAAATCAGGAGAATACTATATAATGAAGAAGATGGCATTATGGCTATCCTCCAAGAACAGAATGAAGAAATCACTCAGAAAAGAATATTGGAAAAACAGTAGGCTAAAGTAAGATGGAGTAAGCCCAAAACTCACAAAAAGGTTTGCAATAATGTTTTAAAATGATTTTGAATTCGTGAAATGTTAAGGGGGTTAAGGGGTGATGGGAAGTGTAGGATGGTGAAGGACCTCAGGAGGAAACACATGTTGAATATGTTAGGTCTAATTGAGACTAAAAGACAGATAATGACAAGGTTTGATGTGTTAAAAATTTAGGGAAATGATGCGGGGTGGGAGTATGTGGGGTCTGATGGTGCATTTAGTGGGTTGTTGTTAATATGTGATGATATATGGTTTAAAATGAGAAATTGCTATAAAGGTGAGATATGGTTGTGTGTTGAAGGGGTTTTGTTGGAGAATAATGTTAACTATGCTTTTTTCTTGGTTTATAGTGCGTGTACTCGAGATGAGAAACTTGTTGTGTTAGAGGAGTTGAGTTACGTAGCTGGTTTGTGTCAGGGTCCATGTTGTTTCTTGGGGAACTTTATTGATATCGTACAAGTGGAGGAAAGGCGAGGCATTGATAGCTTACGTTTTTCAGTGAAAGATATCAAGAATTAGATAAATGACATGGGTTTGGTGGACTTGCCGATTACTAATCGAAAGTTTACATGGTTCAGAGGACGCTCCTATAGCCATATTGATAGAGCTCTGATTAGCTTGGAATGTCTGAGGAGTTTCTGGAGACTCGATTGAGAGGTGGTCCACGGGGTCTGTCAGATCACTACCCTATCATAGTGGAAGATAAGAGACTAAGGGATGGATTGAGGCTGTTCCAAAGTTTAGATTTGTGGTTTACACATGAAGAATTTCTAAGGTTAGTTAAGGAGGAATGGAGAAGGTTAGGATAGGTACAATTTACTGATAAATTGAAGGCTTTGACGGTTTCTCTGAAAAGATGGCATAAAGACAATTTTGGTGACATGGACAAAAAAATTATGAAGTTTAAGGAAGAGATTAAGAAGATAGATGACATGGTGAGTAATGGGGATTATTATGGAATGGTGGAAGCAAGAAGGCAGGCACTAGTCGTATGCTGTGAGAAAGGGTATGTGAGGAAAGAATTACACTAGAAGTAGATGAGGTCTAGGCATGCGAGAAATATGGATAAAAATACGAGATACTTTCACACTTTAGCTTCTGTGAGAAAGAGGAATAATAGGATTGATGCTCTGGTTATTAATGAAAGATTGATAAGGAATCAAGCTAGGATTAATATTGCCATTAGGGAGTTTTACAAGGATTTATATCATCAAGAGAAGTCTCTTATGGTGGGTTTCAGAGATGGTCTGGTGAAAATGGTCAGTGAGGAGGATGCTTTGGCTTTAGAGATGCTACCGATACCTGAGGAGGTTAGAGAAACAGTATGGGACTGTGAATCATCTAAGGCTCTAGATAGTGATGGCTACAACATGACATTAAGAAGTGTTGGGATGAATTCGGTGCTGAATTCACCACAATGGTACTAGCATTCTTCCAATATTTCAGGTTACCGGCAAATGCTAATGTCACTTAGGTAGCATTGGCCTCCAAGTTTACTAGGACTAAGGAAATTAAAGACCTTCGACCGATTTCCATGGTGGGTGTGTGTATAAGGTAATCTCGAAGATGCTAGTTAGGAGAATACAAGTAGTTATGTCAAGGCTAGTGGGCGAGACACATAGTGCTTTTGTCAAGGGTTGGAAGATATATGATGGGGACCTTATTGCGTGTGAAGCAGTCCATTGGATCAAACTGAGGAAGAAGCAAGTGGCAATAATAAAGTTAGACTTCCAGAAAGCAAATGATAAAGTCAAGTGGTGTTTTGTGGACCTTGTGCTACAAAAGATGGGGTTTGGACGAAGATGGAAGGAATGGATTATGGAGTGTGTTAGTACGTGTTTTATGTCAGTGTTGATAAATAGCTCGCCTTCTAAGCCGTTCAAGATGGAAAGGGGCTTGCGACATAGTGATCCACTGTCTCCATTTTTGTTTGTTCTTGTTGTTGATGTCCTACATAGGATGATTGAAGAGGCTGTTAGAAATAGCCGCATAGCTCCATTGTTGGTTGGAAGAGATCATAATGAGTTGTCGCATTTTCAGTTTGCAGATGATACTATTTTGTTCTGCCCATTCGAGGAAGAGACCATTTAGAATTATAGAAGGCTGCTTCGTTGCTTTGAGCTGATGTCTGGTTTAAGCATTAATTTTGATAAATTTAGCTTGATTTCTATTAACTGTGACGAGCAGTGGGCACAACGTATGTATAGTGTGCTGAGCTATAAGGAAGCCACTCTTCCAGTCAAATATCTGGGTATCTCGCTAGGAGCAATTCCGAAGTTGGTTAAAACTTGGAAGCCAATAATAGACAAAGTGGAGGAAAAACTTAGCCTCTGAAAAACCAAGGCTCTCAATAAAATTGGTAAGTTGGTATTTATCAAATCTATTTGGAGTGCAAGGCAAGGACAAAGAAAGCTCCAACTTGCTAACAAATACCCTTTGTTTATTAATTTAATTTAATAATGATGATTAAAAATTAACAATTAACAATGACTTACATATCGTAAATTATTCTTTATGAAAATTATTTACAAATTTACAAATAAAAAAATAGAATAATAATATGTCACGATGTGCTGAAAACCACACATCGGAAGTTATTCAAAAATAATATATGGTACCTTGTGTGTTTTGACCTATATGTGTAGCCACATCTTGATTATCTTTTTCTTAATAGTAAAATCCCTCTCATGTCCCTAACCATTTATGAAAAGGACTTGGTGCCCCTTGACCATTAGAAAATAACAATGCGGTCTTTATCCATTTTTTTCATGTGACCAAAAGGACCCTCTTGTCGATTTTCGGGTAAAAAGTAACCAGATGAGCCTACCTGTACCGGTTACTATTATACGTGGACTGACTATTGTTGATATGACAGAATCCCTGTACACAGTCATAAAAAATGCTGCAGTTTTGATTCCAGTTCTTAACAAGATCAATCCTAAATGTTAATGTGAATCCTAGATATCATATCTCACCTTACCTTTAGTGATGAATATGAAAGAACATTCATCAGGTTCAATCCGTCGTTCATGGAAAGAGAAGTCAATGGGCTCTTCAAGTAACAACTCTGGCAATGTTGGCATGACAAGGAAGAAGTTCACACTTCCAAGCTGCTATTGTGGAGCTTATGCGATTCTTTTTGAATCCACCACAGCAAATAACCCAAATAGGTTGTTCTTTGGTTGTAGTTATTTCAATGTACATTAGGGTTTACTCCATCTTACAATCTTCTCTGTAATTAGGTTGATTAAAAATAATTGTTCATAATTGTAGACTCCTTTAACACATTGTAAATATTTTAAGTGGCTGGATGAGCTCATAACTGAGTCTGGCTATACAATGGTGGAAGTCTAGAAGATGGAAGTTCATGGTAGATTAAAGGAGTTGGAGGACAAAATTAAAGAAACGGAGATTAAGCTATATGATGGAGTTCAAGGAAGAAGTTACACACGATAAAATAGATATATCATCATGACATTTTTCATTGCCATTGTTGTTGAATTTTTTCACTACACTTCAGCCTAATAGGATGTAAAAAATTGTAACTTATTTTGGATGTTAATGTTATGAACTAGATGCACATTAAGAATGGTGACTGGGATGTAAAATTGTTGGATTTTAATGATGGAAAGATTGTTGTGAGTTAAATTGTAAGTAACTTTGTGATATATGATTTTCTAGTATTTTTCACTGTTTCAAGTTTAAGTGACAATTTCTCAGTATTTTATCATTTGAAGTATGTTTTATACAATTTCATTGAATCAAGAATAAACCAAATCCAGTAAGCAATGAAAATCTTTATTTTGAAACATAAAATATCATAATATATAAAAAGTTGCAAAATACCTACATGCCATTACATATTATACCTTGGTAACTAAACAAAACAGATCATCTAAAGTGTTCAAGTACTAGAAGTTTCAAAATACTTAACCAATGCTAGGCATAGTTTGCATTCAAATATAAGTTACAAAATACCATCCAAAATACTAGCCATAACTATCTAGTCCTCTTTTTTTCCATAGAACTTTAAAAGGTGGTGCAGTGAAGCCAAATTCTTTAAAGCTTGGTGGTGCTTCGAAGCTTGGTGCCTTGATTCCTTATTTGAGTCCTGGTGTTGGGATGAATTAGAACATCCTAATTGTTGTGCCAGCACTAGTTGTTGCCTATGTCTCAAGAGAAATGCCAATGGACTTAGTTGATCATGTAGCCATCTTTGGTCGGGTTAATAGAGTTTGGTTTGTAGGCACAATGGGTGGAAGTAATGGCTCATGAACTTGAGGTGTCGATGGCTTATAAATTGGCTGCTTCTTCTTGAATGGTGCAGAAATCTGTGGACCGTTGATCATATTTTGCATGACATGGTTGGTTGCAGTTGTGGTTGGGCCTGGGGCAGTTGGACTAGGTACGGTTGGGTTTGGTGCAAGTGATCCATTACTATTTTCACAACTTTGTCCATTGATGTTTTGAGCCTGCTTTTTTTTACCAAAGATAACGTGAATTAGAATCTGAACATTACACTAAAATTTTAGTTACAATGTTATATTTTTCACTACTATTACCTCATTCATAGGAGCAGACTGTAACACTGGAATTTCTTCTCCTGTTTGTGGAAGTGTCGCTGGAGTAACATTTTTTGGTAACTTCTTCTTATGCTTCCTTGTTTTGGCCTATAATTTTTTCACAATGTTAAGGTTTCGTATTTTAAGTCACACCATAATTTGATAACATAAATTAGTCATAAACTTACCACATGATCTAGAGCTACAGAGGGAGCAGCACCAGATTTAGGTGCAACATTATCTTGGTGACCACCATGTAATCAATAGTAACACATTTATGAGACACATAAACCCCTCATTAAACCATTTCTAAGACACATAAACTCCTTCGATACTCACATTATGAGACATTTAAATCCCTGTAACTCCTAATACTGGCCTAAGTATTGTACTTTTGGTTATCTTGCCTTCTTCTTCTTTGGTTGTCAATTGGGATTCCTTAGAGCTCCCTTACATGTCTTGTAATAGTGACCCTTTTTTTTCCGCACTTGCTATATGTCACTTTGAAGGCCTTCTTCACCTTATTCCCTGTTAGTTGACTCTCAGACACAAGATCAGTAGTTCTTCTCTTCCTAAGACGACTAGAGGGTCTCTTGATGGCAGGTGCCACTGGCCTAAGAGCATCTGATGTCTTCCAAAATTCCTCACTATTTATAGGTTGAATTGTTATACCATAATTGGCACGCATGGCATCCATGGTAAGCCACTCATGCACAAAATCTTCAGGCTTCAAGTTAAGCTTCTGCAGCCTTGAGACTACAGCAACTGCATGTTTACATGGAATTCCTGCAATAAATTACATTATTACATGTGTACATAATAGAAACTACAAATTGTTATTACTAGAGAATTATCAGTAAGCTGCCATAGATTACAAGTGCAAGTCTTTTCCTGTAGATTCACTCCAAGCTTGCTTGGCATCTTTGAACCTCAAAGATAACTCTTTCATTGTCTCCTGTTCACTCAGCTGTCCACTTAGTGCTTTTAGGCTTAATGAATTTATTCAATCTTTGCTATTGCACAGAAGCCAATTTTCCATGATAATTACTTAACCTCTTCTTATGTCCATCGATTTTTCTCATTATATAACACCTCAAATCCTCACACATTATCAATATTGGGTTGCTCCTATACTGCACAATCTTCGCATTCCAAACCTCACACATATTGTTGGTGATGTTATCAACCTTCGAATAGTGAGAGAATTGACTTTAGTCCATACAGATTCAGGAAATTTGGAGGGTTACTCCCAAGCAAGTTGGTTCACTAATTTCAACTTGTCCATATTCGCACGAAACTCTGGAGTTGTTGTACTCCTTGCACATTACCATACTAAACCCTTGGATTGTTTGTCTTTCCATTGCTTAACAAAATTTTTCCAAATGTGAAGGACACAGTTCCTATGGTGCGCCCGTGGCATAACTTCTTGAAGAGCAACCTCCAATCCCTTCCATACAATAGGCACACAATCATTGTATTAATAATTCAAATGGGCATCAAATCAATAATTAACACAAAATTAAGTATCAACACGAAATTAATTAACACATTAATAATTAACATACCTTATGCTAATCAAAAATAAAATTCTAGCCAAAATTATAACACAATCAATAATTTAGTGCATGCATCCAATGATATGTATAGCTTTCAAACACAGGTGGTGATTCAGGTTGCAGGATCACATCCACTATCCCTGAATTACTCCTATGAAGCTCAGACAAGTAATCTCTAACCTTCCCAAAGTGCTCCTTTTCATTTCCTATAACCTCCACTCTAGCTGCCTTCAAAGCTCTGCTGATCATTTTATAATGGATATGCACATTATAGTCCTTGTTTATGTGCTCTAAAGCCTCCTTAGGTGATAGCTGCAGCTGCGTGACCAACCATTTCACTAGCTTGCTTGTAATTCGTGATCTACTTGCCATGTTTTTTGTTTGATTTCTACCACAAGTGTGCTCCTTAACATATGTTTTCACTTAAAAACACAGTTCTTAGTTGTTCCAGGAAGTTAGGATTAGCCAAGAACAGCCTTCTTCCACACACTTTGCTCCCACTCTATGTTTTTTATTTTTTATATACTCTAACTCTTTTCCTTCGAAAACAAACATGTCCTTCAATGGTTGTTTAAATTGTGCCACGGTGTCAAACATTTCTCCAACTTCGAAATCTACCTCACCATAACTAGTGACATCATCAAATTCATAAAATTCAGGCTTTCTGCCCTTATCATCAGAAGAAATTGGAGAGTTGAATGTTTCTGTCTCATATTGATATGGCTAGTCAATATCAGAATCTACCTCTTTCATATTAGCCTCTACTCTAGGAACTTTATTTGGACTTTCATTCTCACCCATAGTGTCATTACAATTTAGACTCTTGTCTCTAGCATGTTACCCTTGCCTTAGCCCATTCACAGCTTCATCCCTATCCAGGATATACCTTCTTGTTCTCCCCACATATCTCTTATTATTCTTCTTCTTAGTTTTAGGAGATAGGCCATCATCATTATTAACTTTTTCTTTCACAGGTGTCACAGTTTTCTTTTTAGGTGTTGCTCTCTTCTTCTTAGGTGTCATTGTCTTCCTTTTGGGTGTGTCCTTCTTACTCTTACTCCTGAACCTGTTATTTGACCTTAACTCCTCATTATTACTACTGCTTAGTATCTCATAACCAGGTGGGGGAGGCTTATAAGCCTCATCTTCAGCGCTCTCATAGCCATCATCAATGGAGGAATCATTCAACTCTATAGGAACATCTCCTGCTTCATTCATAACTGACCGACTCACAGGATGATCAAAATACACATGCAACTCATCAGTTTCCAAATTTGTCATCTTGTTATCACACATCTGGTTAATTTCTTTGTCACCTTTCAAAATGTGGGCCTCTAGGTAATGAGCAGTGGGGTCATGCCAATACATAGTTTTGTACTCTGAATATCCTAAACCATTGAACATCTCCTCTAAATCCTTAAAATTAACAAAGCCAATGTCCAATTTGGAGAATCTCTCCACCTTACCATCAAGGTAGCAGAGCATTTCATTTTTGTCTCTTTTAAACCACCTCCATAGTGAAATACTGGTATGATCTCAACAGACATCTACAACATATAAATTTTACTTAGTAACCCACAAATAAATTATAATTAACAGACATTAATATAGTCAAAATAGACAAAAAAAGCTTTACTTGAAATAATTATTCGACCCTAGTGAAAGTGACTATTCTTCACAAATGTAAAACAATACACATATCATATTTTATATGGTGGTCCATGGGAAGAATACTTGCTTCAAATAAACAAATGGACCACAATGATGTGGTTTACAAACGGTTGAAGAAACTCACCTCCAAGAACAGAAGTGCGACTCTGTCAACAACACGTCACCACTTCCGTCAGCAAACGTCATGTTACTGCGTAGTTACCTCGCCCTCGCTGGCTTTCTTTCGTTGTGATTTCTGGAGAAAAGTCTGTCAGTCTTTAGGGTTTATGGTAATTATATGTGTGAGATGAGGGCAAAGAGTGAGAGTATGTGCCTTTTCAGGGGGAGAATGAGAAATGTATATTAGAATCTGATTCCATCGTGCATCGAAATGACAACATTTTTTATGATTGTGCAAGGACCTAGTTGTCTCATCAATTTGTTTGAATCCACGTCAGATAGTTACTGTTACACGTAGGATTTCTCAATTATATTTTACGGAAGAATTGTTATAAGGTCCTTTCCGTCACACGAAAAGAATGGATAAGGATCGCGTTCTTATTTTTTAATAGTCAAAAAGCGTTAGGTCCTATTCATAAATAGTTAGGGACCAAAGAGAGGTTTTACTCTTTTCTTAATTTAATTGTTATTCAAATGTGACAAATTATTTTTATAGGAGTGTTAAAAAGTTAACAAATTTTATGATTTGTAATCATTAATTAATTATTATTAATATTTTTGATATAAAATTATATTTAATAATATAAAATTACTTATTTTTTTATTAATTAAATATTGACCAATAGAGATACTGCCTCTTAAACTTTCTCTTATCTGTTATATTTTAATTTTTAACTTACTCCGTGAGAATGTGAATTAATTTCAACACCTAATTTTCCAATTAATTGCTTACGTGAATTTTCGCGATGAATGATCATAAGAAAAAATTGCAAGGGACACCAATAATTGTTGATATTCAAAATAAAATAATTATAAATATATAATTTGCATACGTTTACAAATTTTAAACACATATTTTATTTGTTTATAAAATATAATTTCTAAATATTATTACATGTATCTTGTTGATAGTACAAATAAAATACGTTTATAACAATAATTATTTGTAGTGTCAATTACAACGAAACACGTCTATAATTAACTATTAATAAAATAAATTCATATTCTACCGTATGATTTGAATCGATCTAAAAAAATAAAATAGATATAATTACAATTTAGATTGAATTAATTTATAATTCATCCAAATTTAAACATTTTTAATTATTAACTTTTTTGGTATTTTATTGTTTTGTCTCAGTTTCTATCAACCGAAAAAAAATTCAGAAGTTTTGAAATTTAAAATATGTATGACATATAATTTAAGTTGCAGGTAGATCGAACTTTATTAATGATTAACTATGGCTAAATTTATAACAATATATAAAAAAAGGAAAAGTATAAGGAACCAAAAACTTATCAGTCAAAAACTAAACAAAACTATATTAATTTATATCAATAATTAATTAATTTTAAATTTTTTAAATTCAAAATTTAAAAAATTTTAAATTGATTAAGTAAACCTAATTAAAACCTATAAAAACTTTTCTCTTTTTTCTCACATTAATCTATCCACTTCTAACAATCACAAATTCGAAAAATATATAAAAGAACATCCATTTAATATAAAAAAGAAATATTCTAATACTTAGTAGAAAAAACATTCATATATATTAACTCGTAAAAATTTTAAATTCATCCAAAAGTATTTGACTGGATTTTGGCTGATATGCTTTTGGTTCCATAGCTTTACTCATAAAAAAATAGAAAAATTTGGTGTTTAATTTTATTTTTCATGTTAACTCTTGTTAACAAATGTGATAAATATAATTTTATCTTAAAAAAATAGTCAAAAATATAATTATTAGTTAATTTTTTTAAATTATTTTTTTATTTTATACATAACTTTTATTTATATTATTTTTTTATTTTACTGAATACAGGTAATACTCTCTCTTTATATTTTTTTCATTTAATTTTATTACTCTTAAATAGTAACCATTGGAATAATTACTGCTAGATGATATTTTGCAGCAAAATATTTCTGCGGCGGTTTTAACCGCTTTTAAAACGTCAGCAAAAAATGTGATATTATAATTTTTTTAATTTGAATTTTTAAAAGTATAATAAATTCTTTAATTCTTTATATGTTCTTCCACTACATAAGTTGCTTTAATTTATCAAAACAATCAACAACCAATCAAATTAAAATACACAAAACAAAACTAAAATATATACGCAAAAGTCAATCATTATAATAGTAATTTGTCTTCAATGCATCAATGTCTGTAAACTAAAAATAAATAACTCAAAAGTATTTCTGTAAACTAGAAATAAATTACTCAAAAGTCATTAGGACAATAAACAATGAAAAAATGTTCAGATTCAAGTGTATTTATTTTTGTTGACTTGATTCGATGATTTATCATTCAGATCATTAGTGCCAGAATATCATCTTGCATGAGATAAAATCGGTGCACTTTCCAAAGAATTTAGATCTGCAGCTACATCAGGTGACAAGTTATCTTCTTGTTGTTGGATTAGGCATCTTAACAAATTTTTTATTGTCTATCTCTTTGCCTTCTCCTCTATTGTCTCAGCCTTAAGTTTTGCAATCTCCCTTTCATACTCTTCAATAAATTTTTATAAACAAATAAATAAGATTGAAAAAATAAATAAATTTACAAATTTTTATAAATTTTTATCTTAATTGTTACACATAATAACAATATAATAATTTTAATATTATACCTAAATTAATTCAAATCTTATTATTCTATACATTAAAAAGATTAAATAACTTATAAATTTTTTATTTTTATTTTTATTTATTAATTTTTTTATATTTAATCTCAAATTTATAGTTTAAAAGATATAAAAATTAATTTTTTTAAAATATTAGAAAAAATATAGTAATTGTTATTCTGTTTTGAAATTAAATTAAACTTTAAAAAAATCTCAAATGTTTTACTATTTAGAGACATAGAAATTGATATATTAGATCTAAAGAAAGATTAAGAATTAATACAAATAGTGTTGAGAATGAAGGAGGTACTTAACCATGTAAACTTTTTTATAAGTCAATTGTATATATTAATAGTAGTTAAAATAGTAGTATCTGTATAATATTACTCTTTTGAAAAGATATAATATATTTAATATTATTTTTTTACAATTATTGTCAAATTTTGATAATTTGGTTAACAAAAATTTTGAATGCTTGATATCTTAATTTTTTTAAAGCAATAAAATATAATTTAACAAGCAAATATGAAAAATAACAAGTATCTATACAATAGCTATACATCTATATATCTAATATAAATCAAATAAGAAAAGAATTCTTTTAGCAAATCTTCAATAATTCAAAAATTACCACCGTGGGTAGTTATGGATCAAAGTCATAAACAAAAATGTGAGTTGCGATAATGATATGGTGGTAATTAATTGCGATGAGAATGAATAGAAGAAGAAAATAAAGAAAGAGACGGTGAGACAATAATAGTTATACATGTATCAAGAATGATAAGAGAAAAGAATAGTGTATAATATAATGAGATGATATAATCAAAATAAAAATTAATAATTTTAAAAAAATAATAGAATTAAAGATAATTAAAAATATTCAAAATAAGATTG
>NC_029778.3:38702067-38723755 GCF_000817695.3 Arachis duranensis
TTATTGAGCCGCTAGCGCTAATAGTGAATAAAGGTCGGTTTGAATTGACTTTAAAAAAATACCTTTTTTATTTTTTTTAAAAAGATTTTTTTATAGACAAAATTTATTTTATATTTAGATAGACTTTTTAAAAAGAGATTTTAAATATTAAAAATATTTTTTGTTTTTGTTTTTTTTAAAACAAAGTATTGCTAGCTTTTAGAAAAAATAAATAATGTGCTTTTTTAATAAAATTATTTTTTTAAAAGAGATATTTAAATAAGTTTTAAATTGAATAAAAGTATTTTGTTTAAAAAAAATACCTTTTTTACTGAAAAAGCCGATCTAAATTAACATTAAAACTCTTAAGGGTGTATAAATATGTAATGTATATGAGTTTGTGATGTTTAAGATTAAGGTCGTCTAATCCATCGGATAAAAAAATATAAAATTTTAAAAAAATTGAAGTAATTATTTTTTGACGTTCTAGTATATCTGCACATGGTTCATTGTCTACTTTTTCGTGTGAGAAATCATGGGGGAGAGAATTTTTGAAACATTGGAAGTTGGTGCAGAAAAGAGGGGATAGGTGGAACTTTTGGTGCTGATGGGTGTTACCTGCTATTGCTATTTTGTTGGTCTCTCTTGCTATATTTGTTGGGGTTTATTGAGTTTGTTTGTATGTTTGATTTTTTTAACAGAGTTTTCTGCTATTGTTCTTGTATGTTTAGTTACAATTTAACTAATTAAAAAATTGAATGATTTGTCATTGATTTGAATTAAAATCTTTGAATTAAATAATTTTAAAATTTTAAAATTTAAATGAATTATAATTTTAATTAAATAATTTTAATATAATTATATATTATATTAATTTTTATCTATTAAATCAATTTAAATTGTACTGTAAAATATAATTTTATCCCTGCACTGTAAATGGTTTGTATTAACAATGAGATATGTCTAAAGATTTTTCCGAATTTATTCCATGAGTAAATTAGGTGTTTAAAATTTTTACACGTATTTTGTTGGTAGTCCAAATAAGATATGCTCATCTCATTTTCAGTGCTAAAGAGATAAGTAAACAAGCCAAAAACATTTTTTTATTTTGAATAAAATGACAATTAAATTCTTAAAAATTTCGAGTTAATACTAATTAATCTAAAAAAAATATCAATTAGATTTTTTATAACAGTAAATTGTTCTTAGAGTATTTTATTTTTTATAGTGATATATATTTTGTTTCTGTCACATGAACATAAAAATAATATAATTTTGAATATTGAAATATTTATTATCTTTTGAGTTATTTTATAATTTTTATTAATTGCTCTTTATTTATCACAAATTTTATTTAAATAGGTAAAATTTTATTTTAAAAATTATTATCTATTCTATTTTATTATATAAAAATCGGATTTCCGCATTTAATGATGGAGCTGACATGGCATGCTTCTGAGAGTGTTTCCCAATTTATTTCTTTTAACTCATTAAATACAAGTTATTACGATAAACTAATTATATCAACTAATTGATTTGATTCGATATTTAAATATTGTATAATTTATATCAACTTGATTTAGTAGTATTTTCTAATTTATTTATTTTAATATTCTGTTAGTATTTTTAATTATTTCTTTTAATTTATTAAACTAAATTTATTATGTGTACTAATTAATTAATTTGATTAATTTATTAATCAATAAAATAATAAATCTATGAATAAAATAGGCAATTGATATATTTTCAACTAATAATCAAATCAAATTAAATCATATATATTGAGCTAAATTCAAATAATGTGAATTGTTCTTGCTGAGTTTGGCCGGTGTATAGCTCGTCCGTCGATGAATGTCTTCAAACTTCTCGTCGGGATGAGTTATATGTCGGTAAGGAGAGAACAAGGGGGTGGGTACCTGCAAAAGACACTCCGACACTCAAGTCAGTAAGTGTTTAAGAGGTATATAATAATTCTATGAATATAAAATGTAAGACATGAAATGAAAGTTATCATGTGTTACGTTGTGTTTATAATAATTCTATGAATATAGAATGTATTACATGATATAGAACTTATCATGTTACTCTCTGAGATTAGATATAGAAGATTTCTTTTATAGGCATAGAATTGATGAATAAAATTGATGTTATGACCGTTTGGTCATTAAGATAGAAATGATGGTCATTAAGTCAGTAATGAAGGTGTCAGCTACAAGCAAAAGAATGAATGATAGTTAACGCCGAGTTATAACTCATAATGCATAATAAAGACTGAGTTATAAGGTGATGGATCACAGCCCCCAAGCTTTGTCCGCCGATCATATGATCCAGGCTAAGCTTAGAAAATAAAATGAGTTATAACTCGATTAAAAGATGAGTAAATAATAATATGGTGAGCCCCCAAGCTTAGTCGGGTTATTATGTCGGCACTTATTCAAAAAATAATTAAGTGATAAGAGTCGTTCAATCAAGATAGTTGTGTGGGGGATACTTTTCCGCTTAAGAACAATTTTAGCATTTGATTGTATATGAACCGAAAAGTTTAGAGATAGATATCCATTGACGGAATCGATTGCATGATCCGAGAATATAATGGTTAATTGTCTTGGGAATTTTTCCAGCCCACAACAACTTATTGATAAATTTCTCGCTCAAAGCAATTAGTTATTGAATATTTACAATTTATAGTGAAGGTTTGACATGAATAAGATAAATTGAGAAAATGAATAGGTATAAAGTCGCAACATATATTGAATAATATATATTGTAAAAGTAAAATAGTTCAAAGTAAAAAAAAATATATATATATATACCTTGAAAGTTGATATATGAATGTCATACATGCCAAATGTGAATATCTGAATTTTGTTTTGTAGGACATGCTTTAATTTGATAATAAAACAATAAGATAACAGTTATTGAATTATACATTTAGTATAATGTTTCTAGTAGTTACAGTATGACGAGGGATATTCTTCGTGCAATAATAATAAATTGCCTGTTTAATTTTTTACATTAAACAAATAGTAACATAAAATTTAATAGCATAAAGTGAATAGTGTAACAATTATATACAATTGATATATAATTAATTTTTTGATAGAATCCAATTTTAAGATTTAAACTCATCATTATTGTCATTTAATTATATAAATGAAATTATTAAGCAATAGAATATAATACATAATGAAATAAAAATGCAATTGACATGGTTATTATATGTCATTATTGTATAGAACATATATTGAGGTTTGAATATAACTAATAAATCAGTAAGTATTAGTTACTCAAAATATAAATGTAAAAGTATGTTGAATAAAATATATAATTTTATTTGTGTAAATAGAAAACTTTGAAAAAAATAAGCAAATTTGATAACTGAATTTGTGCTCGGATTAATTGAAAACCGAGTTTTTTTTTCGGATTGATTGAAAGTCGAGTTTATTCTCGGATTGGTTCATTAATCGATTATGAGATCTGGAATATTATGATACGTAAAAATGAAGCAATTTGAATGTATAAAGTATATACTTTATAAAAAGTTACGATAGATTAAAATTTGATAAGAGATATTAAAAATCTTAAACAAGATTGTTGAGATTGGTTCAAAAATTTGAATGTAAATCAAGTTTTATGAATCTAAGGGGAGTGGGAATGATTTTACTCGTTCCCACAGACGGCGCCAATTGTTCTTGCTGAGTTTGGCCGGTGTATAGCTCGTCCGTCGATGAATGTCTTCAAACTTCTCGTCGGGATGAGTTATATGTCGGCAAGGAGAGAACAAGGGGGTGGGTACCTGCAAAAGACATTCCGACACTCAAGTCAGTAAGTGTTTAAGAGGTATATAATAATTCTATGAATATAAAATGTAAGACATGAAATGAAAGTTATCATGTGTTATGTTGTGTTTATAATAATTCTATGAATATAGAATGTATTACATGATATAGAACTTATCATGTTACTCTCTGAGATTAGATATAGAAGATTTCTTTTATAGGCATAGAATTGATGAATAAAATTGATGTTATGACCGTTTGGTCATTAAGATAGAAATGATGGTCATTAAGTCGGTAATGAAGGTGTCAGCTACAAGCAAAAGAATGAATGATAGTTAACGCCGAGTCATAACTCATAATGCATAATAAAGACTGAGTTATAAGGTGACGGATCATGAATTAAGGACTAAATTAAAATAAGATAATTTCTTACTTATTCAAGTTGAGTGCAATAAATATAAATTAATTTTGTTAGATAATCATAGTTGTCGTCTACTATATATAGATGGCCACACAAAATTATAAAAATTGTGATTTGTATCGTTCTTGCTATTTCAACTCTTCTTTTCTTCTTCTTTGTTTCTTTATGTATAATTTCTTTTATGTATAAATGTATCCAAAATTAAAAAAAAAAGTACGGATGAGTGTGTTATTGATTGTTTGTATATCTCAATTTAGGCATTCTACTATTGCGGATGAAAGTTGACCTGTAGTAGTTCAAAGTGCCCAGTGTATTTTTTTATAGTATTAGATAGAAGAATATTTGTTAAAATAAATATTCCCATTGTAATAAATTTTTTTCAATTGTTATACTTTTATGTTAGTCGTATAAATTCTTTAAAGGTACAAGATAATAAAATAGGTTAACATTAATATCATTAGAAGCTAAATTTAATGGTTCAAACAAGCACCACTAATTATGTTAAAAAAGTAATTTTGTAATAATAATGTGATTTATATATTAATTTTTTTTAGTAAATTCATTTCAAAATATAGAAATTAGACTCAATTACGTGAAAATTTTAAAGGTAATATAGAATTTGATAATAAAATGAACATTTATTAAGGAAATAAATTTATTTATGGCCATTTCTTAATTATAAATAATAACAAGATTTATGTAAAAATATTAATGTCATCATTCTTATTAATTAAATCATAATATTAAGGAGTTGATAGTTTTATAGTCGGCAATTATATATTAAGTAATTACGTAAAAATTAGCAACAAACAAGGAATAGGGATTCAAAAAAAATCTATTATATAATACCAATTTTATAATTAAAATATGTCACATATATTCTCATATATTCTATTTATTATCTATTCTTATATAAAAATCAGATTTCTGCACTTAATGATGGAGTTGACGTGACATGCTTATGAGACTGTTTAGCGATTTGTTTTTTTTAACTCGTTAAATACAACTTATTATGATAAATTAACTATATCAACTAATTAATTTGATTAGATATTTAAATATTACATAATTTATTATAATTTATATCAATTTGATTTGGTAGTATTTTTTAATTTATTTCTTTTAATGTTCTCTTAGTATTTTTAATTTATTTTTTAAATTTATTAAACCAAATTAATTATAATAATTATCTATATTAATTAATTAATCAATTAATTAATTAGATTAATTAATCATTCAAATAATAAATCTATGAATAAAATAGGTTCTCAAAATTTTTTCACTAATAATTAAATCAAATCAAATAATATATATTGTGCTAAATTTAAATCATGTGAATTAAGGACCAAATTAAAATAAGATAATTTTTTACTTATTCAAATTAAATGCAATAAATAAAATTAATTTTGGTAGACAATCATGGTCTTATGGTCTTCTTTGAATAGATAGCCACACAAAATTATAAAAATTATTACTTTATCGCTTTTACTATTTTAACTCTTTTTTTTATTTATAAATGTACTCAAAATGAAAAGGTATGGATGAGTGTTTCATTAAGTGTTTGTTTGACAAATATTATAGTTTAAAGATGGCTCAATTTAGACATTCTACCACTATCAATGGAAGTTGAACCTGTAATAATTTAGGATGACCATGATATTTTTTATTATAGTATTACATAGAAAAATACTTTTTTAAATGAATATACCATTATAATTAATTTTCTTTGTCAATTTGTTATCTTTGACCTAACAAATAATATTCATATTGAATATATTATTTTTATCAGAAGCTATACATAATTGATTGATAATTCTATATATAAAAATATTCATGTGGTAACTAAATACCATATTGTTATTTCGCTAAAGTTAATTCTCCTATGATTATGTGAATGTATAGCACTATCCGTCTCAGATGAAAATTGATTGGATTACATTTATTTCCAACAAGGTAGGTGATCTTTTAGGCCTAATCACGGTCAGAGTTGAGAAAGATTTGAAAGATACTAATAAAACAAATACTCTGTTTTTTTAATATCCGATAATAAATATATAAAACTAAATTATATTATTTTGTACAAAATCATAAAATGTATAGCATACTTAAAACATATCCAATCCGTATTAACTGTCATCATTTATCAATTATATTATGACAAATTTGGTTATTAAAAAAAGATTAAAATTAACTTAAATACATAATATTATTTCATGCTTTTTATTTTTATTTTATTATCATAAAAAGTCAGACATATTATAAGAGAACCTCATTTTCTTATCAACGTTCTTTCACTCAATGGTTTCTATAAAAAAAAAAGGCATAATAATATTGTATTTGGTAAGAATATATAGGATTTTAAAAGGTTGAAGCATAAATTTAGTTCTTAACATATTCGTAGATGAAGTGTAGAATAGATAAAAAGGTAGCCAATAAAAAAATAAATGGTTAAAACTTTCTCAATACTAACAGTTGTAGTGTATAATAGGTGTTCTATAATTTTTTTGGATTTAATTATTCTTTATTATTATATGTTATGTTTAATTTATAAAAGTTCTAGTTATTATATTTACTTTATATGCTCTTAAATCTCATGTCCTTGATGGATATTTGTGACTGAGTAATTATTAAAAGAAATTGGTTTATATCTATTTATATTCTATTTAAATTATAATAGTAAGTAAATACTTTTGTTCAAAATAAATAATGCAATTTTTTCATAAAAACAACGTTTAAATAATTGTGAAATTAGATTATACCACAAATGATGATAAATATCTTGACATTAGATTTGCTATAAAACAAATTTTTAGAAATCTTATGTTGTATTATATAATTTAGTTATATTTTTCTAATTTTCAATCTATATTATTTAGATTGTAATATTTCTAAAAAGGGTTATTCAATTTTTTTTAAATGATTAAATCAAATCAATTACAAACTAATTAATTAGGTTGATTAAATATCTAAATATCCTATAGTTTAATATAATTTAATTTATATAGATACATGATTTTTACAGTTTTATTATTTATTGTAATAAATTTTAGAGATAATTTTTGCAAGTTATAGTTTATTTTTTTATCTTTTTATCTACATATTCAACTTTTAAGAATAATTTTTTTAAATTTAACAAAATTTACTTTAACAAAAATAAATTAATTTATGAAAATTTAAACTTGAGCGCTTGCTCTAGTTAAACTCAAACTTTAATTTATTTTGTCATATTATTATATAAATATTAAATTATTTAATTAAACATTTATTTGATTATGAAATAATATTATATGTTACTTTTATATTAGAAATTAAATTTCAGTTACTACACAAATATTATATTTTTTGTATATTTTTAATTATATATTTTGGACAATATTTGTTTTGTTTTGGACAATATTAATTTTATTATTTTGTTTCAAAAAATTTGGTTTATAAATATGTTTATTACATATTTATAATTATAAAGACTTTAATGTGTGTGAATTTAAAAATTATAATTTTTAAATATTTTTAGAAATTATAAATTTATTGAAATTGTTGTGAAATTATATATATTATTTAATATTTAATGGTTTATAAAAAAAAAGGAGAATCCGCCAACCCGTCAGCCTACCATTAGGGAGAGCAGGAGAGAAATTCAAGATCGTCTTACTAGGTGGGGCGGGGCGGGCCAACCTACCAGATGGTGGGTTTTTGGCAAGACAGGGTAGACTTTTTCGTTTGCCACCTCTAATGGACACACGGACATAAGTATTCGCCCTATGAAACCTATTAAATATACGCGAATATAAAATTATTAATTTATCCTAATTTATATATACATAAATTCATTTCTTGAATTTAGTAACCCTAATTTCTGCCTTCAATTCGAATTATTCCTTTTTCTTTCAAACTCATTTTCAGCCTCGATCCTCTCTCTCTAACTCACTTTCTCTGCCTCTCAAGTCTGTCACTACGTCGCTCAATATCGTCCTAAAAAATTATGATATGTTATTATGTTGGAATATGTTTTTATGTTTTCTCCTTTTGAAATATTATTTTTCATAACAAATATGTTATAAATTATGTTAAATTATATTGATGAATTGATTATTTTATAATTATTATATTATATCTTTTTGTATTATTTTTTTTTTAAATTTCAAAGAATATTTGTAGATACCCGAGGAGATATGCGTTTCCTAAGCGGTAATTAAACAGGAACTTGCAATGACGGAGAAGGAATGAGGATTTTTTTTAAATAGGAGTAAGAGATGGGAAGGGGGCTTCTCACTCTCCCCTGAGTACTCATTATCATATCTAACTAACAACGGAGATCCAATCTGAGCCGATTTAAAAGGGGACGCATGGTCTGCATTCGGCCTTTAAGGTAATGAAACTAAGTCGGATTAGGCACCTTAACAATAAATTTTAGTTGATCTTGCTTGCATTGAGGTCTTACTAGACCCAAATATATTTTAGATTAATATTTTGAGTTATTGTTATAGAAAATACTATACTATTTAACATTATAACACTTAGTATATATAAAAGTTGGATATATTTACAAGATTATGATATATAATTTTTTCTTTTTTGTAATGACTATTTATACAATTTATTGAACAATTTTTTCATCTTAATATTTAATAAATTTAACATACAAAATAAATAACTTAAGTCATCATCTAGGACAATAAATATAATAGTACAAATAATTATTTATTTATTAGTAGTGAAAAAATATATAAATAGTATAAATTGATATTTTTTAATATAAAAGTAATAATAAAGGTTATTAATTAAGTTAATTATATAATTAAAAAATTATAAAGAATTTTTAAATAATAATAAAAAATAAGATCACTATTTTTACATATTACAAAGTTTATAAAAAAATTTAGATAATAAATCAATTCTCAATATATTATACATTAATTTTGTCAAAAAAATCAATACATTAGATATTAAGTTTATAATTAATTTTAACCCAATTTTTTATAATTAAAATTTAAATAATTGAAATTATTAAATGATGAATATTTTGTATCTAACTAATTAATTTTTTTTATTGAAATTAAAAAAAAGATGAGTTGTTAATCAAATTTAAATTTAAATTTAAATTGGAGTAAGAAAATAAAAAATACTTTAAATTTTATCTCACTAACTAAAATTAATTTCAAGATAAAAAATTATTTTGTACATCATATATATTGTAAGATAGTATGATCATTCGCTATTTTTTTAATGGTAAATATTGTCAAATAAAATTATGTAAGAAATTAGAAAAAAATGTATTTACAAGTTTAGGAAATATTAATTTATCTTTCAATAGAATAAATTATATACTGAATAACAAAAGTTGTTATTAATTTCTCTTCACACTAACTAATACTTAACGATGGTGTTTTGGTGCACCATGTTACCAAAAAATATTGATCGATCTAATAATTTTGTAATGACATAGGTTTATAAATTTAGAAATTTAAAATTTATTTCATAAAATGTGAAGTTTTAACAAATAACAATGTTGATCATATTGTTTTGACTTCAAGAATGAATATGATACCAACAAATAAAATTGTCCCAAGTAAATTTTAACAAAGACAAAAGTCCATAAGTATTGTTATTAATGAAAAATTAATCTATTTTAAAGACAAATATAATTTTTTTCTACGGATTTTCTAGCTTGGCAAATTGAGGACTAATTCACTACATATTGATACTCTATTTATTATTAACTAATGAATTATTATACACACAAGACGAGATTTGAATTCTAAACATTTTCTTAAGCGGACAAATAAGATGACCATTTAACCAATTTAAATTGATTAAAATAAATATTAATACTAATAATTAATATATATATATAATTTTCATTTAAATTTTAATAAAAATTTTTATATAATTTTATATATTATCCCGTGCAGGACACGGGAACATACACTAATTTATATATAATTAACAAATATTAAATAAGATAAATTTTGTCTATTTTTTTCTCTTTAATATTACCGTACATATAAATACTACTGTTAAATTTTAGATAATAAATTACTAAAAGAATATAACATATATAAAAGGCTAAATTTTTTTTTTTCAGAATCTAATTAGTTCGGAATGAAAATTTTTAATAACTTAATTGTTACTTTATTTTTTTTCTCACTGTAATCTATATCTATAAACATTATATTTGTTTTATTATAAATAAAAAATCCTCCACAACCCTTTTGTTGGTGATTTTGTTAATTAGCCAAGTGATTTTGACTTCCAATCAATGGTAGCTTTTCCAAAAGTTGTTATTGGCATTATGGTATTTATATCCATATTATCTAAGGTGTTCAAATTCAAACCGATTTAAATTAAACCGTTTATCTAATCTAAATCGAAAATTGATTAAAATTGTACTAATTCGGATTTGATTGAATTCTATTTTTTACAAACTGTTGGATCGGATTGGATTTCGGATCTACTTTTTATAACCGATTCAATTTACTCTAAACCGCACAATATACTATAATATTATTATTTATTATTATATTTACAATTATACTTATAACATGTTAATTTGTTATATATTTTTATATTATTCAGTATTATTATTATTATTTAATAAATATTTTATGTTCAAAATATTATTAAACATGGTTTTACAAGTTTGATTTAACATTTTTTTATATTTTACTGTTAGTCTCACCAGCAAAAAAAATATAATTTAATGTTAAAATAATATGCATTGATGTCACAATTTAATCACTAGTTACTAAAGAATATTTTTGTAAAAAATATTTTATTTTTTTTAAAACATTGATAAAAATGACATTAGTTAATACAAAAATTTTAAAACAAGTTAAAAAAGATATTTTTAAAATTTATAAGAGAAAAAAATGTATATTTTATAAATAAGAAAAAATATCATTTTAAAATTTATTATAAAAAAAGAGAGATAATTTTTTTCAAATAAAAAATATAATTTTCTTATATCCAATAAATATGAAAATTATATCATCTATTTTAAATCCACTTATTATGAGAACAAATAGTTATTAAGATGGCTCTCTGTGAATAACCAGTATCAACTACTCATTATTCATTAGTATAAGGGTTATATTTAGGTTATTTTTATTATGGTTCTAAAAATTCAACTGAGTTGATCGGATTAATCAAAAATTAATATTCTGACTATATTATTAAACTATTGAATCAGTCAATCAATTAGTTTACATTCATTTGATGATTCTCGCAATCTTAATCCACCAATAAAGAGTGATTCTAATTTTTAAACTTAGTATTACTAAAAAAATAATAAGATGAATAGATTTTTTTTTTAAAATATTAATATTTTAATAATTTTAACAGTTTATCTCAATTATAAAATACTACTAAATTACTGATATTTTTGTAATATTTAAAATTCTTCTAATAGAAAATACAAAGTAATGCCACCACCACATAATAATAGTGAATAGTGCCTCTCATTGAAGAAAAAAAGCAACTACTATCATAAGTTCAGAACACTTAGTACCTTAGCTAGCTACTAGCACTAGCAATAGTCACCATGTTCCATGTTCATTGCATTGTACACAGCACAAGAACCAAACCTTACAAATCAATCCACCATATCCTCTACACTGTGTCTCAAGTCCCACTCAAAAATTTATTTGATTTTATATTTTTTCTTTTAGCACGACTAAATACCAGATAAGCAAAAGGGCCAAAATAGATTTGAGAATGCATATGGAAAAAAGCAAAAAATTGATGTTTGTTATGTTGATTTGATTCTGTTGGGGGACAGAGGAAGTCACAACCCCTCTTTGGGGTTTATAGACCCCACAGAAAAGGGGGGCAGGTACAAACGCCAAAGGTAGCATTTAGTGATGAGTCCCTAACAAGGACAACACAAAAATAATGGGGTGATTTGTTTGTTTTGGTTTTTAATTTTTATTTTGGGCTTATTGTGGGCCCCTTGTGGATTAGGACCATCTGTCCCTTTGTGACCGGCATGCCCTCTAAAACACGTGAATCTGATTCCTATGACCCCTCCTGATTAATTTGTTACGCTTCATTTTCATTTTCATTTTTTGTTGCTGTAAAACACTAACACTTGTTTAATACTTTTATTTTATTTCTTGAGTCATTTGCTTGTATTTCTAAATAAAAAATAGAAACGTAAAATAAATACGTTTTTAACATTTTTTGAGAAGCAGGTAGGCACGATTTGCTTCTATCAGAAATAAAAACATTTGAAAAAAAGAAAAAAAATATTAACATTATAAGCTTATTCTCATATATTTTTAAAAAGATAAATATATTAACTTCAAACGTATAAAACCCTAATTACAATACAAATTTTTATAAGACTTTTCTATTGCGTTATCCTAAAAATGAGATTAAATTATATTTTGGTAATTGCTGTTATCGTTAGATCTAAAAATTTAATTTTATTTTAAAATAAAAAATTGTATTAATGTCGGGTTCCGGACAGGTCGGGTGAGCAGGTGAAGGAGTGAGGACGCCTTAGCTTTGGTCGCACTGGTTGCGGGTTTGCCGAGTAGCCGAGCACTTGTCCTAGAGAGAGGATGAGGGGGGGTGCCACCTGCAAAGACCCTCCGACGCTCAAGTCAGTGATGTGCAGGCGGGTAGAATAGTGAGGTAAAAGGATATGACGTACCTCGGGGGAAGAGCCAATCTTCCCCTTATATACATGTCAGTAGTGGGCCCCCTCATGGGGACAGGCCCATATCCTTAAGGACGCTGTTCTATAGCTACGTGTGAGCCGTACGGGACGCGTGTCCGGGTCGGTTGAAAGTCGCGTGACCGGGCCGGGTGGAGCTCGGGCCGGGTTGACCCGCGGGGATCCCGGGCCAGGCCGTAACAGTGCCCCCACGCGCCAGTGGTAGTCGTGGGAGCTATCAATGACGTGTCGTCTTGCATCTCGTTTGTTCTTGTCAGGTCGGCCGCTCGTGGGAAGAATATGCCCCCAACGCGCGTGTCCCTTGGTTGCATAAGCAACCGTTTCATCGCATCGTTCCTTGCGCCGAGCATTGAATGCTCATAATGGGGTGGAAAAACCCCTTTTGAAAAGACTATTCTGCCCCCAGGTGTTTCGCGCTTTTGGGGAAGCAGTTTTTAAACGATCGGTTTTTTTTTGCTTCTGTACTTCTCCACACTTCCCATTTCTCTCCTTCTTCTTCTCTGTTAGAAGATTTCAGAGTGTTGCTGCGGTGCCTTCGTTCATCCTTCTTGCATCTTCCCAGACTTGCAACTTCATCTTCTTTCCATCAATTTAGGTAATTTTTTTAAATCCTTTTCTTCTTTGCTTCGTTTTTGCATGTTTGTTGTCTGGTTTCGTTGCTGTTGTGTGGCCTTCCAATGGCGGTTATACGCGTTAGGGGGGGGAAGTCATTCCAGGGTAGGCTTTTCCCTGTCTACTTCTAGTGTTTTATCCTTAGTTAGGGAGTAGTGGTGTGCTTGACCTGAGCAACCGATCTACCGATCTCTTAGACTGACTGGATGGTCCCCCCGTGTAGGTATGGCTCGCACGGTCTCCCGGGCTTCCCCTTCTCCCGCGGCGTACGATCCTTATGCTTGGGTCGTTTCCGACGTGAAGGATTCGCCTAACCAAATGGGTGAGGACGAACTTACAGAGTTCCGACAAGCCGTGTACTTGTGCGGAGGGACTGATGAAGAAGCCAATTACGACGTCTTCGTCCCGGCTCCTCACGAGCGGCTGTATGAGATCAATCTCCATCACCCCCGAGTGGCCGACTGGATTTGGTTCTACAAGTCCATGTTTACCCAAGTTGGGGTTCGTATTCCTTTTTCCGCCTTTCAAATGGCGCTCTTGAGTCGTGTGTCCGTGGCGCCGTCGCAGTTGCATCCGAACAGCTGGGCTTCAATCTGCTGTTTCGAGATGGTTTGCGAGTATCTCGAGCTCCCGGTGTTTGTAGATGTCTTCCTTTTCTTCTTCAATCTTACTAACCCTTCGAAGGAGGGGAAACATAAAAAAGGATTCATGTCTTTCCGGTCTGCCCAAGGTCGGAGGATTTTTGGTTTATTTGAAGATTCTTATCATGGGTTTAAGGACAAATATTTCAAAGTCCGCCCTGCCAAAGGTCGTCATCCCTTTTGGCTGTCATTAGAGGGGGTACGCCTTATTCCGACCTATTGGAGTTTCGGAGCAGGGTCAAACGCCTTTATTAAGGTAACCTATAGAGGCATGTCGGCGGTGGATAGGCAGATTGCCGAGGTGTTGATGGCAGTCTTTGGGAGGAATCAAGTAAATCCCCATCTCCTTATGGGTGACCGGGAGGCCGGTCGTAATTATATTTGTGAGAAACTTTTACTTTGTCCTTTACCTTTTCGCTTTTACTAGTAATTTGTGGCGATTAACCGACCTTCTTTGCTTCCCTGCAGTGGAGATGTCTGCGTCGGTGACGGGTCTTCCCAACTTATTCCAAACTTTCCTCTGCGCCAGTGACGACGAAGGGGACAACGAGAAGTCTGCCGCCGAGAAGTCTGCAGCTCCTCCGGAGGACAAAACTACTTCCGAGCAAGAAGCCGCGGTTGACGGAACCGGGACCTCGGCCCAAGCTGCCCAGGTCGAGGGCGGCAAAACGGTTCATACTTCCCCCTTCCGCGAGGTGATAGGCACCGGGGGTTCAACGTCTAACCCGGATGTTGACGACGGGGTGGAAGAGGTCCCTAGCCTTAAGAGGAAGAGGAAGATGTCCTCCAGTCCCGAGGGGGTTCTTACCGTCATGGAGAGGAATTTTGATGCCGGGAACTTTATAGATTCCCAGCTGATCCCTGGTACTGAGGAGTACTTCCATGAGTCTTCCCTTGCCGGGCAGGCGAGGTGGATGTACCGTACCCTTTTGCGGGGCGCCGTGATAGCTCGGAAGGCCGAGTTTGAGCTATCCGGGATGGAGTCCCTCCGCAGAAGGTTGGAATCTAGTGGGAAGGCTAACAACGAGCTGAAGAGTGAAGTCGAGACTCTTCGGGAGCAGTTGACCCAATCGAATGAGAAACTCGACGCCGCCGAGAAGAAGGCTACTGCTGCCGAGAAGAAAGCTGCCACTGCTGAGAAGAAGTTAAAAGACTCGGATGCCACGGTTTCTCGTCTTGTCGAACGTGAAATGACTTTGGAGAGCCAGGTCGGCGCGGCGCAAAAACGGGTGGCCGAGATAGAGAAGGAAAAGCAGGCCGTGGAGGCCGATTTGGCAACGTGGAAAGCCAAGTATAAAGATGTCGTGAAGAGGGGAAGGGTGCGATTTTGGCGACCGAAGAGGCTCTTAAGGCTCAGGTCAAAGTCATTGCTCCCGAGTTCGACACGTCGGCGATTGGTGTTCTCAAAGTCATTCAGGACGGCAAAGTTGTCGACGTCCCCAAGAAATGAATCCTCTGTTTAAAGCATTTTGTTTAGCCGTTTTATTTTGGCTTGTGAACAATTTGAGTTTAGCCGTTTTGTTTTGGCTTATGAACGATTTGACTTTTTTAGTCGTTTGCTCGTGTTGGCGTAGTAAACTTTTTTCTTATTCGTCTGATCGTGTTATCGTTTCTATTAACCGTTTTTGGTTTATAGTCGTCGTTTATATCAACGGCTCGTGGCCTTTCGCGTAGTCATTTGTTACAATGGCGGTTGACGGGATCCCAGGGTGATCAGTCCCGGGGTCGCGCGTTGTCGTTAGTCGCGACGGGATGGTTTATCTGGAGAGTTGGGAGACAAAACAGAAGAGAAAATTTGCACAAGTATATCTTATTCGGTAATCATATAAAGGACTCGTAGGTCGCTATAAGAAGTTCAAAAGTTAAATTTGCAAATTAACTACTTAGCTAGATTGGTCGATTTGTCGGGCCATCCTCTAGGAGTAGAATCTTCTTAGGTTGTTCGCATTCCATGTTCTCGGGACTTCTTTGCCGTCAAGCCTTTCTAACTTGAAGGCGCCTTTTCCCATCACTTTTTTGACTCTGTAGGGGCCTTCCCAGTTCGCCGCTAGCTTGCCTTCTCCGGGGGTCGGTAGGACGATGTCGTTTCGCCTCAAGACGAGGTCGCTCGGCTCGAATTCCCTCTTGAGCACTTTGGTGTTGTAGCGCAGAGCCATTCTTTGTTTTAGCACTGTTTCTGTCAAATGGGCCATTTCCCTGGCTTCATCTATCAGGTCCTTTTCTACGGTTTCCTCCACTCCTTTCAAAAGTAACCGTGGGCTCGGTTCACCGATCTCTACGGATATTACTGCGTCCACCCCGTACGTTAGTCAGAAAGGAGTTTCCTTAGTGGAGGATTGTTCAGTTGTTCGGTAGGACCAGAGAACCGCTGCCAGTTCGTCGGCCCAAGCACCTTTTTTATTGTCCAACCTCTTTTTTAGCCCTGAAAGGATAACCTTGTTGGCGGACTCCACTTGTCCGTTCGTCTGAGGGTGTTCTACCGAAGAGAACCTTTGCCTTATACCCAGGTCGTTGAGAAATTTTGTGAACTTTTTGTCAGTAAATTGCGTGCCGTTGTCTGAGATGACGACTTCCGGTATCCCAAATCGCGTTATCACCTGCCTCCACATGAATTTCCTGCAATTGGATGAGGATATGCTAGCTAGTGGTTCGGCTTCTATCCATTTGGTGTAGTAGTCAATTGCGACTATGAGGTATTTGACTTGCCCAGGGCCGACTGGGAAGGGCCCTAAGAGGTCGACTCCCGATTGAGAGAATGGCCGGGAGGTCGTTAACAAGCTTAACTCGGAGGCCGGCGCCCTGGCAAAGTTGGCGTTCTGTTGGCACTTTACGCATTTTTTGACAAACTCTTTGGAGTCCGCCATCATCGACGGCCAATAGTATCCGGCTCGGGTTAGTTTCCTCGCTAAGGCCTTGCCTCCGATGTGGTGCCCACAGCAGCCCTCATGGACTTCCCTGAGGACGTAGTCCGTCTGGTCGGGGTGTAGGCACTTCAGTAGAGGTTGGTTGAGCCCTTTCCTGAACAGTTGTCCTTGGATGACGGCGTATTTGGCCGCTTCCCTTCTCAATTTCGCCGCGTCCTTTTCATCACTAGGGAGTTTGCCGTGTTCTAGGAAGTCGGTGATGGGGTCTAGCCATGAAGAACCTAGGCTTGTCATGTGCAGTGTGATCGCTGGTTCTCTCGTCATGCTTTGGATGAGAGACCGGTTCCCTTCTCCCGGCTTTGTGCTGGCTAACTTTGATAGGAGGTCTGCCCGTGTGTTCCTTTCTCTAGGTACGTGGTGGACCGTGACCTCTTCAAATTTTTGGCTCAAGCTTTTAACTTTTTCCAAGTACTTTTGTAACAAAGGGTCTTTGGCTTGGTAGCTACCGTTTACTTGGGAGGTGACGACTTGGGAATCGCTGCATATTTCTAGTCTTCTTGCGCCGACTTCTGCTGCTAGGGTTAAGCCTCCTATAAGGGCTTCATATTCTGCCTGGTTGTTCGAGATGGGAAACTCGAATCTGACCGACTGTTCGTATACAACCCCAATCGGGCTTTCCAGGATGATCCCGGCACCTCCGAAGGTCTGGTTGGAGGCTCCGTCCACATGGAGCTTCCACCGTGTACTCACTTCTTCGCTTGGATCCCCCGTTACTTCTACTAGAAAATCTGCCATCGCCTGCGCCTTGATGGCTTGCCGGGGTTCGTATCGTAAGTCATACTGGGAGAGTTCGATGGACCAAGTCATCATTCTTCCCGCCAGGTCGGGTTTTTGGAGTACTTGCCGGATCCCTTGGTCCGTTCTGACGACAACTTGGTGACTCTGGAAGTACTGCTTTAACCTTCGTGAGGAAGTCAGAAGTGCTAGGGCTAGCTTTTCCAACTTGCTGTACCTTAATTCTGCCCCTTGCAAGGCCCTACTTATGAAATAGACTGGCTGTTGAGCTTTTCCGTCCTCCCGTACCAGAACTGCGGCCAGGGCTTCACTCGTTATGGCGAGGTATAGGTAAAGTGGTTCCCCGTCCTTTGGCTTCCCGAGGACGGGTGGTGCCGCCAGGATTTCCTTGAAGTGCCGAAAGGCCTCTTCACATGCGGGCGTCCACTCAAACGCCATCCCTTTCTTCATGAGGTTAAAGAATGGCAGGGCCCTTGTTGCCGAAGCTCCGAGAAATCAGGATAATGAGGTCAACCGCTCTGCCAACCTTTGGACGTCCTTGATGCAACTCGGGCTCTTCATCTGGAGTATTGCCTGGCATTTCTCCGGGTTAGCTTCTACCCCTCTCTGAGTTATCATGAATCCCAGGAACTTGCCGGCTTCCATGGCAAAGGCGCACTTGAGGGGATTCAGCCTCATACCGTGTTGACGGAGGGACGCGAATACACTCGCCAGGTCGTTCAAGAGGTCGTCAGGTCGTGTTGTTTTTGCCAGGATGTCGTCCACGTAGACTTCAACCGTTTTCCCTATGAGGTCGTGGAATATCCTGTTCATCAGCCTTTGATATGTTGCCCCCACATTTTTCAGGCCGAATGGCATTACCTTATAGCAGAAAGTTCCTCCTGGCGTTATGAACGCCGTCTTGTCTTCGTCAGGAGGGTGCATCGGTATCTGATTGTAACCGGAGTAGGCGTCCATGAAACTTAGATATCGATATCCCACCGCGGCGTCGACGAGTGCATCTATGTTAGGGAGGGGGAAGCAATCTTTGGTGCATGCTTTGTTAAGGTCAGAATAGTCCACGCACATTCTCCACTTGCCGTTGTGTTTTCTCACCAATACCACATTCGAGAGCCATGTCGAGTAGTCCACTTCCCGTATGAAGCCTGCTTCTAGGAGGCTGGCCGTCTGCCTGGCCACCTCCTTTGCTCTTTCCGCCGACATCTTTCTCCTCCGTTGGGCTACCGGGCGTGCTTCCGCCTTGACGGCTAGATGATGTGAGATGATTTTTGGGTCTATGACCGGCATGTCGGCTGGAGTCCAGGCGAACAAGTCCCTGTTGGCTCTTATCATTTCGATCAAAGGCTCCTTCAACTCATGTGGGAGGTTCTTGTTAACGAATGTGAACTTTTCCACTTCGTCACCGATTCTAAACTTCTCCAGATCCCCTTCTGGTTCTGGCCTCGACTTGTCGTCCACTCTGGCATCAAGGTCGGCTAGGAACACACCGGATGCTTCCTTGGACTTCTTTCTAAGGGAGAGGCTGGCGTTGTCACAAGCGACCGCCGTCTCGAGGTCTCCCCTTATGGTCCCTATGGATCCGTCATCGGTAACGAACTTCATGACTAGCAGCTTTGTGTTGATTATGGCTTCGAAATCGTTGATTGTTTTTCTTCCCAAGATGATGTTGTAGGCAGTGGAATCTCGGAGGATTACGAACTCGGCCATCGCCGATCTTCGGCCTTGGGTTTGCCCCACCGAGATTGGTAGGGATATTACTCCGTCCGGTTTGATGAAGTGGTCGCCCAACCCGATAACCCCGTGCTGGTGAGTCGTCAGGTCGGCATCCTTTAGCCCTAGTGCGTCGAACACGTTGCGGAACATAATATTTGAATCAGCTCCTGTGTCGACAAGGATCCGTTTGACGAGGCCGGTTCCCACTCTGGCCGTAATGACCATGGGGGGGTTTTCCGGGGCGTCGTTGAACCATTGGTCTTCCGGGCCGAAAGAAATGGAGGGAGGCTTCTTAGAGTTTTGCACCGGCGAGGATGAGACCGTCAAAACCTTAGCGTCTTTCCTGTGTGCCGACCGGGATTTTGGCGCGGCATTTTTGGCCGTTACCACGTTTATCACAGTGACGCCGTGGTCTCTGTCTTCGGGTTCTTGTCGCCGTTTGGCCGAACGGGTTTTGCCTTCTTCGTCTTGGTCGCGATAACGTCTTCTCGGCTCCCTGATGAGGTGGGAGAACGCTGCTAGCTTTCCTTCCCTTATCGCTTGTTTTAGTGCATCCTTCAGGTCAAAACAGTCCTGCGTTTGATGGCCATAACCCTTATGATAATCACAATAGAGGTTCTTGTTTCCTCCCGTACGGTCCTTAAGTGGTCGGGGCTTCGGTAGAATTCCCTTCTCAGCTATTTGCTGATAGACTTCCACGATGGGGAGGCTGAGTGGAGTGTAGTTAGTAAATTTCCCGACCCGAGGGAACGGTCTAGGTGCCTTGTTTGATGCCTCCTCCCTGGCTTTTTCTTTTGCTCTTTCTCCGTCACCTGGTTGCCGAGCTTGGCTGTAACCGGACTGCCGCTTATTGGCAGCCACGACTCGGCTGACTTCCTCGTCGTTTATATACTCCTTGGCTACCGTCTGGATCTCGTGCATCGTCCAAACTGGTTTCGTGGTAAGGTGTTTTCGGAAGTTCTCGTTGAGGAGGCCGTTTGTTAGGCAAAGACTGGCCACCGAGTCGGTTAAGCCGTCGATTTCCAAGCATTCGTCGTTGAACCGATCTAAGTACCTCCTCGTCGGTTCTCCTTGTCTCTGGGTTACCCCTAGAAGGTTGATAGGGTGCTTGGCCTTCGCTATCCGCGTTGTAAATTGGGCCAGGAATGCACGGCTGATGTCCGAGAAACTGTATATGGAACCTTGAGAGAGGCCGTTAAACCATCTGATCGCTGGCCCTGCTAGGGTTACCGGGAAGGCGCGGCATCTTACTTCGTCCCCCACTCCCTCCAGATTCATCCTGGCCTGAAAGGCCGTGAGGTGTTCTAGAGGGTCTTGAGTTCCGTCGTACCTCATGTCCGTTGGTTTGTCGAAGTGTTTCGGCAACCGGACCTCGAGGATAGATCGGTGGAACGGGGTGACGCCCATTATCACAGGTTGTCGTGTTCTCTCGGATCTCCCTTCCCCGTCTTCGCGACCTCTTGCCGCTCGGCGGGTTGGTCTTATGGCGCTATCGCCGCCCGTTCCCCCGAATGGTCGTGTTCTCGTGTGTTGCTGGGGGGACCTTCGCCGCCCCCTTAGCGAGGCGACGGAGGCTGCCCCCTCCGCTCCGGCTGCTTGAGCTTGGTCACCGGGACCCAGCACGACTTCCATTTAGGCAGGAGTCCCCACAGACGGCGCCAATGTTCGGTTGTCGGGTTCCGGACAGGTCGGGTGAGCAGGTGAAGGAGTGAGGACGCCTTAGCTTTGGTCGCACTGGTTGCGGGTTTGCCGAGTAGCCGAGCACTTGTCCTAGAGAGAGGATGAGGGGGGGTGCCACCTGCAAAGACCCTCCGACGCTCAAGTCAGTGATGTGCAGGCGGGTAGAATAGTGAGGTAAAAGGATATGACGTACCTCGGGGGAAGAGCCAATCTTCCCCTTATATACATGTCAGTAGTGGGCCCCCTCATGGGGACAGGCCCATATCCTTAAGGACGCTGTTCTATAGCTACGTGTGAGCCGTACGGGACGCGTGTCCGGGTCGGTTGAAAGTCGCGTGACCGGGCCGGGTGGAGCTCGGGCCGGGTTGACCCGCGGGGATCCAGGCCAGGCCGTAACAATGAGTAATATATTGTTGCAAGATTGATTAACAGGATCATAGTCACAAGGTGGAATTGGACTTAATTAGTACCTTATCAACAATTAAAAATGAATAGGAACATAAAATATAGAACTATAGAATATAGAA